>NC_132853.1:48532608-48840194 GCF_048164855.1 Canis lupus baileyi
GCCCTGACTTGCAGTGGGAGGAGACCATGAAAGGACACAAAAGACCAGGAAGTGAGGATCACTGGGACCATTTGGAGGCTGGCTATCACAGAAAGCTAGCTCAAGATTCCAATGGGTGGAGAAATAGACTCTTCTACCTCTGGCTGGGAGGAATGACCAAGACTTTGTAACTGTCTTTACTCCACCAGAGCCAGGCCCTAGGGATTTAGCAGAGGACCAGACAGAAGAGTTTTGAGCTTGCAGAACTTACAGTTTAGATCATAGTCTAGGTCCTACCATCCAGGACCACACTGAAAACTAGTGCCAGAGAATGGATGTGGCTATTATTTTCCTTGTACAAATGGCAAGCCTGAGGCTGAGAAAAAGTCAATAATACACCCAAAGTTAAATAGTGAGTAAGTGGCAGAGCTGAGGTTAACACTCAGACCCTTCTGATAATCCAAGCCAAGCCCTCCTTTCCCTTAGCCTATACTGATGCTCAATATATTACAATGTTAAATTTTAAATAGGGAATACAACATTGTATACGTGAAAAATAACAACTATTTAAATCGAACTCTGCTTTTTAAAGAGAACAGAAGGAAATACAACCAAAATGTTGACGGTTTTAATAAGTAGTAAGAAAATGAGTGAGCTTTTTTTCTTCCTTCTTCTAGGTTTTTTTTTTTTTTTTAATACTCTAAATTGAGCTTCTATCTCTTTCATAATAGGAAACCCCAAACCATTTCCTGCTGTGGTGGATCGCACAGGCCCAGGAAGAGAGACGGGTGCTGGGAGGTTGGAGGAGGACCTGGGAGGGGGGGGTGCTGAGGGAGGACCCCTCCACCTGTGGAGTTTGGTTCTTCCTTCACTGTGTGGCATTCACAGTGCTTCAAGTGTCTGGGTCTTTTGAAAGTTATGGAGCTGCTAATTAGCTCACCTGTGCAAACAAAGCTGACCCCTCCACTGAGGTGTGGGAGGAAGAACCTCCTCTAAAGAAGAGCTGTGCTTCCCACTCTCCAGGAGTGGGCAAGGCAAAGGAAAGTAGAAGGCTAACGTTCCTCCTTCCTGATGGGACAGATCTATAATGCCATTTTCTGGTCCAAGATCAAGGTAACTCCTTCTCAAATGTGAACTTATGTACTGATAGAATATTTGATATTGATGCTTTCCTGGAAATTCCAAGATAGGTAGTTACTGTAGTTAAGACTGTCTGGTTGTTTAAAGTATTAGAAGTCCTTTTAGTTTGTTTGTTTCCTGCGACCATGCGATATCTTCTTTCACTTTTATTGCTGAGGCTTAAGCATGTCACTCTATTGTCTCCTTCCATTTTCCCTAGAGTGAAAAACAACAGCCTCCATTAATTGAGCACCTATTATGTAACGATGCTATATTAGGCATTTATGTATACAGCGAATCTTTACAATATCATACAATGTGGGCATTTCAATTTACAGATGAGAAAACAGGGGCTCGAGGAAATCCAGTATCTTCTCAAGGCCACATGGCTCAGAAATGACAAAGGCAAAACCTGAACCTAGGTCCAAATGGCCCCCAAAGCCATTAGCCTAACGCTGATTCCCTAAAGAGAACATTATAACAGCATTAAAAGACATTTGAAAGCTTATATCCTGATACCCCAAGATGGCAGTTTGGGGGGATTGTATAAGGCACTCTTTTTGAGATTGGAGTTTGTATCAGTAACTTCTTAACCCCACTTGAGAACTTCCAGCCACTGCTGCAGCGGCCAGTTCGTGGTTATACTCCTACCAGCTTCCAGCAGGTGCAATCTGACAGTGTCTTGCCTCAGGCCCACAGCTGGCACCTCTCAGCCCCAACCCAGGCATGTGTCAACAGCCACTTGGTGCCTGGCCAGTGCATCCTGGAGTCAGGGCTCATCCTGTGCAGAGCCTTTCACCAATGGGGGCAGAAGCCTTTGGATAAATGCTTTCTCCTTTCTCCCCCATCCCAGATGGTGGGTCCTGAGATGTTTCCACAGGGCTTCTCAGTCCCTCCAAATTAAGCAGCCTGGAATGTGGCCATCCCAATGACACATTATCAAACATTTCTGCTTTTATCCTTGCTTCAAGTCCTGAGCTCTGGGTATGCTTCCTGGCTTCATACTCCACAATAATGTATTCAATGTGAGTTTAGTCTCAAGCTGTGCCTTCTGGGGAACCCTGGCCAGTACAGATTCAAACATTTCCTTTGCCTAAGTGCTACTCAAATACAGACTACCTTTGTCTTCTGAACTGCATAGGTGTTGAGAAGAATAGATGTGTGGAAATGGTCAAGACGAGCAATTCCACTTTAATTTTAATTCTTTTTTAACAACCTGGTCAGGAGCTAACATTTCCTACCGACTCATGGGAAATATACCAGGGTATATAAAAATATAAATATATTATATATAAATCTCCTTTTCAAGATTTAAAAATCAAAACCAAAGACAAAAAGCCCAACATTCCCCTGTGTTTAGGTGGATATATATGTTGTTAAATGGCCAGCTGAGCCCTCCCATTTCTGTTACTTAAGGGGTGATATGGGGCAGCCTGGGTGGCCCAGTGGTTTAACGCCACCTTCAGCCCAGGGCCTGATCCTGGAGACCTGGGATCGAGTCCTGCGTCAGGCTCCCTGTATGGAGCCTGCTTCTCCCTCTGCCTGTGTCTCTTCCTCTCTCTCTGTGTGTGTCTCATAAATAAATAAATAAAATATTTTTTTAAAAGGGGGGGGTTGATGTGTTCTGATGGGAATGAGAGATGCAGGGTTGGGGCTACACTTGTTGGCTGTGCGGCTGACCCTCTCATCCCTGGGGTTAGGACTGTGCTTCAGGGTGATTCTGGGCAAGCTGGAGATCGAATGTCCCGTGCTGCAGTAGAGCAGTGGGTCTAGTGGTTGGAAGGTAGCCAGGATGGTGGGTGACATCAAGGTAATAGAGAAAACAAGGGAATAACTGTTGTACTGTGCATTCATTCTCTGAGCATTAGGGGCAATGGGGAGCTGAGAGGCAAGGCATGGAATGAGCAGGAAAAAGGAGGGAAATATTAGCCTTTCTCCCTAGAAATTCCATTCTGGCTCTGCTCCACATCAATTGGAAGCCACCAGTCCCCCAGTGACCCTGGGAATGACAGAGCTTTGAGACATTTATATTTGGTAAACCCAGGTCTCACATGCTAACTGTGGCCACACCTGACTTTGTCATCACTGAGAATCACTTTTCTGTGAAAACCTTGCCTCTACCATCCTATACTGAATGAAAGCAAGACTGGCTCTTCTCATCTTTCCTGCCTATCCTCTCTTCCATGGATTTCCTTCTATCTCTGTCCAACATAGGTAGGACCCATGACCCATCACTTCAACCCCCTCTTGTCAGTATCTGAGCTGTTTTGTTTTCCTCCTGTTCCTGACCCTGTGGATTTGTGACTCTGGATTCCCCACACCTGGGTCCAGGTGCCTAGCCCTCCAAAGACCTGGGGCCACTTCAAGTGCCTGGGCCCCTGAGGGCTGCCCAGAATTCTCCCTCTCGACTTCGCAGCTCCCTCTTTCATTCCTCTCAGAGGCTTTTCCAGTTTCTTCACTATTTCCTGCAAACCCCTGTTATCACCTCCCACCTACTCTCAAGAGATGACTTTGCTTCTCACTTTAGAGCTAAAAAAATAGAAGCCAGCAGGCAGGAATTTCCTCAACTTCCTGCCTTCCACCTATGAATGAAGCTGCACCCACACCCATTCTTAGCTGCATGGAACATATTGCAGTGGAAGAGGGGACCCTCTTCCTGCTCCAGCATGGCTCCCTCTCCCTGTGGGCCTCCTGGGACCCTGTCCCATGGCTCCTCTCTTATCCAAATTCTTCATTCTCTTTCCTTAGCCCAGCTCTGGGGGGGTCCTCTGTATTTCCCCACCTATGTTGCTTTGGTTGGTGACTCAATAACCATCTAATTTCCAAATCCCAAGGTTCACTCCTCAGACCTCTTCCAACTTGAACCTTCTGAGGCTATGTTGCTATTGACCACTTCTTTCTCCAATACCTTCTTCCTCAGCTTTGGTGACAACATTCTTTCCTGGGTTTTTATCGCCCTTCTGATTTCTCTTCTTAATAGCCTTAAATTGGCCACCCCTAAAACATTACTGGGGTTCTCCAGGGGTTATTAGTGTCTATTCTGTGCCCCATTAGCTCCTGGGCTTATATTCACAGAAGCCTATAATGGCTATCAACTTGATGATCTTTCTCTACTAGATCTTGTCCCCAAATTCATCTATCTATCTTTCTTTCTTTCTTTCTTTCTTTCTTTCTTTCTTTCTTTCTTTCTTTCTTTCTTTCTTTCTTTCTTTTTTTCTTTCTTTTTCTTTCATTTTCTTTCTTTCTTTCTTTCTTTCTTTTTTTCTTTCTTTTTCTTTCTCTTTCTTTCTTTCTTTCTTTCTTTCTTTCTTTCTTTCTTTTAGGATTTTATTTATTTATTTATTTATTTGACAGAGAGCAAGCACAGGCAGAGGGAGGGACAGAAGGAGAGGGAGAAGCAGGATCCCCACTGAGCAGAGAGCCCAGTGCAGGGCTCCATCCCAGGATCCTGGGATCTATGACCCCAGTCGAAGGCAGACGCTTAACCAACTGAACCACCCAGGCACCCTTCCACCTTTTTTTCCTACTTTTTTATAATTACCTTCATCTCCATCCCCAGTGTGTAGTATTCCATCTGGTACTTACTGAGCTCTCAACGATTGCTCATCAATGGTACAGCTTGCGGCACAATGGATCCCTAGCCTTTGTTAGGCAAACAAGTGGATCAACATTTTTGTTTTTGTATACTTCTGTAATCATTTCTTCCTTCAAAAGTGCAATGCAGTGTCAAAATATTGAATTAAAAATCTTAGAGCATTTTTGTTTGTTTAGAGTTTCAAGAGAAAAGAGGGATTATCTTAAAATGTCATAATGGGGAATAATTTAAGTATGCCAGAACCTAGGTAGGCTTAAGCTGAAATCTGGGTTGTGAAAGAGATTGGGTTGATGGTTGGGACAAAGTGCAGGGGGCAGATGCCAGAGTAATACTAACAATTTGGGCTTGAATTTCTATGACTTCTGCCTCTACCTCTAAAAAAATTTTTTTTTTACTTTGTACATGATGTACATATAGAGCAGCTATTTGGGGCATAGAGTAAGGACTCTTGCTTGATATCTAAATTTAGCATCAGAATCCTTGATCTTTGTCACAGGCACTCTAATGAGTCACAGATGCCAAGCTCTGAAATTACTCTTTTCATTTGTAAGTTCAAAGTACATGTATATTCACATATGTATTCTTTATTTGACTGGATTTTCATACCAGCCCAAGGAATCAGAATTTGTTATTATCCCATTTTATAGATGAGCAATCCAAGGCTTAAAGAGATATAATTATGTAACTTGTTCAAAGTCAAACAGATGTAAGTTAGAGCAGTGAAACTTCAACTCCAAGGCAGTGCTTCTATGTCTTTCATTAAAAATTAGTGATGTTTGCTTCTTTTTGCCTTTTGAAGTTATCCATCCTGTTTCTGGCAGCAACAAAGGGCATTTTGGCAGACACTGGAGCAGAGCAGTTAGGAGGATCCTAGTCATTAGGGTCATGAATGCTGGCTCTTTCTTTAGCTAGTCTTGTGATCTTGGACGCATCAGCAATCCTCTCTGGGCTTTAGTTTCTGCATCCGTAAAATGGAGAAAATAGCAATCCTATCAACCACACAGGATTATTGTAAGGTTTCATTGAATTAATATGTAAAAAGGCCTTGACATAGTAAGGTGTATAGTAGCCTCTTAATAGGCAGGAAGTGTTAATATTATGTTATTATACATTCATTTATTTTTCAAAGCACCCAAATTCCTCACTTTTCAAAAAGGAGGGATCCTTCTAAGTGTTCATGCTGGATCTTATCGGACTCTAGTTTAGGTCAGGTTGATAAGGCATTAATTAATCTAAGATTTATGTAGGGCTCGAAATGGACACAGAGGGGGGCGCAGCTTCCGTGGACCCTGGCAGTGGTGCAGTTTCAGGACCTACCCTCCCAACCCCCCACTGAGGTGGGGGTTTTAAGATGTGGCCAGAAGTTGGGGGCTGTTTCTCCACCGATGATCGCTCTTGTTGCACATTTCCAGATACCCATGAACGGAGCCCTCTCCTGTTGAGACAAGAGTTTCTTTTCCTTTGGGAATGCCAAGAGGAGACATGGTAATACCAGGCAGTGATATCAGCAAGCGGGAGACTTAACCCTGACAAGGCTGATCCATGTGTGTGTGGAGCCGTCCCTGGCAAACACAGTACCTAGCAGATACTATAGCAAAAGATGGGTTTTCCTGTGGAGGCCATTTGCTCTTCATAGGGGGTGTCCAGGTGGATGGGGCTGACCTTGAAGGCAGTGACTTCCAGGTCAGATGTGTATCTGGGACACCTGGATGAGGAGAGGAATGTGGCTGGGAGAGTGGGCAGGGCTCAACACATCGGAAGGAAGCTCCAGAGGAGCAAGGCACCCTCCTGGGCTTATGACTGTGTCTGGGTGTGTTTGCCATTAAGATATTTCAGCATTGTCTCACCAGGCAGAGAACCAGGCAGGTTTGTTGTTTCATCCCAGTCCAGTTCCCTTCAAATTCAATTCTTAGCATGACCCACTTAGGGCACTGCTCTGAGTTTAGTCCTCCAGCCCAGCTAGAGAGTCTCCCAGCCATATTACTGATTTTGAGGATTTAAAAAAAAAAAAAAAAAAGAGTTTTGCTTTGTTTTTGGCAGTTAAATTTAAATGTCGTTACTATGATGGACTCGAAATATGCCCCGGAGCGTGTGGGTCTTGCACCACTTGCATTAGATCCATGGGATATTTCCCCAGTCTCATTCCAGTCGTGGGAAATTAGAGACTCAAGTGGGACCTAGGGATCTTCATGCTAAAATCCTCCAGGGTGAGGCTGAGAAATGTGCCTTTTGAAGTGAATTTTTGGAATTGGACGGAATAGATGACGGCTTTCTAAAACCCAAATGTCAGTGACTATGCCCAGCGTGAGACCCCTTGCGTTCTCAGCCTCAGTTTCCCCCTCCGATCGGGGCCGGTTCTGTCTCCGCTTGTTTACCCAGGCTGCGGGACAAGGAAATTAATAAGCGCAAAGAACTGAAGAAACGCAGCAGCCGCGGGGCTGGGGAGAGAAGAGAAGCTCTCGCCCCTCCCATCCCGACTCTTCCAGGTAACGCCGCCGCCGCCCCTCTCCAGCCCCGTGGGCGGTGGTCCCTTTAACAGACCTGACCAATCGCACGCCCATTTCCGAGGCCGCTCCCCGGCGCGCGGGTAGGGGCTGGATTGGCCGGGCCTGGCGCGCGGCCTGCCCCGCCCCTGCCGCCGTCTGGTTGGCGGCGGGGGCCGCGGGCGCGGGGCGGGTCCGCCGGCGGGGCGGGGCGGCCGGTGCCCGGGGGCGGGCGGGCGGCAGGACAGCGGCCGGAGCCCGAGCCCGAGCCCGAGCCCGAGCCCGAGCCGGAGCCGCGGCGGCCGCGGAGCACGGGCGCCGGCGCAGTACAATGAAGGAGCCAGCGGAGCCGGGGTGAGCGCGACCGGGGCCGGGCAGGAGGCGGCGGAAGGAGCGCCCGCGGAGAAGGCCGGGGCCGGGGGCGGCCCGACCCCGCTGGGTCCCGGCTGCGCGGGGGGCCGGCGGCCGTTGGTGCCGGGGGCGCGGGGATCGGCCGCCGGGGGCCCCGCCCCGCCCCGCTGTCGCGGCCCGGGGTTGGCGGGGACGCGCACCTGCGACGCCCCCGGGCGAACCCCTCTCTCCTCTGGGGGCGGGTGTGGCGGTTTGGGCTTGACCCCGACGGGAGGCGCCGGCCAGCCGGTCCCCGCAGCCTGCGGTGGCGGGCTCGGGGCTCCGGGCTCACCCCGGGCCCGGGAGGGCAGTCCGCACGCAAACTAAGGCAAAACAGCCTGCGATTTTATGAATGGGGCCCCGGGTTCCTGCCGCCCCCCTCGCCCACGTAGCGAGGCGCTCGCAAGTGCAGAACCGCAGCTACTTTTACGGGGACCCGTCAGGGGTTGACTGCGCTTAGGTGGTTTTTGTCCAGCTGCTGGGAATCGCGGGTGGCCGTGGGCTGGTTTGCGTGTCCTTAGGAGGCGGCAGCGTGCCGACCGCCGGGGGATAGGAAGGTTAACAAGTGACATTGGGCTGAGGCCTAACGCCAGGTGCCGTGCCCGGGAGCGCGGGTGTGACGGTGGAGGCTGTGCTGCCGGCCGCTGGCGAGCGCGCCGCGGAGCCCGGGGGACCCGGGGACGGAACGCACAGCCTGCGCGCTGCACCGGGCACGCCGCCACGTTGCACGCGCGACGCGGGAGCTGGTGCAGGGGAGTCTGCCCCTTTTTGAAAAAACAAAAAACAAAAAACAAAAAAAAAAACGGCTTCTAGAAAACTTAGCCCTTCAGTGGGTTGATGGTTCCTTAAACCATCGGTTGTTATGGTTACGGGGCATCAAATGTAAGGGCAAAGTCTGTTTCCACCCTCGCTCTTTCTCCAAAGCGACGAAGTACTTTGTCACTACGTTTTACAGACACGGCTCAGGGAGGACGTACTTTTTTAGAGTTGAAGGGAAAGCGTGGGCTCCCCCGAAGGCAGGGGCGGTAATGCCGTATTCCTGTGTCAAGTCCACCATGGCTGCTGCTCCGCACAAGAATTGAAAGGGACCAGCCTTCTGCATGTTTCAGTGATTCTCATCAGAGGATTTAAAGGAGTCCTTTGAGGAGCCAGACATGAGCTGGAAGGAAAACAGTGAGTGACTTTTTTTTATGGAAACCAATGAGGAAAAACCGGAGGAGCCAATGATCCTTGAACTCCAGGTTAGGGGGTATTTGAGGAGTCTGGGTGTGTGGGTTTAAAACGATGTGACACCGTGAAGCTTATCTCATAGGAGGTGCTGGAAGAGTAAAACAGACTTTCCATGGGGATCCCTGGGTGGCTTAGTGGTTTAGCACCTGCCTTCAGCCCAAGGTGTGACCCTGGAGTCCCCCTGGGATCGAGTCCCACACCAGGCTCCCTGCATGGAGCCTGCTTCTCCCTCTGCCTGTGTCTCTGCGCCACCCCCCCCCCCACCCCCATGTGTCTCTCATGAATAAATAAATAAAATCTTTAAAAAAAAAAAAACCAAACCAGCCTTTCCTATTAACTCATGGTCAACTCTTAATCTATTTTGGTATTTTAGATTCTTCCAAGAATTGGAAGTTGGAATTTCCAACTTATGGAAAACTAGTAAGCCTCCTAAGGTGATGGGTATAGAGTGGGTTTTTTGCCATACACTTTCTGTCTTTCACACAGGCCTCTCCAGGAATGTTACTAGTGAAGGCCTCAAGTCAGTATGTGGAGGGCTCTGGGGGAACTCAGCTTGGCCTGTACATTTATCTCCAGGAAGAGGTGCTGTGCCTGAGAGGAAGGAGATTAACAATCCAATTCAAGTCAGAGGTGGAGGTAATGGAGACAACTGACAAGTAGTAGCCCAGGGGCTGGGACAGAGGGAGGGAAGGTAAGGGAAGTGCAGGAGTTTCCTTTGGCTAAGTTATCTGGAGCTTGGAGGTTTGAAGAGAATAGGATGTCCTCCTGTGGGAGGGTTGGAGATAATCACATATACCAAACGTTTTGTTTGTCAGAGATTATGTTTTTAGAATACTTCTGGAAAAGCAGCAAGAGAGGTTAGGCTTTCAGGTAGAATAAATGTACAGGATGTTTGGGAGTTTGCATCAAAAAGTAATTGCATATAGCGGAAAAATATTCATTCAACTAATTTTTCTTGAGTTGGTAGTGTGCCAGAAACTGCAAGGCACTATGGGTTACGGTGGAAAAAAACAAAACGGATAGAGGGTTTGTTTTCTACCTGCCATAGGGTTTGCCTTCCTTCCAAGTCAAAAGCTCTCTTTTGAGGATGTTCTGAAGTCCTTGAGGAAAGAAAGGAGAGAAATGCACAAAATATTGCTTAATGTAAGAGCAAAACAGAACAATGGGAAATTCTTCCCACTGTAGTTTACTGTTGGTGTCAAACTGAAACTTCAAAGAGTGGTTTTCTGTGTCAGGTTTGGTATAAAACTATCTGCATCCTCATATCTATTGACCAATAACTTTTCATGATGTCAGTTCCTGTTCTTTTTTTCTTTCTTTTTAAAGATTTTATTTATCTGTTCATGATAGAGAGAGAGAGAGAGGCAGAGACATAGGCAGAGGGAGAAGCAGGCTCCATGCAGAAAGCCCAACGCGGAACTTGATCCCGGGTCTCCTGGATCATGCCGTGGGCAGGCGCTAAACCCCTGAGCCACTCAGAGATCCCCTTTTTCCCTCATCAATTTATTTATTCAAAAATTTAGAACTTCATTGAACAAATACTGTCCCTGGCCTCTAGGTGCTTCCATTTCATTTTCTTTGCCTGAGTAACCCTCAGCATCTACTTTCCTCTCTCTGATCTTTATTCTCTCCTGAGGGTCCTCTTGGGTGTTATTGAGGTCACAGGGAACATGTGTTCTTTCATTCTGTCCCAAAGCAGAAGGCAGGGAGTATAGAAAAGAGCATCTGTTGAATTTCAACTCTGCTATAGACCACTTTCCTTTCTCTCTCTCCTTGGAGATATCTATATCAATATAGGTATAGTTATAAATATAGATAGAGATATCTTCTCCAGTCCTTGAGCAGCCCTCTGAGGGAGATCGATGGAGGTAGCCTCATTTTATGGAAGAGGGAACTGAAGCTCAGAGCAGTTCAGTAACTTGTCTAGAGTGATAAGTTGGTTAGGTGGTGGCGCAAGAATTTCAATCTAGGACTTTCTGATTCCAAAACGTGCTTTTTCCATTGTACTGCATTACTTCTCTCAGAAGAGGAATGGCATGCTAGCACAGTGCCTTCTTTGGACATATGAAAGGTCTGGTTCAGAGATGTTCAGGGAATTGCCACAGTTAATGTACTTATGGTGAATCAAGAATTTGCACCCTGTGTCTCTGCTTGGTACCTTTATGGGTCATTCATGTGGCTGCCAGGAAATCTGAGTTTACTGCTGTGAAAAGGTGACCCAACTTACCAGGGCATATCCCAATGCTTCTGTTGAGCAGCTCTGTGATTATTGTTTCTCTCTGTACCTCAGTTTCTTTATCTGTAAAATGGGACAGTATTCACATTCCAGCAATGCTAAGACAAGTACAGTTTGTCTCATATTAACATATCTAAAGAAAATTATTTTAAAATCTGTGGTTCTCACAGTTGTAGTTGGCAGAGGTGTCTTTTTTTTTTTTTGTACATTCAATGATGGTACGTCTTATAGTAGTGGGGTCCTACGTTAGATGAACTATAGTAGTACATTCTTTATTTTATTTTTTAAGAATATTTTATTTATTTGAGAGAGAGCGAGAGAGCATGAGCAGGGTGGGGGCAGAGGGAGCGGGGCAGAGGGAGAGAGAGAAGCAGACTCCCTGCTGAGCAGGGAGCCAAACTCAGGACTCCATCCCAGGACCCTGGGATCATGACCTGAGCTAAAGGCAGGTGCTTAACTGACTGAGCCACCCAGGCACTCCATAGTACATTCTTTATAGGTAGTCGTGGTGCCTGGCACATAGTGAGCACCCAATATCAGTTGATGGTTCTGAATGACAGGGCTAGGGTTAACTGGTAGGTGGCTCTGGGGTATATCTGGAGAACATCTCATAAGATTTTCCACTTGGAACCTAGGCAGTAATGCATAATCTGTGGGCTGGAGGGATGTTTTCCAGTTCGCCTGGAACTCTGTCCTTTGGCTGACTCTTGTCCCCATGAGAAGCATTAACTTCAGGAGCTAACGAGCCATGGACAGACAGCTCCCTTTGTCCTGCCTGTTCATTAAGGTCTTTGTCAACTTTAAATCCCATGTTAAAAATAAATATCATTATAAGAAGCTTGGAAGCCTACACTGATGCGAATAGTCTTACATGTGAATTTTAAAGCACCTCAAGGTTATATACAAGATTCTGTGTTTCCCCTTTCAAAACTCCTTATAATGTTTAATTGCTTTGGGTGAAATGTCATAAGATGCCATTAATCAGAAGGAACCTAGGAGGTCATGAAGGTACAGACATGCTCGACTAGCACTGGATGAGGTAGAGAGAACTCTAGAGTGGGCATCAGAAGGCCTGGTCCCAGTTCTGGAGGGTTTATCTTGTTATTGTGTCTGTTCTTGGGCTCTGGACCCCAGGGTGTTTCTGGGCCTCGAGGGTTTTCCAAAATGAGGACTTGATTTCTCAGTCTCCTCCTCTGACTCCTTCCAACACAGTATCAGAGATTATGTGAGTTTATGAACTAAGGATCTGGGAAATTAAATGGTTGAAAGAAGTTCTTCATTCAGGACTCCCAAAGTCTCACTTGGGTGTTTGTGATCAGGCTTTGTAAAGCAGAAAATGATAGTTAGGTGATAACAATATGAGTATCACTCGTGAAGAATTGTTATGTGCTGACGGACACTGTCTCCTTTGCAACTTCACATTGGCACATGGTGAGTAGGAGAGACCACTGTTAATCTTATTTTAAGATGAAAACTCTGAGGTTCGGAAAACTAAGTACCTTGGCTGAAGTCACATAGCAAAGATGAAGAGGGCTTCTGCTACTCTCCAGTACGAGCTCTTTGGTTGTTTCAGGTGGACCCTGCCTCATCTTGGAATCCTCTCAAGCCAAGTGCTCTGGAAGTTTTCCAGCAGGATTGCCCCTGCCTTGAGGTCATATATTCCTAGTCTTTTATCAGGTACTGACACCTGTTTAAATTTGAGTTCTTGTTCAGGACATCTGCTGTGTATTGGGAGAACTCTGTTCAACCTAAAGAACAGCCCCTATGGGCGTTGCAGGCAACCTAAGTCCTTGAAAGGCAAGGTTTTTCTTTGGTGAACAGAAGCCACAAGCTGGGTCACTGTGAACATAAGCAGGACTGTTAAGAGCAGAATCCAGTCCTTTAGTGTGGAAGCTGGTGGGATGGGAAACGCGGGTGGTCTTTGAAACAATCAGGTAACCTTTCCCTTTGGGTTTGCCTAGAATGTTGGTTCTAAGGGCTTTTCCCTAGGCAGGTTATAGGAACTCACAAATTGAGTGCCTCCCTGGCTTATCCTAATAGTTGAGAATGGCACAGGGCAAGAGGAGCCCTCTTCAGTGGTAAGCTTACTGGGGATTTGAGATTTAAACCCACCCCTTGGATCCCTCCTGCAGTCACCTTTCAGAGTCACAATATGCATTTTTTTAGTTTCATTTCTTTGTTGTTTCTTTCTTATAGCTGACATAAGCTGGCCTGTTTTCTTACTTAATTTTAAATCCTTTTTTACATCTAATGTTGTCTTTTAAGCAGTGTTCCTAAAGATGGTTATATTTATCATTCAGGGCTTGAAATAGAGAATTTAAAAATCTTTCCATTGAAAGGACTGCCTGAACAATGATTATTAGTCATTCAATAAATATTTGAGCATCTACTGGAGCCAACCGTTGTGCCTGTCGTTGGAAATCCGTTGGGGAGCAAAATAGATGTGGTCCCTGCTGGCACATAGCGCATTATCTAGTCCAGACAATAAACAAGTCAAGAGATGTATGCATTGTGTGTATATATTACATTGTGATAAGTGTGAAGGCTTCTTCCTCTGAAAGGGAAGAACAGGGCACTGAGAAGAAAGAAGGAGAGGGAGCCAGCCATTGGGAGTGTCCAGAAAAGCATTTCTAGAGGGAGCAGCTTGTAGAAAGTGTGACATGGGAAGGAAATGGGGGGAAGGGGAGACACAGAGAGAACCATGCAAGGCTGGCCTTAGGAGCCAGGCAGTACTTCAGGGGACATGGGGCTTTCTTAGGCTCCTGGTGCCTCGATTTCCCACTTTTTTTTTTTTTAATTTTTATTTATTTATGATAGTCACACACAGAGAGAGAGAGAGAGAGAGAGAGAGAGAGAGAGAGGCAGAGACACAGGCAGAGGGAGAAGCAGGCTCCATGCACCGGGAGCCCGATGTGGGATTCGATCCCGGGTCTCCAGGATCGCGCCCTGGGCCAAAGGCAGGCGCCAAACCGCTGCGCCACCCAGGGATCCCAGATTTCCCACTTTTGAGTGGGAAATGCGCTGACATCTGGGAAGTCTTGAGAGCAGTGCCAGGCATGTGCAGGAAAGGCTGGGGGTAAAGGTTTGCTGATTTCTCACGCAGTGGGGAACTTAATGTGGAGTGGATGGGCCTCTGTTCTTGGTCAGCATTTTCTGTCCTTCCATGTGTAAAGTAACCACGGGGCTGAAGAGGAGATGAAGATGGCTAATATGCACAGCTACTGGATGCATTCTAGGGTAGCTTGGTGTCGGGCAGTCTGTGATGCGCTAACCATGGAGCACCTGTGCCTGGGGAACACTCAGCTTCATTTGCTGTGGGGGCCATGCTCAACCGGAACCCTTGTTCCTCACCTCCTTCCTGCAGTTGTCTGCTTTGGTGTTTCATATGGGAGGTAGATTTTTAGCCTTTCTGTTTCCTTCCTTCCTTCCTTCCTCCCTTCCTTCCTCTTTCTTCCTTTCTTTTGACAATTGGTCTTTTTTTTTTTTAAAGACTTTTATTTATTTGAGAGAGAGAGAGAGCGTGAGTGCATGAGCAGGGTAAGGGACAGAGTGAGAAGCAGACTTCCCACTGAGCTGGGAGCCTGATGCATTTCAAGTCTGGGTCAAGGGCATGGAAAATCCTTTCATAGGATGAATCTGAATCCCCTGGACAGCTCCAAGGATGGATTCCCATGGACTCTTTTCCCCCTTACCCTCTTTCTGGATTAATCTACTCTAAAAACTGTTAGATTCCTTCAGTGAACCCAAACTGTGAAGAGCATTTCTCAATTTTCCCCTTGTTTTCTACCATGCTTGCATTCATTCATTCATCACCCAGCATTTAAGGAACTTGCACAATGCGTCAGATAGTGTGCTAGGTACTGAGTATATAGTGGTGAGCAAAATTGACAAGGTCCTTGTCCTCCTGGAGGAAGGAGAAAAGCAAATATGTCGTAAGAAGTAGTGAGAAGTGCTACAAAGGATGAGAGCAAACCGAGTAAGGTGAGAGATGGAGCTGTTTCCTGATGAAGGAGCAGGTGGTTCGGTTTCTGAAAGGCCTAGCTCCCTTCCTCCTGGGAACAGAAAGGTGCCTGGAATATCATAAACCAAGAGGAGAGGCACAGGCCCAGCTGAGGGAGAAGGCAGGAGGGGCTAGATCATACAGCACTTTGCAGAACACGGGTCTTATTCCATGAGTAGCAAGAAGCTCTCATAATGTTTTGAGCAAGGATGTGGCATGCTCCTATTAGGATTTTTTTTTAATTTTTAAATTATTTTAAACAAGATTTTATTTATTTGAGAGGGGGAGAGAGCGAGAGCAAGAGTGTAAGAGCAGGGGAAGGGAGAAGCAGACTCCCTGCTGACAGGGGAGCTGGACTCGGGGCTCAATCCCAGGATGGAGAGATTGTGACCTGAGCCACCCAGGTGCCCCTAATTTTTAAATTGTTTTTAAAAGTAAGCTCTGCCCCCAATATGGGGCTTGAATGCAAGACCCTGAGATCAAGGGTCGTATGCTCTGCTGACTGAGCCAGCCAGGTGCCCCCATATTAGGAGTTTTTAAAACCACCCCCACTACAGTGGGGTGAATAGATGGAAGCCCTGTGGAGAGAGCCATGAGGGGGCTGCTGCTGTCTTCCAAGCAAAAAGGTGGTCTTTTGGGTCAGAGTGGTGGCAGCAAAACTGGAGAGAAAGAGACCATTCAGGAGAGGTTTAAAAAATAAAATCACAGCACTTGTGAAGGACTAGGTAAGGGCCAGCTTGCATTTGCAGTGAAAAGAAATGTAAATTACTTCTGGCAGAAAACATTGGCTGTGCGTACTCTGCAACTCACTGGTATTACACTTCCCTTGGCACCTATTTTTCAGAATTTCTAGATAAATTTAAAGCTGTTCTCCATATTTGCTCTTAAATCTATTCTTGAAAACTGTCATCCACTTTTGAAACCTATTCATCAAGCATCTACTATGTGCTGGGAATAAATAGGTGACCAAGGAAGCTCAGGCCCTCAGCCTGTCTCTGCATCCTCCAGGCTGGGGGTTGCCCTACGTCCTGCAACCTTCATATGGGCCATGTTGCAAGGGCAGCCCTCTTGTCTGGATGGGCTTCCTATCCAAGCTTCAGGAGGCATCATTCTTGCCGAGTATGTCATCAGTATGTCATCGGTATCATGGGGCTCCAAATTGAGGCTTCAAGGTTAGCGTCTTCCATACACAGCCCACAGTCAGGGATGTAGTAGTCTTTCTCTCTATCTAGAAGGTAGAGACTATGCCCTGTTTATATTTGTGTCCTCTCCCTCTCATACTTCCTGACCACTCCCCCACCCCCAAACCAGAGTGTTCCGCCCTTGGAGGTATTCACCAGGTGTTTGTTAATGGCCCCTAATGGTACTACTCAAACATAACGCTAGATGGGCCCTAAAAAGGGCTCTGGGCAGCAGTAGGAGGGGAAGAATCTTCCTGATGTTGGGAGACTCCCAGTTGGAGAGAACAGAGAACGGAAGCAGCTGTGTTTACACCTGACCCTGCAGGTGGGCAGATTTGCCCTCTCCTTGAGGCCAGCTTCCAATAAAGGGAGAAATCTACCTCCTCAGATCACCTATTACGTGGGAGGAAATCATAGGAGACACCTGGATCTTCACCGGGACTTTGAAGTTCTAAACAGGAAATGGTCTTGAGGCAGAGATAGCGGTTACATTTCTTCTACAACTTTGGTGGTTGTAATTCTGAGAGAGAAAACTGATGTGGGATGTCATTAGCTGGTTTCCTAGGTAACTCTTTTTTTCTTTTGTTTTGTTCTGGAAGAATGGTTTGGGTCGCTAGACCAGAGACAGGGTATTTATTGAAGACAAGAGTGCTGTGTTTTCCAGGAGCCTTGCATGTCTGGTTGGGAAGGCTTTAAGCTGAGTATTAAGGGGATAGAAGAGAAAAGTATTAAAAAAAAAAAAGATAAAGTATACAGGAAATTTGCAGAACCAGATAACAGAGACCTGTGTGACTCAGCAGCAGTGTGGTGCCCAGAAACTCTCAAGTGGACATTAGCACCAAAGCTGCTTGAGAACAGCGTGGAGGGAAGGGGTCAGGTATCTATCTGTAAACTCATGCCTGAGGGTGAGCGCCTAGTGCCTCCAGGCTCTGGAAACCTTAACAGCACAGCCAGGTAAATATGATCTGCTGGTAGGCCTGATTGGAATAGAGCAAAGTAGTATGGGCACACCTGGCCCCAAACAAAGTCCCAGGAGAGACTCCCTTTTTGTTCCTTGACCACAGAGTGCTGGTGGCAAGCATTCCAGTTATGACAGAAAGAGCTGGTATGTAATTGTAGGCTGGCCTGCCACACCGAGGTGGCAATGATTTTGTTCCATAGATCTTAAAAGAGGCCTTCGACAAATGTAGTAGATCATGAAAATGTTTGTAGGTGAATTTTTTTTTTTTTTTTGTAGGTGAATTTTATTAGAAGTGGACCATGCAGTAAATTTTAATACTATTTTGCTGGTATTTTTTTTTTACCTCTGAGAGCAGGTAGAGGGAAGTATGTGTGTGTGTGTGTGTGTGTGTGTGTGTGTGTGCGCGCGCGCGCGCTGGGCGGGGTGCTGTTTGGATCTAATGATGACAAATAAGGAAAAGCCAGTTGAGAGTGTGGGTAGGGTAAAGCCATCCAGAGGGCAAGGGAGCCTGTGACCGCAGCCCAGAAATAAGCACAGAGCTCAGGTTTAGGCAGGCTGGCTCCACAGCCCCTGCCTTTGGAGCATCTCCTACCTTATACTATTGTTTCCTTTGACACTAACTGCTCCTCACATAAGCTGAACAGGAGCCATCTTCATGTCCTCAAATCCAGATCCTTTTGGAAAAGACTTTTTGAGTATCAGGCCATAGTAATGACTGATTTGGTTTGGCTCCTCCTCGGTCTCCCATCTGCCTCATCACCCTAAGAGTTAAGAGTAGAAATTGCAGTACCTGTCCTAGAAGTCTGAAGGGAGTTATCCTCAGGGAGAGTTGAGCTGCTTGCCCTGGCTAAGTTCAGAGGCAAGATCGAAGTGGAAAATAAGTCAGAGTAGTAGAAAACCCATGGGAAAGGAGTTGCCTTTGTTTTAATTTCCCAGGGTAGGCTAATGTCTGTGGGGATGTGATGAGTGGTATTCGATCCTGATGGGGTAGGTTAATAGTAAAGCAAGAACATTAATTTTTTTAAGGCTTAAAACTCCCAACAGAAATGACTATTGATCATACTCTGAGCCAGAGACTAAACTCATTTGGTCAGCCTAGCTTTTGTCTTAAGGCTTGACTGCGATCAAGAGGGGTGTTGGCAGAGGCGTAACAGCCTGAAGCAAATTTTATTTCATGAGGTCTGATTTGTGGTTCAAAAATCTTATGAAAAGAAAAAACATATCTTGAGTTTCTGAATTAAGTGAGAGTTGCTTTGGCAGCAAATGTAAGCAAGAATTTTCTGGGGCGGATGGTCAAGAGGTCCTTCCAGCTATATGAATGGTATAATGCCAGAGTGTTAATCTCAAAAAATAAAATGTTAAACATGTTTTTCAAAAAGAAAAAAATATATATGACCCACAGCTTAGAAGTAGTCTTCCAGGAATTGCAGATGTAGCTACTTCTAAATCCTAACTGTACTGCGGCCTAAGAATTTTAGCCATTTTGTGTTATCTGGCAGAGTTGACCCATTAGCTGCGATTTCCTCTTCCAGAAATACCCTCCTGTTTATCCTGGGCTCCTCGCACAGCGCTACACCAGGGTATGGTGGCCTCTCGCCCGGCACCGCAGAGTGAGCGAGCACCGTTGGTAAATGTTCAGTGAGATGGGTACTTTATAGCAAGCTAAGGAAAAAAGTGTGATTTTTTTTTTTTTGCCATAGTTTTCTATTTGAGGAATTCATATGGGTGCCCAAATTGGTGTTTAAAGGGGAAATGAGAGGTTTTTGCCACCTTTAAGCAGGGTCGTTACCTGGTTCAGCTCTGTCAGTTCATGTGTCTGCTCATTGTTGTAGGGTGCATATCCACATCTCTCAGTGGGGTGATGCTATTGCGTAGGAAGGGAGTGACCCTGCCAGACAAACAGGAAGCCCTGAAACGAGCTTTGGAACTGCATGTCTAACCAGCCTAATGATTTCAAGCCAAAATTTTTGGGGCTTGAGAAAGGAGTCCTCAAATGGGTTATCCCCACATGGAGTTAATATGGGCTGGTTATCCAGTGATCCCTTGAGCATTCAGCAGATGACACTGCTCCCAAGACAGTGGCTGTGCTTGGAGACTGTCATGGGGGCAGGTCCAGACTCTCTCTTGCAGTTAAAGTCAGTCTTCTGTAACTCTCTTAAGAGTCTCTTGAAAGTCTTTGTCCACTTTGTCATTCTTTTTAAGGAAGGTCTCGAAGAATCTTTCTTTTTTTTTTTTTTTTTTAAATTTTATTTATTTATTCATGAGAAACACAGAGAGAGAGAGAGAGAGAGAGAGAGAGAGAGAGAGGCAGGGACACAGGCAGAGGGAGAAGTAGGCTCCATGCAGGGAGCCCGATGTGGGACTTGATCCCGAGGCTCCAGGATCACACCCTGGGCTGCAGGCAGTGCCAAACCACTGCGCCACTGGGGCTGCCCAGGTCTCGAAGAATCTTAAAGCAAGTATTTGCATAGCATTAAACACGATAAATTCTTAATTAAAGAATGGCTAATTAGATTTTTTTTCTTCCTGATTAATAGCTAGCTTATACGTTAGTCTGCCAGTTTTTCTTTTTTAACTTCAGGAAGCATTTAAGTATGTTTTGGAATATTTGCTTTTCAATTTTTTTTTTTTTTTTAAAATCCAAAGCCAGTATTATTTATTTATTTATTTTTTAATTTTTATTTATTTATGATAGTCACAGAGAGAGAAAGAGAGAGGCAGAGACATAGGCAGAGGGAGAAGCAGGCTCCATGCACCGGGAGCCCGATGTGGGACTCGATCCCGGGTCTCCAGGATCGCGCCCTGGGCCAAAGGCAGGCACCAAACCACTGCGCCACCCAGGGATCCCCTGCTTTTCAATTTTTTGGTTGGTTGTAGAGTGTCTAGAAAGGAGCCATCTATTTTCCCTTAAGGTTTTGGCTCTGTGAAGCTTTGGGAGACATTGTTTTCTTGGGGCAGGACTTCACCTTGCTCTCTCTCTTCTCTCCTGCCCAGACTTCTAAGAGACCACACACCCACTATCCAAACGGTATACATCAAAACTCTCTACCTCTTACTCAGAACAGTGTAATGAGTTCTTTAAATCAGGGTTTTTAACCTTGGGAAGGGGAAGGGAACAGTCTTGTATCTTCTTGCAAATTGAAGGTGAAATCTTGCGGGTATTTGTGTATCTGTGTTTGGTGGTGGGTGTCTTACTTAGGTCCATCAGGCTTTCAAGCAGCTGTTGAAGGAGAAAAGGAAGAACTCCAGCTCTGAAGTCTCTGTACCTCTCAGCTAGTAAGCTCTAAAGCCAGCTTTTTAGAACAGAGGGACATATTAACAGTAAGGAAGAACCTAGAGTACAGACTGCAGGTTCCTGACTGGTAGCTCCATGCACACAAGCCTGGTTTCTACCATCATACCTGGCTACCCCTGGGTCCCTGAGATCCTCTTTCCTCCCTGCTGGGCCCTCTCCTCTCTTCAAATCCTTGAGGTATCCTTTATTGAGAGAGCACTGGATAAACTTGTCCTACAAGCCAGGTACCACGTGCCAGGATATTTTGTCTTTGGTTTCTTTAGTAATTTTATTTTGACCAAAGCCCTAGCTGCTCCTTAACTTCTCGTAAGCCTCTCCTCTCATTTGTCTTGTGCTTCTTCCTTATATCACCTTCTCTTTCTCCCCTTCTATCTCCCCCCTCCCTTTTTTCCCCTTAATGTATTCTGAGTTAGTCTGTTCCCTGTCATTGGCTTTTCTTTTTAGGTCTCATAATTTTTGTCTGCAGCCAGAGAAGGGGCCCAGAGTTAGAGAACTGAGAGGCTGGTCCTCCTAGCTCTGTGGTTCTGGACAGTGGATCCTGCCCCTCCCTGGGATGCCTTGGGGTCTCGGCTCCCCCTCTTCCATCCCAGAGGTCCAGCCATCTGCTCTGGTGGCCTCCACCTGGCCAGGAACACACACACAATTGCTGTCACAGGCTCTGGCCTTTCCTTGTGGACCGCATATGTATCCTCTGATTGGTGAGCTCTGTTCATAAAAGTATGATTCCATTTTATATGCTTTATTTCAGTGTTGCCAGAGGCAGAAAAGACAAAAGCTACTGCTTTCAGAAAGACTGTTCTTTTTTTTTTTTTTTTTTTTAAGATTTTATTTATTTATTCATGAGAGACACACACAGAGAGAGGCAGAGACACAGGCAGAGGGAGAAGCAGGCTTCATGCAGGGAGCCTGACATGGAACTCGATCCTGGCTCTCCAGGATCAGGCCCTGGGCTGACGGCGGCACTAAACTGCTGAGCCACCCAGGCTGCCCAGAAAGACTGTTCTTGCAGGGGCAGGCCACTATAGAAGAGAGCGTTGGTGACAAATGTGCAAACAGCAGAAATTTAAATTACAGAAGATGATCATTTTCTGCCTTGGGTAGTTTAAGCTTCTTTCCCTCTCTGAATTTCTCCCCCAGTGCTGGGGGGGGGGGGGGGGCAATGGTCTGGTCCTGAATGGATTTGGGAGGAAAGTCTCCTTCTCTTGCTGCTTTTGAGGATTCATTAGCCCCTTGGCAGCACTCACCTTCACATGGAGGCAGGCATGTGATCCAGGAAACTCTGCTTAGGAAACCAGATCTCTTAATTGATAGAGCCATCTCATGAGCTAGTGATGCAAGCTGTTGGTAATTACAAAAAACGTACCATGAAATTCATCTAAAATTAATGAAGAGTTAGCACTGTGGATTTTAAATACAGAGGAAGTTATGGCACCAGCTCTCAGTTATCTGAGTAGATTACTTCTTGCTGGTCTATTTAAGCCTTTAGCTGGCTTCCCTTTGCACCCCATTGTGCCCGTGGGCTCCCTTCCCATTCCGCTCTGCTTGGTTCACATTCCTCCCACATGGACCCATTTTAACGGGAAGTTAGCAAAAAATGCCGTGTATTCCCAAGTCAATTGTTTGGCATTATCCATTCCACTTTTCTCTTCTGTGAACACAGAGAAGCAAAAGGTCCGATGTATTTAAAAGAAAACAATAAAAATGTATGGAGAATGAACACTTGTGAGTGAAAATCAGCTAGATGAATAGAACATGTTTGCTTTTCCTGACATTGATTTTTTTTTTATTTATTTTATTTTATTTTTTTTTAATTTTTTTTTTTTTTTTAATTTATGATAGGCACACAGTGAGAGAGAGAGGCAGAGACACAGGCAGAGGGAGAAGCAGGCTCCATGCACCGGGAGCCCGATGTGGGATTCGATCCCGGGTCTCCAGGATCGCGCCCTGGGCCAAAGGCAGGCTCCAAACCGCTGCGCCACCCAGGGATCCCCGATTTTTTTTTTTTTTTTTTTTAGAGGAGCATTGTTCAGTGTTTCATTTTGTGTGTATGTCAACATTTGAAGGTCTCTAGATCAGTGTGTATATACACTGAGATAAATGGCTGAGGTATTTTGCGGCTAAAATTTTTATTTTATATTGTGATATACTTTATAGGTATATCATCCCTTGATGTAATAGAAAGGATCTCTGGTCTATATGTGCTTCTATTTGACTTGAAAAACAACTAACTGTTCCATTTTAAACAGATTTCAGGACAATGGTTTTGAGACATCTCAATCGTACTGTTTTTAGACTCTGAAGACAGAATTGTCAAATTATAACAAATAGTGTTAGAAATTATTTTGCAATTGCCTCAGCAGATTGTAATTTCTCCTTCTGTACAAATAGTTATGGAAATAATAGTGTAAAGATACTTTTTTACAAAACTGATTATTTTCCAAATACAGTGGTACCTTTTGGTTTAGGAGAAATGATAAAGATTGTGGTCCAGGAGACAGAGAACAGGTGTTTTTTTTTTTTTTTTTTTTTTTTTTTTTTTAGCTTCTCTTTTTTTTTTTTTTTTTTTTTTTAAGCTTCTCTTTTATTATACCTTTGGCCACATTTTTGAAGAGAGACCAAGAATTGCTGTATGTGTGAAAGCATACTGGTAACTGGGTAGAGTTGAAATGAAGGTGAGATTTTCAGAGTAATAAGGTCACTTTCTTATGTGGCTTGTAGAAACAAAGGATGTGCGATCACAGCAGGTTTAGCAGCTGGGGTTGGTGGAAGTGGAGAGTCCATGTAATCTGAAGAATATTTAAATTGGTATGATATTTAAATTTCCAAGGTAGGAAAAACTAGAGAACAACGGTTTGTTAAAACCAAAGTAGGAAATAAATTTTTAAAAACAGGAGGCGGAAAGTGCATATATGCATCTTATAGGATGTTGAAAAAAAAAATTTAGGTACCTAGGACCTAAATTTGAGGGATTTTGAGGGAGCCAGAGGACAGCAGGAACAGTGCCTTAAGGATTACATTTGATGTAGAAGCACTCAGTCAAATAAAAAAACTTGCCTAGGAGGAAAGTTTCTGTAGAGATGTGCCCTGCATTTTGAGTGATGTATGAAGCACTGCAGACTCAACATTAATTTTGATCTTTACGAAGCTGGATAAAATAATCTGTTTCTGAGGAAAAAAATAGTAGTTATCATGAAGTGTCAAAGCCCTTCAGTGGAAAAGGCCAACACTCGAGAGTCCAAAACAAATTCAGGAATCAACATCCTAAGTGCAGACCTCTTGCTCCCTTACCATCTTGACTTACCTTATCATGTGGTCCAATGGGTTCTTTTTGGGCACCCCAGAAATGCAAGGGATCCATACCCATAAAACAAGTGTTGCAGCTAGTACTTTGGCTTCTTAATATTTTTCCTGAGAAAAAGTGTTTGATCTGCAACAGTTCCCAACTGGGTAAAAATCTTGCTTACCAGATGTGGCTCTTAGAAAATTTGGGTTCCGAAAATAATGGATAATTCTGCCACCCCTTGAAAGAGTGTTTTTTTTTTTTTTTAAGATTTTATTCATTTATTCATGAGAGACACAGAGAGAGAGAGAGACAGGGACACAGGCAGAGGGAGAAGCAGGCTCCATGCAGGGAGCCGGAGGTGGGACTCGATCCTGGGTCTCCAGGATCGCGCCCTCGGCTGAAAGGTGGCGCTAAACCGCTGAGCCACCCAGGGATCCCCAAGAGTGGTGTTTTAACTTTTGGAATATATACCCCTGTGAACCTCTGAACACTATGTGCCGTCTCCCTAGGAAACCACACATGTACACACAGGTCAAATTTTGCGTGTAGGATTTTAAGAACCCCGATGTAAAATAATAGGATGCAAGGTTCATTGAAGAGCATTTGGAAGGAGTTTGCTGCTGGTACAGATGCCATTTTTCGTTGGGAGGGTAGAAGCACTCGCTTGGGAGTGTACTTTGTGGGTTGTTGGACAGTAAGATTTCGCAGGGCTGGAACATGCAGCCAGGACTATTTTGAGAGAGTTGTACAATCTGAGTAGTACTTCCAGAAGGTGCAACTAACTCCTCGCTCCCCTCAAGAGCTGGGCCCAGTGTTTGCTGTCAGAGGCTTTTTGGAGAAGGTCTTTGTAAGTGCCATCATTTATTATATGTATATGACAAAGCAATAGCAACTCTGCATTTATTTACCTCGTTACTCATATGGTTTTCCCCTTAGAGTAAAAAGACTGATACGGCCTTTGACCAAGTGGGTTTTAAGAGCCTAAAATAATTTGTTAGATAAATTGCTTGTTATATAAGTTATAAAGGAGGCATTGCATGTTTTCCTATGCACATGATTTCAGAATTCTCCCATTTGAGAATATATATTTTTAAGAAAGTACCTCATAAAAACTGCATGTATTGGATTTGTGTCTTGCTTTCAGAGCCTCTGCTCCACTTTCCAGTGGGCCTGGTGTGTGAGACAAGCTGGGAGTGGGGTGGCTCTGGTCCAAAGGCAGACTTGATCCCAGGACCCCAAGATCACACCCTGGGCTAAAGGCGGTGCTAAACCACTGAGCCACAGGGGCTGACCGAAGGATCCTTTTCTTTTGACAGCAGCTGGCTTGGAATTTTGGTTTCCTGGAAGAAATACATTTTCCCATCAGAAACAATATTATACACAGTAGCTCTTTGGAAAGGAGAGAGCATGCTTATAGTCTGCATTAGGAAAGGCTTGTGTTCCTGCAAAGGATAGTATCCAATAGAGATGATCTGGGTATGAAGTTAGATCTCACTTTCTCCTAGCAAGTCATACATATGTTACATTCTGGAGCTAAAGCCTGATGCCCCGTTGCTAAAAATCTCCTGGACTGTAAATAACATATTTATTTTCTACCCCATATGGAATTTTCTGAAAAGGACATAAACAGGTTACTTAGAAAAAAAAAAACAAAAACAGGTTACTTAGGTATTAAGTGCAGTGTTCTTTCTGTCATTCAGTCAATAAATATTTAAGTGCCTGCTCTGTAGAGCATATATTCTGTGGGCTGAGAGGTAACAAGTAGGTAGACAGGTAACACAAGGTCAGGTGGTAATATGTTCTTAAAAATAAAAGGGGATGGGGAGGTTGTGCTTTTAGGATAGGTGGTCAGGAAGGTCTTTCTGAAGAGATCTTCAGAAAGCTGAGGCCTCCCATTGTTTCTACTACATTGTTTTTACTACAAGGTTTGGGGAGTAACCATTGTCTTTGGGGCCATAGGATTCAGTGAAGCTTCTTTACAGAGATTTTGCCAGATTAATTTGAAGGACCTTTTGAGGAGTTGAGACTTTGGTATCAGTGACCTTTTGAGAGAGTGACTGGCTTTATTCTGGTTGGTACCCTCTTTTTCTTACTGTCAGTTTTCTTGTGGCACAAACAGGAGGAGAGAGAGTTGCCTCTGGCTGGTGTCCTGGTGGTTCAAAGCCACCCGAGCATCCCCCAGCTCATGGGTTGGCTTGGAGCTTGACTACTGAACCTCACTTTTTGGTGTTATGCACGCCCAGAGGTCTTTAAAATGCACGAACTGACCCTTCACTTGTCACTCCACAAGGTTTGACAACCTGAATGCTTTCCCTGAGAAGGGTCCCTGTATCTAGAGGCCAGCTAACTGGAGCTGGCCCCGAGTCCCAGACACAGGGGTCCGAGTACAGGCTGAAGGGTTACAGCTGTTGGCCTAAGGCTTTTTTTTTTTTTTTTTTTTTCCTCCTGAGTGTCATTTTTAAGCACTGAATCACAAAATTATAAAACAACCTTTTAGGAAATAGTATATATTTCTGCCAGTGATGCTGCCACTGTCCAAAGCCTATCTCCACACCTGGGGCCTGTTAATCAGCCCCATGGTTGCTCCCTATGCTCAGTAGCTGCAGGATACATTAATAACACATATTTGCATAGGGCTGCGCTGGACAGACCCAGGGCCGTACTTCTGTCCTTAATCCTCACAACATCCTGTTGTTGCTGACCAGGAAACTAACTATACCTGTCAAGGAAGGAAGGGCACTAGTCATCCGAGGAGAAGCCTGTATAAGGGCTTGTGCAGAACTTCTTTCATCCCCACACAGATGCTGCAAGGTAGACTTTATTTTTCCCATTTGGTAGATGAAAAAACTGAAGCTCAAAAAGGTGATGTCACTAGTCTGAGGTCACACAGCTGGTGAAGGGCAGAGCTGGGATTTGCTCCCTGTCTGAGTTGGAAAAGCATGCTTTTACTACCTTGCCAGGGCCTGCCTCACCTGCCTCAGGCCACCTCTCCCTTGCTCCCTTCTTTCCTTTGTAACTCCTGCTCTGCCCTCCTCTTCAGAGTCACCTCAGCCACTTTGCCTGGTACATGAGCTGGCGGCCTACCTGAGTCTGTCAGGGCGGGGTGGGCGGTACCAGATTGAGCTGTGCTTCCGAGATCCCTGCAGGGCTGATAGACTTTAAACACTTGTTGACAACTTTATACACACACATACACACATAAATGTGTATACGTATACTTACATACGTATCTGTGTGTGTGTGGAGATCTGGAGGAAAATTATATCACTAGCGTATCAGTCATGTTATATTTCTTTTTTTTTTTTTTTTAAGGTATTTATTTATTTATTTGTGATAGTCACAGAGAGAGAGAGGCAGAGACACAGGCAGAGGGAGAAGCAGGCTCCATGCACCGGGAGCCCGACGTGGGATTCGATCCCGGGTCTCCAGGATCGCGCCCTGGGCCAAAGGCAGGCGCCAAACCGCTGCGCCACCCAGGGATCCCGATATTTCTAAACATTGTGTAATCCATGTAATACTAGTCTGTCTTTTCCTCATTTATTATGATTTCATTTGCATATTGCCCCATTTCTATATAATGAACGTACTTATTTTTTTCTAAAGATTTATTTATTTGAGAGAGCCAGCACGAGCAGGAGGAAGGGCGGAAGAAGAAGCAGACTCCCCGCTGAGCAGGGAGCCCAACACAGGACACCATTCCAGGACTCTGGGATCATGATCTGAGCCGAAGGCAGACACCCAACTGACTGAGCCACCTAGGTGCCCCCATACTAACTATTTGTAAGGACTATGTAATATTTCCTGTTAACACACTTAGGATCCTTGGTTGACTCTTTGAGTTGTTAGGCTTTGTGGCCTGGCAAGGAATGTACCTGATAGCATTTCTTCTTCAGGAGAAAAAGTTCTGAGTTTGGCTTAAGAATAAGTGGTTTTTACAGAATTGTTCTGTAAGCTAGAGGCAGTTTATTCACCATAGTTTCAGTGGTTTTTGACTGGAAGCATGTAGTAGGCATTTGATGAAAAACAAATATTTGTTTTTTTTCCAGATTGGAGTTTACATTTGGACCCCACTGTTATAGGCAATCATATAGCTTGTAAAAGCACGTAAGTCAAACAAAGCTTTTTGGGTACGATTTACATGTCTAACCAGGCAAAACCCTTTTCAGAAGCTAAAGTAGGATTGAATTGACAAAACTTTTTAAAAACTAAGGTTATCTTGAAGCTAAGGATGAATTTGACAGGTAATCATAGGAAATACCTTCTGAAATAAACATCCCAATGTCCAACTTCTGCAGCAGAGGATTGGCGTCAAGGAAATAGCTGGTGCTTCCTTTTTCTGGTGGTGTTGGACATCACTAAAGGGAGTGCCCAGACTGTTTGCTTTGCATTTCTGCCCTTACTAGCAATGATGCCATAGGCAAGTCTCTCAACTTCTCTGTCTCCCATTCCTCATTTGGAATGAAAACGCACTTCCTGCCTCTTAGGGCCAGAAGATGAAATGAAGAGTGTCTTGATGTATCTGGGACTTAAATCTTGAATCAGAGTTTGTTCTCTGTAACTCAGAACTTCAAATGAGTTAGTGCATGCCAAGTGAGCTGTCTGGGTAATGCCAAGATCCCGCCCCCCCCCCCCCCCCCCCACACACACACACATACCCTGCTCCTCATTTTAGGAAACAGTTATTTTTCCTGCTCCAGTTTGAAGTTTCTTGTTTGCTGCCTGGTTTAATTTAGGGTCCCAAAAGTTGTGTTGTGTGTGGGTGTGTGGGTGTGTGGGTGTGTGTAGAATAATAGATGACATTAAATTTCTCTTGAAAGATGTTCCAAAAAGTTGAACTCAGGTGGACATTTCTGAGATGGTTTTATGACACATGTTACTCACACAGTATTGTCCAGGCTACTGTCACCTCTCACCTAGAATGTTATAAGAGCATAACTGACCATTCCGAGTCTCTTCTTGTGCCTTTCCAGTCTGCTTCACACTGCATCTGGTGAGTTTTTCAGAATGTAGATCTGATCACCTCCATACTGCCTCTGGACCATGTACAATAACCCTTTGGTTGTTCCTCATTGCTCTTGGGATAAAAACCCATTCCTCAGTGCGGCCTCCAAAGTCCTACATGGCCTGGTCCCTGCCCACCTTTCCAGTCTCATGCTGTGTACACTGTTCCCATATTCAAGGGTCCTCCTTTGGATTCCTCTGTTTGGCTTTGCTCCTGCTTCAGGTCCCTTGCTCACGCCATTCTCCCTTGTGTACTGCCCACACTACTATCCTAGCCAACTCTGACTCATCCTTCAAATGTCAGCTCAATTCCAACTTGCTCCAGGGACCCTTCCTTGACTGAACCCCAAACTCATTGGGTCTCCCTACTGGCTGTGCTCTCTTGGCACTCTTCACGTTCCTTCACAGCTTTTGCATTGATTATTTGATGCCCCACCCCCCACCCCCCTATCCGTCTCTAAGCCCCCTGAGGGCCATTCCAGTACTCTGTTGCTTTGTGCATTGGTAAGGCCGGAAATGAATAGCAAGTGCTAAATGCTGAAATGTGTCTCTGTTTTCAGAGCTTAAATTCCACATGTCCAGCTAGAAAAAAGGTTCATGCAAACAGACCTGTACCGTGCATAAATTGTAAAATCAGGAGCCTTAGATCTATGATCAACTCCAAATGTTTGTTTTTTATACATAGTAAATTGAGAGGAATACCAGTTTGTCCTTAGGTGTTGTTTTTTTTTTTTTTTTTTTTTTTTTTTTTTAGGTGTTGTTTTTGAAGTCAGGTTCTGTATCTTAGTACCTTGAGACACGTAGAGGAGCATTTTGTGGAGTGGTTTACATAGGAGAAATCTGTGGTAGCAACCGCCAGAGATGGCTAGTATAAAAGGGAAGACAGAGAAATCAATAAAATCACCAGGTAAATCAATAACATGAGTGGAACATTTGCTGCAAACAGCAGCCTCATCTGATGTATCCTCTCACTGGTTCAGTGAAGTCCCAGCTAATTGTGACCAACTTCCCTAAGATGGAAATATGTTCCCATAGCACACAAAAAGGGATGTGCAGTATTTTTAGGGCTTTCTTAAGATTTTTAGTATATGCAATAGAACATTTACTTATATACAGTAATGAAGAAGGGGGGTGGGTAGGACAAGTAGTGCTGAGGGCTGATATGAGCCTACTGATTTCTTTTTGCTGTAGACTGTGGTTTACCGTACTATAAGAAAGTCTTCCCAATGTGGAACATATTTCCTTATTAGTTGGATGATTATCCTAAGCCAGCTTTGAGGGGCCTATAACAATAGAGAAAATAAAGTATTTTATAGCCTGTTCTGTGAATTACTGGGACTTTTTGAAAAGTACTTTTCATTGCTTTCCTGAGTTGTCTTTAGACTCAGGGTCCCCCCTGGAATTGAGGCTCCCGCTGGACAGTGTGAAGGTCTGTCTGTCAGCAGTTGGCTTGGCGTGCAGCCAGTGCTCAGTAAATGTTGAATGAATGGATGGAAGTCTTTCTTGAAGCACAGAGCGCCTGTAGAGAGCCTTTGTTGATCAGGGATTGATTTTTGTCCTTGGAAATACCTGAATGAGGCAGTTAGTAGAGGAGTGTAGAGGAATGGCCTTGGAGTGTGAGCCCTAGCTCTGCTAGTCAGTGATTTTGTTGCCTGGATAAGTTGTGCAAACCACTCATCCTTTTTCCTCACCTGTGAAACGTGGGAATCATAATAGTACTTACCTTGCCAAGTCATGAGCTTATATATGAGATCTTGTTGGGAAGGCCCTGAGGCCTGGCCTATGTAAAAGTTAATTATCAGTTCAGAATCCCTCTGATACATCCTCTCAAGTCCAGATTGTGTCTGACTTGGATCTGTATGGGCCCCGGCCCTCCTTTCATCCGAGAAAAAATTGCTGCAGCTTTAAGTGACTGGGCTATGTGCTACCCGGTACATAGCTGATGTTCTTTACCATGGAAATTTAAATGGCTGTCACAAAGTTTTTGGAGGGGAAAAAACCTCTTGTGTCTTCTGAAGATGACCATGATACATCTTTATATAGAATAACTGCCAAACAGGTTCTTCTGAGAACAATAATATTCTTTTGGTATACTTTACTCCATCCTGTCCATAAGGAGAGAGCATCGTGGTTACTTATAACATTGCTATGCTGTCAGTGCCTGAACTTCACAGTTTATGAAGTGCTGTCCCATTTATTCTTTCTCCTTGCAGTTTGAGGTGTGGGTTTTCATCATCATGACCCTCATTTGACAGATCATGAAATGCAGTCCCAGCGAGGTTGCTCCCAAGCTGGTGCTCTTCCCAGTTAGCCTCAGCTGTCCAGGGCTACACTTTTGGGTGTTGAGTTATCTCTATGGGGTTTTATGGTATCCTGATTACACATGGACAGCCCGAAAATTTTGCTCCTGTTTTGGCATTTTGCTTTGGCATTTTTTGGCTATGTGGGTCCTCAGAGACTACTCTCTGAGGACCCACATGAGCTGGAAGACAAAACCCAATGACATACTCAGCACTAGTCATCTGGAAAGGGCAAGGGAAATAAACAAAGGGCAGGATGCTGCTGTTAGGCAGTTGGCTGGACCTGTGAATAGAAGAACATCAAGATCAACACTTTATAGTGTTTGCTTCTTTGAAACATCAAATGGAGCCCCTGTCAGGTTTATAGTACCTCCAGAATTAGATGAGGCAGTTTGGTTCCAAGAGGTGTACTCGTATTTCTGGTTATGAAATGCTCCTTGTGTTTATTTTCTCTGATCTGCCAAGAAGCACCTTTTTCTCTTGTTACTTTGAGCATCCAAGTGCTTATTTCACTTGCCCTTCATTTCTGCCTTCTGTCCTGCTTTGGTCCTTGAGATGGTAATGAAACAGACCTTCAGGAATGGGCAGCTGTGGAGGCCTTGGCTGGGGTCAACTCTACCTAGGGTCTGGGGAGGGGAGTGGCTCAGACCAGCCCCAGGAGATGAGGCTGAAACTCAAGGGACAAACAGCACAGTCAAGTGTATCAAAGATCAAGAGCAAAACTTAGGGGTGCCTGGGTGGCTCGTGGCTAAGCATCTGCCTTTGGCTTAGGTCGTGATCCTGGGGTCCTGGGATTGAGTCCCCCATCAGGCTCCCTGCAGGGAGCCTGCCTATGTCTCTGCCTGTGTGTGTGTGTGTGTGTGTGTGTGTGTGTGTGTGTGTGTCTCATGAATACATAAAATCCTTAAAAAAAAAAAAAAAACAAAACTCAGTCCAGTTGGGTCATGTGCCCATGGAAGCAGTGGCCCACCTATGGTTCTTCATTTGAAATACCCGAAGTAGTTCACTGATTAGCCTTTATGGAGATAGGCCTGCCCCTCTTTTTTATTTTTTATTTTTATTTTTATTATTTTTATTTTTATTTTTTTAATTTTTTTTCTGCCCCTCTTTTTTAATACAGGTATAGAGAAGTCAGCGCTTATAAAGGAGTTGCCCCTAAGGTGTGCCTTCTAACATAGATGTAGACTGGATTAACTAATTGTTGGTGCCAAGGAATAGCTGGTACCATATCTCCAGCTGAGTTCTGGTGATTTTATTATTTCATCACCTTCTCCCATGTGTGTATAAGTTAGTGAGTGAGTATACTGCATTCCGGATATTCCAAGATGATTTAGTCTCAATTCCATGGTAGATATTGGGGCATGTGTATGCACACACATAGGCTGTGATTAGTGGGGAATTTTTTTCAAACTATTTATCTTCTGATGCCCCCTCCTCAGTATGACAGGTCCTGAGATGGGAAGGGGTGGCTGTGTATGACATGTCATGTTTGCATGAATACATTTCCTAAGATTTTCTGGTACACCTGCCTTCTACCCAATATCAAGATGTACCTGCCCTTTGATTACTAGGAATGAGAAGGTGCACAGAGATGACTGATCAGCTGTCCCACTGCAGTCTGCTGGGTGGAGCTGATAGAGGCTGGTGGTTCTAACTTGACATCTGCAAAGGAACCCATGGGAGCCAGGGGGCCATTTTCAGGATTTCAAAAGACTTAATAGAAACTATGCATTTACCCAGGATAAGGACACAAAAGCTACCCAAATCATCAAGTTTCTTTTCTTCTGTTTGGAATTGCAAGTCTGTATGTTTTCTTGCTGATTCCAAGTTCTAATTGGCTGTGGATGACATAATAAGAACTTCTGAGACAGGATTGGTCTAATTCTAGACATTGTTATTAGAGCTGGTATCAGGTCTCATTCTCCAAACTGAATGTTCTCACTGCCTTTAGAATGAGGTTGACCTTGACTGTCCAAGTTAAGCAACTGATTGTTTCTTGCTTACTTAGCGGTGTTTATCATCATTACACCTGTTGCAGTTATTTGATTTCATAATGTTATTTAAAACCCTTTATAAATGTGGATTGTTGGTTAAAATTTGGATCAGCATTGAAATGGAAAAATAGTAAACAGAATTAACCAATTACTATTAAATATCGTTTTATAGAATTTGGCAAAAACATGTGGCCAAAGTGGGGAAAGGACAGAAAAAAAGAGGTTGTAAAATCTTAAAAAAAAAAAAAGGGGGGGGGGGCAGTCCCGGTGGCCCAGCAGTTTAGCACTGCCTTCAGCCCGGGGTGTGATCCTGAAGACCCAGAATCGAGTCCCACATCAGGCTCCCTGCATGGAGCCTGCTTCTCCCTCTGCCTGTGTCTCTGCCTCTCTTTGTGTGTCTGTCACAAATAAATAAATAAAATCTTTTTTTTTTTTTAAAGGTTGGTCATACTGCAGATCTCATTCAGTGCCTTCATTTTATTTATTTTTTTAAATATTTATTTATTTTAGAGAGCGTGGGAGCACGAGTGGGGAAAGGGAGAGGGAGAGAGAATCTCCAGCAGACTCCTTGCTGAGCAAAGTGCCTGTTACTGGGTTTGATGCCATGAACCTGAAATCATGACGAGCCAAAATCAAGCAAGAGTCAGATGCCCAACAGACTGAGCCCCACAAGGTGTCTCCAGTGCATTCATTTTTAAAGCGATCATTTTAACCAGGTCTGCAGTAAAAGCAAAGAAGGCAGCCCACACTAAAGCACCAACTATTGGGGTGCCTGGGTGGCTCAGTCTGTTAAGTGTCTGTCTTCAACTCAGGTCATAATCCTGGGGTCCTGGGATTGAGCCCTGTGTTGGGCTCCCCCTCCAATGGGGATCTGCTTCCCCCTCTCTCATTGCCTCTCCCCCTGCTTGTGTATACTCACTCTCTCTGTGTCTCTGTCAAATAAATAAATTAAAAGAAAAACAACTATTAAGCTTTAGTCTGTGTAGGATCCTAGGATCCTGTTGGCTGTACCCTTTTTTTTTTTTCATGCACACTCTCCCAAGTTCTGTTTTTTTCATGTGCTACAATGTATAGACTTTTCCATATTTCTGCTTTGCCCCTATGTTTGTAATTCTTAATGGTCACAGTTGCCTGAACTAAACCTGAAGTCAGACAGTCCAGACAGGCAAATTTGGGTAGTTAGAGAAGCCAGAGACAAGCTATTTGTTCCTTGAGGACATGGCTGGGTGGCATAGTCAGCATGGATAAAAAAGATGCGCTCATGCCTGCTGCAAATGCTGATAATAATAATTTACATATGCCAAATATTGTTTCTTAGTTTTTCCAGCAGCCCTTCTGAGGTAGGCACTGTTATCTCCATTTTATTTGTATAATGAGGAGAAAGAGGCTTTTTTGTGGTAATTTGTTCAGTCAGATGCTGGTGGGAGGTGCAGCTGGGATCTGAACCTGGGTTAGTTTAATGCTAGCATTTGAATTCCTTCTTTTTTAAAAAAAAAAAAAAGATTTTATTTATTTAATCATGATTAAATAACACAGAGAGAGGGAGAAGCAGGCTCCCGGTGGAGAGCCCAATGTGGGACTCAATTCCAGGATTCTGGGATCACGACCTGAGCCAAAGGTAGATGCTCAACACTGAGCCACCCTGGTGGCCTGCAGCATTTGAATTCTTTTTTTTTTTTTTTTAAGATTTTATTTATTTATTCATGAGAGACAGAGAGAGAGGCAGAGACATAGGCAGAGGGAGAAGCAGGCTCCATACCGGGAGCCTGACATGGGACTCAATCCTGGGACTCCAGGATCATGCCCTGAGCCGAAGGCAGACGCTCAACCACTGCACCACTCAGGCATCCCTAGGCTTTGAATTCTTTTTTTTTTTTAATTTTATTTATTAATTATAGTCACAGAGAGAAAGAGAGAGAGAGAGAGGCAGAGACATAGGCAGAGGGAGAAGCAGGCTCCATGTACCGGGAGCCCGACGTGGGATTCGATCCCGGGTCTCCAGGATCACGCCCTGGGCCAAAGGCAGGCACCAAACCGCTGGGCCACCCAGGGATCCTGCATTTGAATTCTTAATGAAGTTTCTCTGACCAGACAATTCACCACCTTCCACCTTAATCCTCGTAACAAACACATCTGTTAGTGTGCAGTAAAGTCACAGAGTCTTGGTATTAAAATAAGTAGATAAATAGAACAAGTGCTGCAGGCAAGCAGAAGTTCTGGGAACCTTCCATCGGAGTCAGAGCTTTGTTCGTCTTCCTTGGGGCAAGAGTGGGGTGAACAGCCAGCCCACGGTCTTTTCCTTAGTTCCGTCCTATCTTGACGTTTCTTGGCACAATGACTGCACAGAGTTGCCTGAAGCATTATTTATAGTACTTTGTGGAGTAATTTTGGCTCTTGATAGCTTTTTGCCTTGACCTTAGAACCTAATCCCCACTGATGAGTGGCCACCAAGTTCTTAATTAGTTATCTGTGTGCCTTGCTCTATCCTCTGGACAAATTTAAAAAGTTTCCCCGTGTTCTCCCTGATGCCTTTTGCCATGGTGATGCTTGGAAGTCATCGAAGCAGATCTGCTGCGTAGAAGGGCCCCAAGAGGAAGCATTTTCTGTGACTGCTGCCTGGCCCCCTGTGTGTCTCGGGGGCAGGCAAGTTCCAATTCCTCTGTATTTTTCCAGGGTCTTGGTTCTATTGAATGAGAAAATTTTACACATGAGTTAAAACAGACTCATGTCCTTGGGCTGGATTGGAAATTGGAGTTCAGACTCTACAAGTCTGGTTGGGTCAGATGGGTAAGAAGTGTCTGGGTTTACACCCTGGGCCTTTGTCTTCCCATTCTCTAGAATTGTCTTTTTCGGGAGTGTGGACAGGGGGCCCAAATTCTAGGGTCCTGGCATTATCTAAATTCAGAATATGTTTTTGTTTTATGTCCTGTGTGGTTGGAAAGGTACATTTTTATCACAGTTAAGTTACATTGTGGATTGCATAAGTTTTGTGGGCCTAGGAACCTATTTCCCATGTATTTTCCTTCAGGATAAATGGATTTTGAATTTCAAACAATTGAACTTTTTGCTGATGAACTTTTGAGACACAATCTACTCTTGGGTGAGAACTCACTTTCTGTGATTACTTGTGTGGCATAAATATTGGTAGGAGGTCAGCTGAGAGGCCAGAGTTGTCTAGGAGGAAGGCCTGGGGTTCATTTCAAGCATTGCTAGCTTCATGGAGGATATTGGCACTTGACGAGGCAGAGGCGAGAGTGGAAGGGATTTCCAATACAGGGAGCTGCATGAGAGGAAGTGGGAAGGTGGATGGTTTTTATATGAGCCAGTGGATCATCAGACCCAACCAGAATGTTGAGAACACACTGGAGAGTAACTGAAAATAAGGTTGAATGGATAGAGGGGCTTGGGTTACTTTGGAGCCTAAAAGCCAAAGAGATTAGATGGGACAAAAACTCCATCAACAAGACTTGGGGAACAAAAGAGGTTTGGAGGATAAAGAAGAGGAGAACATCAGAGATGACCCTTTGGGGTTGGAGCCTTGGTGGTTGGAAAATCAGTGGTCCCTTGATGGATGAGAGGAAGTTAGTATAGGGTCGGGTTGGGTGGGCAGGAATGAGGGGACAGATGGGTTCATTTGGTTTAGAATTAGGCCTCTTTGGACTGAGATAGGATCTGTGTGTGGGTGTACATTAGAGAGGAACAGCTAGAAGAATTTCTAGCCAAGGGATGGGAATAGTGATTCGTGTATTATAGTTAGGTATGAGAGACAAGATGGCAACTCCTACCATCTTCCCAGTGAATTAGGGGCGAGCCCATCTGCTTAGAGGGAGAAAAGAGAGAAAATTGGATGCCCGGATGGGAGATGAGACCTGGAATCACACCACGGGGGGGGGGGGGGGGATCGGACCAGGAAATCAATGAACTAATTCAGGAATTTTCTGGAAACAGCCATGTCCTATGCTAGGTCTGCATGCTGTACTCACCTCCTGACTAGGATCTGAAGCAACCCCCACCCAACCCTCTCCCCCAACACCCTCCCTAGCTGGGATGGAGATCCCCAGCAGTGGGAGTGACTTGCTGGCATGGGGGCGGGGGGATGTCTCGCAGGCAGTAGATAGCAGTGTTAATGATTTAGAGAGTAGTACAGATGGTGGTTTGGTCTGAAAATACAGATGGTGGTTTCATCTTAAAAACTAGGCCAGCCATTCTCTTACCTTGCTCTCTTCTCTCATTAAAAAAAAAAAAAAAAAAGAGCCAGGCAGAGTAGGAGGGGGTATGGAGTTGTGGCCTTATGTGAGGATCGGTGGGAATATAAAGGAGGTACAGTTTGAATCCGCAAGAGGGTGGGGCTTTCTGTTGCTACAGCACATGCAAATGCTGATTATTTGCATCTCATTCTTAGTAGACTGGGCAGACTCTCCACCTATGACCAGAAGTGAGGGATGTTTCCACAGCTGGACTAAAAGCAAGACAAGATTTAGAAGTATTTGTTAATGCAAGATGAACTGTTTCAATATTAGTAGAAAAATATTTTGACTTAATTGCCTTAGGCATGTTAATCATTTCAAGTGTACTCTGGTTCCTTTGCTTGACTTGAGCGATTGCCAGGGATTTCTCTGGGCAAAATGAAAAAGTAGGAACTCTCAGTAGGTTCTGTTCCATGAACATTGAATCACAGACCATAGACATAGAATTTAGAGCTTTTGGAAAACTCCTTGAAGATGAGGAGAGTCCCCTCAGTTTACAGTGGAAGAGTTCAGGGTCAGGGAAGTGAATTGGGTACTGTCATTGGAGGGTCTTGGTCCTCCTCAGAGCTCCTGGCCCTGCTGCCTCATGGCTTCACTTCGTATGAGTTTTCAGTGGCTGATTCCACTGCTAGCTGAACAACTCTCAAAATCACACACTTGGATAGAACTGTTGGGCTGCGTCATATCATTGGGCTGCTCTCAGGTCACGTCCTTCCTGTCACCCTCAATGGTGGTTGAGTAGGATGGCAGGAGATGGGGTGGGGAACATTACCTGATGGGGCCTGTAGGCAAGTAATGTTCTTTGGAGGGAGCCACAGTGTGGCTGCTTGCTTCCTGGCTGCTGTCCTTCACTTGGAATGTACTCTCAACACTGAGTCTCTTTGGCGAGAGCCTGTCAAGTCTTCAAGGGCCAACTCACACACACCTCTGGGAAACTTCAAGTCACCTTCCCCTACCTCCACCCATTGCTTCCTTTCTTTAAGAGTTTTACTAATTTGTGGGATCCCTGGGTGGCGCAGCGGTTTAGCGCCTGCCTTTGGCCCAGGGCACCATCCTGGAGACCCGGGATCGAATCCCATGTCGGGCTCCCAGTGCATGGAGCCTGCTTCTCCCTCTGCCTATGTCTCTGCCTCTCTCTCTCTGTGTGACTATCATAAAAAAAAAAAAAAAAAGAGTTTTACTAATTTGTGAAAAATTAATCTGAAATACTTTACTTACATGGAAAAGCTGAACAGTCTGTAGGTACTAATAGATTCAGGTATGTGAACTAGGTTTTCCAGTTTACTAATATGATTTGGAGGGGTAAAAATCCAAATACTTTTGCTATTTATTATAGTTAGAAAGTACAGAGAAGTGATCATTCATATCTGTCAGTTTTTCTAAAATGAAGAGTTTGATCCTTGTGTGGGAACCAGAGAACAATATGCACATTACATCTACCATTGTCATTGTTTTCTACAATAATTTCAGACTTAATGCTCTTATGCTGATAGAATGGGAAAGGCTTCCTCAGGACTGTAAAACCCAGAAACTATAAGAGATTGAGAGATTCAGCACTTCAAAATTTAAAACTTTTGTATATTTAAAAATTAAAAGGCAGGTCAGAGATGGGGGAAAATATTTGCAATAGACAGAGAAAGTGGTAACTGTTCATGACTCAAAAAGTGAATAAGAAAAATCTTTGAGCGAGAACTATGAATGACCAGTTAACAGAAGAAGGGAAACAGTTGGGGGGAAAACTTGAAATGATTATTAAAGCATCGAGATGCCTTTTTATCAGATGAACAAAAATTAAAAATGTTCAGTCTTGACAAAAGTTCAGAGTGGACACTTTCTACACTTTTGGTAGGAGTGTAATTATTAAATTGGGAAATTGGCAGGGCAGTTCCAAAATTGTAAATATGCACCTCCTTTGATCCATCAATTCCATTTCTAGAAATGTATCCTACAGATAGACCTGCTTGTACAGATTTATATAGAAGGCTTTTCAAGATAACATTAATTCTAATAGTGAAAACTAAAAAAAACTCTAATTTTTACCAAAGGAATGAGTAAGTGGATGATGGTATATTTGTACTATGTAGAGAAAGCATGTGTGTATATGTATACCTGTCAATTTATATATATAGGCATAAGAAAAAATCCAAGAAATAGTAAGCGAGGAGCACCTGGGTGGCTCAGTTAGTTACCTGTCTGCTTTCAGCTCAGGTCATGATCTTGGGGTCCTGGGATTGAGATCTGCATCGAGCTCCCTGCCCTGCAGGGAATGTGCTTCTCCCTTTCCCTCTGCCCCTCTCCTCTACTCGTGCTCGTGCTCTCAGTCTCTCTCTCTCTCTCAAATGAATAAATAAATAAAAATCTTAGGAAAAATAGTGAAAAACAAACTGCAAAATGGTATGTATAGTATGATCTTTCAGACTAAAAACAAACAGCTTTATGTGTTTGTTTGTTTATAAATACAAAAGGACCAGGAGGAAGGATCCTTTTTTTTCCTCTTTTCTTTTCTTTCTTCTTTCTTTTCTTCCTCTTTCTTTTCTTTTTTTTTTTTTTTTTCCTCTTTCTTTTCTTTTTTCCTTTTCTCTTAGGAAAGATACATTCCAAGCAGTTGATTTGAGGGGAACAGTTTTGGAAGGTTTTTAAACATTTTTTTAAAATTTTTATTTATTTATGATAGTCACAGAGAGAGAGAGAGAGGCAGAGACACAGGCAGAGGGAGAAGCAGGCTCCATGCACCGAGAGCCCGATGTGGGATTCGATCCCGGGTCTCCAGGATCGCACCCTGGGCCAAAGGCAGGCGCTAACCTGCTGCGCCACCCAGGGATCCCCTTGGAAGGTTTTTAGAATGAGCTTAAAACTGCGTTTTGTTTTGTTTTGTTTTGTTTTGTTTTTTTAAATGGAATACAAATGTATAGATGCTATGTAACCCTGTAATTTCACTTCTAAAACCGTTTACTGAGAAAATAATCAGAGGCAGCCAAAAGTTAGTATAGAATCATAATGCATTGTAGCATTGTTTGTAACAGCAACATATTCCAATAGTATCCTGTGTTGAAAGGGTTATGTTATGGAAAATTCATTTTATGTAGCTATTTAAAATCACCTGTAAAAGAATCTCTATTGACTTGAGGAAATACTTAATAAGCACAGTTAACATCTAGAGAATGCTTAATTTGTATCAAGGACCGTTCAGTGCTTTACATAAATTGTTTTATTTAATCTGAAGTCTTTTGCAATTCCCATTTTACAGATGGAGAAACAGAGACTTAATTATTGTAAATAATTTGCCTGAGGGTCATACTCCTAGGTTGGTGGAACTGAAAGCCAAAGGCCTCATTGATACCTATATGCTAGATCACTGTATAATCTTGCATAAAAACAGATTGCATGAATGCATATGGTGTGTCTTATTTTATAAAAATGAATCTTTCTGTGCCTTAGTTTTCTGATGGATAACTTGAGGGGGATGGGCTAGTGCAATTTTATTTTCCAAAGATCGCGATTTTATTTTAAAGATTGACATGCATTTACATGTAATTTTTCTAGATTATGAAAATATTTGGAAACACCTAAAACTGGAAAATAAAAATTACTGATAAGCAAAACTGACATTAAAACAGTATTTTTGTTTGGTGTATGTGTGGAATGAACATTATTAGAAAAAAAAAAAGGGATCCCTGGGTGGCGCAGCGGTTTAGCGCCTGCCTTTGGCCCAGGGCGTGATCCTGGAGACCCGGGATCGAATCCCACGTCGGGCTCCCGGTGCATGGAGCCTGCTTCTCCCTCTGCCTATGTCTCTGCCTCTCTCTCTCTCTCTCTCTCTGTGTGACTATCATAAATAAATAAAAATTAAAAAAAAAAGATTTGATTAGTTTGCTTGAGAGAGCGTGCACACAGCGGAGGGAGGCGCAGAGGAAGAGGGACAGACGAGCACGGAGCTCATTGTGGGCTCCATCTCACAACCTTAAGACCATGACCTGAGCCAAAATCAACAGCCTGACTCTTAACTGGCTGAACTACCCATGTGCCCCTGGAATGAGGAACTTGCAAAATTGGTTTCTGAAAAGTTCTTATTAATTATGTTCCAACCATTAGTGCAATAGTGGGTTTGTCTCAATGTGCCTTTGACAGCATCACACTTTAATGATGGAATGATGGCGTTGATGACCAAAATTGTTTCACTGATTTGTTTCCCAGCCGTTGTTTTTGATGAGTTGAGCTTTTTTTGTTTGTGTGTTGGCCACTTGAACTTTTGGGTGAATTGTCTGTTTATGTATCTTGTGATGATATATTGGGAATTACCTATTGATGATATGTATCTTCCTAAACCTGACCATTTTTAAGACCTTAAGAAAAACTATCAGTCCTTATTATAAGGGGAAGTTTCACTCTCAGGTGGAATGCATTTTTCTTACAGGGATGAATTGGTGGTCTGTGCTTAAAACCTGATTTCTTAACCATTTGGGATTGATTTGGCCTTAAAATTTGAGGAATGGGGCACCTGGGTGGCTCAGTGGGTTTAGCATCTGTTCGGCTTGGGTCATGATCCTGGGGTCCTGGGGTGGAGCCCTGAGTGGGGCTCCCTGCTCAGCAGAGAGTCTCTTCTCCCTCTGCTTCTTTCCTTGCTGCCTCTTTCCTTCCTCTCTCTCAAAAAATCTTTAAAAAAGTAAAAATAAAAAAATTTTAAGGAATGATTGGCGAAAGGTACATAGCATTCTTTGTACTACTTTTGCAACTTACTGCGAGCCTCTAATTATTTCAAAATAAAGTTTAAAAAAAGTTCAAGGTATGCTAAAACTCAGGCTCCCTCCTGTTAGTACCTCTACCTGGCCTTGATCATTCTGACTAGTAGAGCCAGTGGGAGGTGGGAGGGAGCAACATTTGACAACTGATCCAAAGCCAAATAAGGGCGAGGGAACACTGCCTTTTTTTGTTTAAACTTGGAAATAATGTCAAAATTTTAAGTGGTTGCAAAAATAAAAACTGAATAAGGAGCACTATATACCCTTTCCCAGGTTGGCCTGTTGTTAACATTTGACCCCATGAACGTCAGTTGTTGAAATGCATTTATGTGGGGACCACACCACTAACAAACTATTTTCTTACCCTCCTTCCAGATTCCCAGCACCAGTCTCCTAGGTTCCAGGCATTCACTGAGCAAAAACATCTACACCCAGTTTTCAAATTCCTCAAGAATCCACAGGGGTTCTGTTTCCTAAGATTTAAATATAAATCCAAATGTTTAGCCTTTAAAGGTTTTGAATAATCGATTCCCTGCCCCTAAACTCAGATATTCACCTTCCTGCCAGGTACCACAGCCACAGCTAACTGAGCTGTTGACCCACCCTCTTGTTCTAACTTGTTTCTGTCCCAAGTGCCTTGCCATTGCATTCATATTTCATATCTGCAATATTCTTTTCATGTCTAGGCCAGAGACATGACTTTTCTGCTTTAAAAGAAAATATTCCCAGACATCTTTACTTGATTACCACCACCTGATTGGGGCAAGCCTGTTCTAACTTTTTATTTTACTTTGGGGTCTTCTTGCTTTCAAGATGTCATACACAATATCCACCTGTTATCTCCTGAGTTCCCCACAATGGGTAGCATCGGTGTTACCCTTTTTCGGCCTCCATGGGCCTTGTGTGGCTGTGCTGGAGGTGTGACCTGGTTTTGAATGAGATACTATGAACTGAACTTGGATTTCATTATTGGAACCAGCTAGCAGTCTATAATGCAAAATTCTAATTGGGTTGATGCATTTGAACACCTTTCTCCTCCATAGTTACGGCACTTCTCCTGGGTGGGCTTTCTTTGTGGTAGGTAGAGGGTCCATGCATTGGCTGAAGAGGGTGGACAGTCGAAAGCCTGTGTTTGAGGTACAAGACCCTGCTGGGTTGGAAGAGACTTTGGAGTGTGGGTCTTGGAACCTAATAACTAATGGGAAAGGCATTCTGAGTTTCTGACAAAGTGCCTTGGAAGGGTTGCCTGTGCTGGAAGCAGGGTACTTTCTTTCCTCTTTCTTTTCTTTTTTTAAATGAAACTAAGGCCAGAATTAGTTCATTATCTATAATGTCAATATTGATTTTTGTTTGCAAGGTGGAGTAGTAACAGATTAGAATGGCTGCTAGCAATTCTGAGCTGCTTCATTGAATTTAAATGAATCAAGAGACAGCTATTAAGACGCACCTGAAATTTTTAGGCTAGATCAGACCTTCCCATTATGGTCGATTTGACCAGATTCAGCTGTTTCCTCTGCAGCATCAAGGCGTTAAAATGGGAGTTTTAAGGCCTCGTCACTACTTTTTATAAAAACCAAATCCGGGATCCCTGGGTGGCGCAGCAGTTTGGCGCCTGCCTTTGGCCCAGGGCGCGATCCTGGAGACCCGGGATTGAATCCCACGTCAGGCTCCCGGTGCATGGAGCCTGCTTCTCCCTCTGCCTGTGTCTCTGCCTCTCTCTCTCTCTCTCTGTGACTATCATAAATAAATAAAATTAAAAAAAAAAAAAAAAAAAAAACCAAATCCTATTTAAAAATACACAGATAAGAGGTATTAAGCCATCCTCCACCACACAATGCAGCTTGCCTCTTTTCCCCTGGCAAGAGAAGTTTTTGAATTGAAATTATTGACTGACACAACCCATGCTAGCATCACATATCCAAGTGCAAGTTTGTTCAGAGGCAGCAAATATCCAACATGCTGAATTTTACAAAGACAAAGCATTTTAATAATGATCTTGAAGGATTAGTGATGCTCCTGAGAAATGAGGCATTTTCCAAACAGGCTTGCCTCCTAAGATTTGCTATATTACTGTGCACTCTTTCTCTGGAGACTGGTTCAGTTTTCAGTCAAAATTGTTCTCTTCCCTCCGTATTTCTCTCCTCATTTTCCTTCCTCCAGCACTTCCTCTAATCTAGTATACGAATTAGAAATTAATAATAATGGCCACATCACTACTTTTTTAAAGATTTATCATTTTAGAGAGTGTGTGAGCTGGGGAGGGGCAGAGGGAGAGGGAGAGAGAATCCCAAGAAGACTCCCTGCCAAACGTGGAGCCCGATGGGACTCAATCTCAGGACCCCGAGGGATGCCTGCATGGCTCAGTGCTTGAGTGTCTGCCTTTGGCTCAGGTCCTGATACCACGATCCAAGTTCTGCATTGGGCTCCTTGCAGGGAGCCTGCCTCTGCCTCTCTCTTTGTGTGTCTCTCATGAATACATAAATAAAATCTTAAAAAAAAATAACTCAGGACCCTGAGATCATAACCTGAACCAAAATCCAGAGCTGGATGTTCAACCGTCTGAGCCACCCAGGTGCCCCTCACTATTTGTTTTAATGTGAGAGGACCAAGTGGATGAATTGCTGATAAGTGAGTGACCTGGAAGGAGCTATTTTCTCCGTTTATGGCTCTGTAGGATCCCAGGATTGACTTGTTTCAAAGACAATTGGAGGTAGGAAGGGCAATTTTTTATTAGAAAATTAGCTACCCCCCCTCCAAATCACCAGAATTCAGGGATGTTATTATATCTGAGTTAATAAATGCCAACATTGAATCTTGAAATAGCTTTTCATTTTTCATTATATAGTCTGATTTATTGTTGATTGGTTTTTCATGGCCTAATTAATGATGCTAACCTTTTTGAGTGACTAGAAATAAAATAAATTTCATGGATGTTTCATATTCTAACCTTGACTGTACTAAGTTTGAGAGACTTCATGATAGGGCAGTTGACTAATGGCTTCCTGTTTAAAGCCCTTTTTTTTTTTTTTTTTTAATGAGTTCAGATTAGATGGGAGCTAAGCCATCAGTTTATTCCTTGTCTTTAGTCTGGACAGAATAGAATCCTGCATAAATGCTAGGGAGAAAAGCCCTTCTCTGAGACTCTCACAGTCTGTTAATTTATTTATGTAGAGAGCAAGCATGTGCCTTAGGGGGGAGAGGGACAAAAGAAGAAGGAGAGAGAGAATCTTAAGCAGACTCCATGTTGAGTGCTGAGCCTGATTCAGGGCTCGATCTCTCGATCCTGAGATCATGACTGAGCCAAAATCGAGAGTCGGATGCTTAATTGACTGAACCACCCAGGCACCACTTATTTATTTATAAAGGAGGCTTTCTCAGTCTTAATTAGAACAGTGGCCATCTTTACAAGGCATAGGAACTTTGGTGGAGAATTGTAGTCAGGACCTTAGGAAAGACCCATCAGCAAAAGTTTGAAATGTCCTTTTTCTCTGAAACATAAACCTGACCAAGGCTAAGGTTCGAAGAGCACTGGTGTCTAAACAGCTTTTTTTTGGACCCCCAAGAAGTATGGGAACATAAATACAATTGCGTTTGTTATCTTAGAACGTAACCATGGGTGAATGCTAAGTAACAATGTGAACTTTTTGAGTAGAATTGTTTTAGTTGGCATGATAACTGGTTCATACTTTAACCTTGACTGTACTAAGTTTGAGAGACTTCATGATAGGGAGGGCAGTTGGCAGTTTTATTATTTCATTGTAAAGTTTTGAATGAATATTTTTAAAAACATTTTTTATTTTGAATTTATGGTAAAATGCACATAGCATAAAATTTTACCGTATTAGCTGTTTTTACATGTACAATTCAGTAGTGTTAAGTATATCCACATTGTTATGCTACCAATCTCCGAGCTTTTTGATCATACAAAACCAAAAATTTGTACCCACTGAACAATTTCCCAATTCCCCCACCCTCAGCCCCCGGTAACTGCCATTCTGTGTTCTATTTGAGCTTGACCACTTGAGATACCTCAGGTAAGTGGGATCATTCAGTATTTGTCTCTTTGTGACTGACGTACGTTCTTCACTTAATGGAACGTCCTCAAAGTTCTCAAATCTAGGGAGGGCCCCCTTTGCCTCTCGTTCCCTCGTTGCTGAGTAGATGTAGTAGCTCTTTATGGTTCCAGCTCATTGTAGAAGGGTCTTCAGTTAGGGCTTCATCTTGGCCAGGCCTGAACTTTGATTTCTGCTCAGGAGATCATTAAAATTAACGTTCCAATTTGTCAGAGTCGTCCAGTGTTTTGAGGGCTAGAGTGGCTTGTCTAGAGCTCTTCTCTGGGTTCCCATTTGCCTTAGTCTCAGCCTGGTTATTCTTTTCCCAGTGGTTAAAGTTTCAGTGCTTTCCAAAATTTTTTTTTTTCTTTTTAATGTTGAATTCAGTGTTAGTTGTTTTCAGCAGAATGGTGAGCCTGGTGATAGACATTGCCTTCCTAGACACCAGACCTCTGGCCTCAGTTTATCAATGTTGCCTCTGCTATCCACATTCATTCTGGATGTGGTTCTTCAGCCTCACTTTGCTCATGACCAAATCAAACTTTTGCTTCAACACACCTCTGGCAGGAAATCCACAAATCCACCTACGTGGCAAGGGGAGCTATAGGCCCACCCCTCGTAGGACTCAGGAGCCAGTATCAAAAAAGCCCAGGGCCCTGTGATCTGCTGGTGACTTTGGAAGAAGGAGACCTCTTGGGAAGGAAATTTCTTTTTCTGGCCTTTCAGTTGCTGAGGGCTTGATAAGGTTTTCTCCTTTTTTGAAGTCCGGTTATAATTGAGTTTGTACCAATAGTAGAGGGCAGGAGCTAGTTACTTTTTTTAGGATACTAGATTGTCAGATGGATAATGAGATGACTCTTCATTTCTCCATGCAGCTGGTCACATGCTGGTGGGTGAGAACTGAGCTTTTAGTTCCTGGGAGAGCTGTCTGTGCTGGAGCATAGAGGGCGAATGCCAAGTCCAGGACAAAGCAGTCCTAAAGAATGTGCATGACATGCTGGAGGAGGCAGTTTGCTGTGGTGAAAAAGACATCAGGACACCAGTGTCAGAAGCCCACGTCTAGGGGCACCTGGGTGGCTCCGTGGTTGAGCATCTGCCTTTGGCCCAGGTTGTGATCCCGGGCTCCTGGGATCAAGTCCCACATCGGGCTCCCCGCAGGGAGCCTGCTTCTCCCTTTGTCTGTATCTCTGCCTCTCTTTCTGTGTCTCTCATGAATAAATAAATAAAATCTTTTTTTAAAAAAAAAGAAAAAACCCACATCTAACTGTCTCTCCCTTCCCCCTTCTCAGTGCTGTGGCCTTAGACAAACCATGTTATCTTCCTGGGCAACAGTCAGGTGCTCTTTGCTCTTGATCTTGGTTGTCCTGCAGGGCTGTGGCTGTGGGAGGATGGGTTTTTCTGGACCCAGCAGCTAGCCATCTGGAGAACAGAAAGGTGGGTGCTTGCATTAGCCCCCAAGGATGGAGTGACCACTCAATGGCTTGTCTAGAACCCAAAACCATTGACTCTGGTCCCATTTCCCTCAAGTATCCAGCAGTTTTGGTCTAGAAGCAGTTTTTCTTTTGCCTCATCCCCTCATTTTGCAGATGAGCAAACAGGGTCCTGAGATTTTCTTGTATTTAAGCAATAGAAGTGCTGCTTTTGCCTCACAGGGTATGTTTTAACAATGTTTTACCAGATACAACAGATAAAAATAAGCATACAAAAAACCCCAAACTGGTTAAGTAGAGCAAGGCTTTGGTCAGTTCGGATGTGGGGGAATTTGTGCCAGATCTCTGACACTGCTACCCAAGCTCTGGAGAAAGACACTGGATGTTAAGCCAGGCTGCCTGCCCTTAGCTGGTACCTGGCACTGAGCTCTCCTTGGGGTCCAGCTTGAGCTCTACTGGCTGACATAGGCCTTGAGACAGTCTGATGAGAGATTAGTAGAAGCCCTTCAACTGCCAAGTCAGGGGGCCTGACTGTGTGAAGGAGGATTGGGCAAGTAGGCCCCTGATGGTGGTCTATCCTGGGCAGGTGCCTGCTCATTTTACCACAGGCTGCTGAATACACTACTATTTTCTCCCCTTGGCTGCTGCCTGGACCTGACTTTGTCTGCAGATACCCAGGCCATCCCACCCTCAACTACAGACAGGCCTCTCCGTTCTTGCCTTGCTCCCCCAGAGGAGCGATTCACACTGTTCAGCCCCCCAAGTGATGCTCTGCCTTTACACCTGTGCCCACAGTCATTTTAACACATGGCCACTGCTACCCAGGGAGCAGCCTCAGAATAGCAGAACCTTATAGGTCATCCTTTATGTTATTAAAGCAATCTAAAGATTTTATTTATTTATTTGAGAGAGAGAGTGTGAGTGGGTGGGGGGTGGTGGCAGAGGGAGAGAGAATCTCAAGCAGACTCCATGATGAGGAGGGAGCCCAACCTGGGGCTCAGTCTCACAACCCTGAGATCATGATCTGAGCCGAAACCAAGAGTAGAACACTTCACAGACTGAGCTACCCAGGTGCCCCATTATTATTTTTTTTTTAAATTTTTATTTATTTATGATAGAGAGAGAGGCAGAGAGACAGGCAGAGGGAGAAGCAGGCTCCATGCACCGAGAGCCCGACGTGGGATTCGATCCTGGGTCTCCAGGATCGTGCCCTGGGCCAAAGGCAGGCGCCAAACTGCTGCGCCACCCAGGGATCCCCCAGGTGCCCCATTATTAAAGCAATTTAAGTGAAGCTTAGTTTTTCAGCCTACTGAGAATTATCAAGTATCATACTTTTCTTTTTAAATTACCTCTATAATTTTCTTTTTAAATTACTCTTATAAAACTAGGTGAAAGTTAAATGAAAAACATGTGTTGCACTTTGGTATTTTTCTTCTTACTAAGCCTATAAACCTGTTGGTGTAAAGATAACCAGGAAGGATTGTCCTATGTCTTTTCATTTTGCCTTCAGCTGCTGGATTTAAATTGCTTTGTCCATAAAGATCATTTCGTTTTCCTGAATCTCCTGGGGTAGGAGAGCCTGAGGGTCATGGTGAGCATGGGCAAAATTCTGTTGGAAAGTTTCTGTGAACGTAACTTCTCTTAGGTATTGATGCTAAAAAGGCGTAGTTTCAGATGTGTCCATGTTGTGACTGTGCTCTTGGATGGTAACTCTCCTCATTATTGGGGTATTTTCTGTTCTGGTGACCTAGGATCACTGACCCTCTACCCCCACAAAAAGTTTACTTTTTCTCTTGTTGGTTGTATCAGGTGCCAGCATTTTGAACATGAATATTTGACGGAAGACTCAAATATAGGAATTCTTCATACTAAAGAAACAAGCAAGCAATGTAACATTGATTGTCTATTGTAGATTACTTGTATAAGGGTATAATGTTGGGTTTTATACAATCTATAAACATGTAGGATTTTAGATTTGGAAAGAACTCTTGATCCTCCATTTTACAGATGAAGATTCTGAGAACCAGAGAAGTTTTGGCTTGTTCAAGGTCCCACAGAGTCAGCTGGAAAAGGAGCAAGTACCAGAAGCCCTATTTGCCTGCCAGCATATATATACCAGCAGCTCCCAAGGCTGCTCTTCCACTCCCCATGATGCCGCTCTTGTACTGGTGGTCTCCCACTGCTCCCCAGCACCTACCCACCCTCCTGGAGGTAAAGGATAGACCCATTTGGCAGGACATATCATGCCCATGCTCATCTTCACACCTTCTCACTGCTTTCTGATCATGCCCCTTCTTCCACAACCTGCCCATCCATTTATTATTTTATTTTTATTTCTTTTTTAAGTAGACTCCACACCCAACATGGGGCCTGAACCCATGGCCCTGAAATTAAGAGTCATGTGCTGTACTGACTGAGCCAGCCAGGTGTCCCTTACCCATCAGTTTTAAAAGTTGAGCAGGTGTCCTGTTTCCCACACTGGTCTCAGCCTCCTCAGAACACCTGAAGTTCATTCCGCAAGTGTGTTTTAGCTCCTTTGACAGGGTCTCTTTCCAGATTGTGGTATTAATTTCCATTTTGTAGGGTCACGATGTGTGGTGTCCAGTAAAGGGGCCTTTAGTGAATAGGGAGAGAGGTAATGTACTAGATGTCACAGGGGCAGCTTGGTGTCTTCTGTTTTGCTCCCCAGCTTTTCAGCTGTCTTCTCCCCAGCTGGTTGCTAAGCTCCAGAAGGGCAGGAAGCATAGCTTCCATGTCTCTCACCATAGCCCTTAACAGAGTTCTTGGTTGGTGGTAGGTTGCAGCATTGATACTTAATTTCCCTGCCCTCTGAATCCTGGTTTCAGTTTAAAATATGTTTCCTTTATCCTGAAGCCCCAGAATATGGCCATGTCTTCATGGCTCCCTAAGTACTCTGCCGTTTGGGGAATAAAGAAGCCAACAGGTGATAGCAATTCATTTAGAGATTTCCCTTTCCACCCTTGGAGACTTTGCTGCTGCTTTGCAGTGGCAGGATACTATGAGTCCTGGTGGGAGAAGCAAGCCAAATAATTGTTAGGATTGCTGGGAAAATAGCAATGGAAGCAATAATCCTCCTGGGTTGGCTTTTTATAGCTAGAAAACAGTGGTGAAATTTTTGTTCCAAGATCCTCAAAATCATCAGGCTGCTGCATTCTATCCTGTTGGACTTCCGAAGTAATGTTGGTGACATCTATTGTGCGGGTATTCCAAGTGTTGAAATATAGAATGGCTGGTAGAAATGAGCCAGTTAAGAGGGAGGAAACGATTACTCAGATGTTGTGAAGTCAGATAGATTGCATGGCATTTATAGTACCGGTTTGTAGTTTGCTCATAAAAGAGAATGCCTAACTGGGATTTATCTGGTGAAAATTAAACCATCAAACCTGCTCAAGTGAAAAACCGTGGCCATCTGCCAAGTAAAAACATAATCACCATTTGGAAGTGAGCTTCATCTGTGCTCCAGTGTGCACATGACAGCCTCTCCTGTGGAGAAAAGGCTTTCTGACTTCTGGTTTCCTTGCTGTTTCCACAGAGCCTGAGCCCTCGTGAAGCCGGCAATGACAAGTCTGGATGGTCGCCATGCCGAGAAAACCATTGACATGCCAAAACCATCAGCCCCCAGAGTGCACGTGCAGAGGTCCGTGTCCCGAGACACTATCGCCATTCACTTCTCGGCATCCGGGGAGGAGGAGGAGGAAGAGGAGGAGGAGTTCAGGGAGTACCTCGAGGAGGGGCTGGACGACCAAAGCATTGTAACGGGGCTCGAAGCCAAGGAAGACCTTTATCTTGAATCCCAGGGTGGCCATGACTCCACTGGCCTTGCCGCCCAGCCCATCCTGGCAGATGGACTGTCCGTGTCCCCTGCCATTTTGCCCGTCTCCGAGAACACTGTAAAGCTGTTGGAGTCCCCTCCTCCAGCAGTGCAAGTATTAAGTACAGTGCCATTGGCTCTTTCCCCAGGGTCGTCTTCGTCAGGGCCCTTAGCTAGCTCTCCCAGCGTGTCATCTCTTTCGGAGCAGAAGACCAGTTCTTCCTCCCCGTTGTCCTCTCCTTCCAAGTCTCCAATCCTTTCATCCAGTGCCTCATCCTCCACGCTTTCCAGTGCAAAACCCTTCATGAGCCTTGTGAAGTCCCTGTCGACCGAGGTGGAGCCAAAAGAATCCCCACACCCCTCGCGGCACAGGCACTTGATGAAGACATTAGTTAAGTCTCTGTCCACAGACACCTCCAGGCAGGAGTCAGATACCGTGTCCTACAAACCACCCGACTCCAAGCTCAATTTACACCTGTTCAAGCAGTTCACACAGCCGCGAAACACAGGGGGAGACTCCAAAACTGCACCTTCTTCCCCACTCACTTCTCCCTCTGACACACGCTCCTTTTTTAAAGTGCCCGAAATGGAGGCTAAAATTGAGGACACGAAGCGCCGCCTTTCAGAAGTCATATGTGAGCCCCTTCAGCTCCTCAGTAAAATCATCGGGGAAGAGAGTGGCAGCCACAGGCCCAAAGCCTTATCTTCAAGTGCTTCAGAACTCTCCAATCTGTCCAGCCTGAACGGCCACTTGGAAAGCAATAACAACTACAGCATCAAGGAGGAGGAGTGTGATTCCGAGGGGGACGGCTCCGGGAGTGACCCCAGTGTCCCCGGAAGTGACCACCCCAGGTCCTCGGATGAGCCCTCTCGAGAGGCGGAGCCTAAAGCATCCCAGGGAAGCGGTCTGAAGGACTTAGGCCTGAAGACCAGCTCTCTTGTGCTCGAGAAATGCTCCTTGTCTGCCTTAGTGAGCAAAGAAGATGAAGAGTTTTGCGAACTGTACACCGAGGACTTTGATTTGGAAGCGGAGGTGGAGAGTACAGTTGATAAGCTCCCGGATGTCCCTCTCAAGCCGGAGGTGCTGGCAGATGATGGTCTGACCCTTGACAGTGAGGACGAGGCCCACTTGGCCGTGCAGCACCCAGAATTACCAGTGAAGACACTGGGCTTCTTTATAATGTGTGTCTATGGGTACCTCATCCTCCCTCTACCCCACTATGTGAGTGGACTCTTTCTGGGAATTGGTCTTGGATTCATGACTGCGGTTTGCATGATTTGGTTTTTTACACCACCAAGTGCTCATAAATATCACAGATTTCATAAAAACCTACAACACCGGAACACAAGATCTCTGGAGATCAAAGAACCAGAAATACTAAAGGTAAGTCTCTGCAGCAGCTGGCGTGCACACGTGCTCTCTCCCATCCAGCCTGATTTTAAATCCAACTTCATTATTTTAGTTGATTGTTGTGGGTTTTCACACAGCACTGTTTTTAAGGCTTTTAGATCTCCCTGTTTTTGGGATGCCCGAGAGACTTCTCTGGTAAATCTCATCCTAGTTCAGGTTTTACCAATCCACCAAGTAGTTTTTCAAGGATCTCCGCGATGCTAGAGAGTAGCATTTACATCCAGTTTGTATTTCAGTCTTTAAACTTTCCAGGGATTTGTTACTTGCTGAGGATTTGTTATAGCTAAGACTGTTAGGATTGCCTATTCCTGAGACCCTGGAGAAGGGTTCAGCACTCCCGGAATGCCAGAGAAGGAAAGGAGAAAGAGAAGGCAAATTGATGTCAGTGGCTGGTCACGGCTGGCACTGCTCTTTCCTATGTGTGCAGTGAGATGTGGGCTGGAGAAAGAGACCTCACTTTCCGGTGCATGACAGTTTCAGGTTGGGCCTCTCAAGGGGTGTCAGGTTGATCCATCCTGGTGCAGGAAGAAAATATTAGAACTTCCGTTCACATTTACTTTTGCATATTTAAAAAGCTTCTGGGTTTTGTGTATGTGTCTCAAAATATACACAATATATAGTTGTAGCTTATATAGTTTGTAAGTCATAGGCACACATACACGTTATATATATATATATATGGGGTTTTTTTTTAAAGATTTTATTTATTAATGAGAGACACAGAGAGAGAGAAAGGCAGAGACCCAACACAGGTAGAGGGAGAAGCAGGCTCCATACAGGGAGCCCAATGTGGGACTCGATCCTGGTACTCTGGGATCACACCCTGAGCTGAAGGCAGATGCTCAATCACCGAGCCATCCAGGTGTCCCTATATATGTTTTTTTAATTGTGGTAAGATTCAAATAACATACAGTTTACCATCTTAGCCATTTTAAAGAGTACAGTTTAGTGGCATTAAGTACATTTGCGTTGCTGTGCACTTTATCACCACCACCCACCCCTGTAACTCTTATCATCTTGTACCACAGAAGCTCTATACCTATTGAACAGTAACTCCTCATTTCTTCCTTCCTCCTAGACCCTGGCAACCATAGTTCACTCATCTTTGATTTTGAATACTCTTTGATTTTGAATAAAGTGGAATCAGACAGCATTTGTCTTTTTCTGTGACTAGCTTATTTTATTTAGTATAATCAGAATTAGTCAGAACTTCCTTTTCTTTTAAGGCCAAATAATATTCCATTGTGTATATATGGTACATTTTCCTTATCTATTCATCCATCAGTGGACACTTGGGTTGCTTCCACGTTATAGTTACGCTGAATAATGCTGCTGTGAACATGGGTGTATATAGATAGCTCTTTGAGATCTTGTTTTCATTTCTTTTGAGTATATACCCAAAAGTAGGACTGCTGGATCAGATAGTAATTCTGTTTTTATTTTTCTGAGGAACTGTTGTACTGTTATCCACAGTGGCTATACCATTTTAGCTGTCCTACCGAGAGAGCACAAGAGTTCTAATTTCCCCATATCCTTGCCAACGCTTGTTTTTTGGTGTGTTTATTTCTTTGTTTTTTGGTAGTTTTTTAGTAGTTCAAAGATGGTTTCATTTTTGTTATGAAAATATGTATGGTTGTTTTGATCGCATCACTGAAGCAGTAAAGGCATCCCTGGGATGCTGAGCACCTATAGTGAAAAAGGTGTTTGGTACATTCTCTCATTTAATTCTCATCCCAACCCTTTTTAATTAGGGAGTGCTCATGAGGAATGGAGGCACAGAAAGTTAGGTTTCTTGCTCCTGACTAATAGCCTGTGAGTGGTCGGGCCAAGCAGTACTAATTATTCTTTTAAAGAGGAAGATGTTTTGCCCTAACTTTCCTTAAATGCAGTCATGGACTGACAAATTATCTTATGCTGTTTTATGAATATTCTTTCTGATTGATGTTTGAACAATACTGATTGTTTTGGTAATTCTTTTTCCTTCTTAGCCTTAGCTTGTTTGGTATGGCTTCATTACTCTTGAGGAAAAGTTATATTTTAGCCTGAGTTCTTTTGTTGGGTATACAGGGCTGTTTTTTAGAAACCTGGCTAAATACTTTATTTTTAAAAAGGGACACTACTACAGATTAGAAGGGTAGGTTGTATATTGTAAGCCAAAGACTTCAAATGTAAATGTTTTTTGGGCCAATTAATTTTACTGAGTTGGAGATCATACTCTTGGGAACCATTTTAAAAATATGACAACTTTAAAGTATTTAGCAGTGTTGACATTAAATTTAGGACTCAAATGCTGTAGTGAGAAAAGGAAAGTATGCTGGAGTCTAACTTCGAGCATCTGTTTTGTTATATTTTCTCATTGGACATTGTGCTTTACTTTCTATATGAGGTAGGATAACACTAGCTATTTTAACAAATTAGAAGTTTGTATCTTGCCTGCGAAACAGTTCAGTATGGCTATTCCTGGTGGGTGGGTGGCCATCCGCACGTGTTGATTCAGAGGCCCAAGTTCCTTCCAGCTTCTGGCCCAGCAAACTTTCTCAGAAATCCAGATAGTAAATGTTTTAGGCTTGTGGGTCATGAGTTTCTGTTGCAGTCACTCAACTTTTTATTGTAGCAGGAAAGCAGCCACAGACAATGTATAAATAAATGAGTGTGGCCTTGTTCCAATAAAACTTTGTAGAAATAGGCCTCAGGCTCAGTTTGTTGACCCCTGCCCTAGGGTGTTAGAGTTCTTTCATTCAGCTGGCAGAAGGAGAAGGAGAAAGCAGAAGAAGGCATACCTTCTGATGATGCCTGGACCTGAAAGTGACACACGTGATTTCTACTCACATTCCGCTGTTAGCTAGTCACATGGTCCTCCAAAATGTCCGGGGTTCTGGGACTTGGATGAACAGCTTCTTCCCTGCAACAGCTAGAGGAAGAAAATGCCCAAAGTTTGAAAGCACAGCTAGCCTTCTCTGCCTCACTTTCATAGTACTTATAAGAGCCCTAGTTATATGCGTGTTTATTGTTCATCTCTTCCAGTAACCATAGGTTTCATGAATGCACAGGCCATGTCCATTGTATCATTGTGTCCTTAGCACCTGGCACATATTGGGCACATGATAAATAATTATTGGATGAATAGGTGGGTAGATGGATGGATGGTGAATGAGTGAATGAATGAATGAATGAATGAATGAGGCTTTATTAGGAAATGTAACTGGTGAGGCAATATTGACCCTGTCATCTCCTAATGAAGTTGCTTTTTATAAGAAATCCCTGTTACTTAAGGAAAAAATGTAGTCAGGTTGAAAGGGGTAGTCTTTTAAGAAGACAAAAAATAATTACTAGAAAATAAGGTTATGAAGAGTTTTTTCTTTTCCTACTGCAGTGAAAAGGCCAAGATGGTCCATCTTTGACAGGATCTGGAAATTGGTGTTTACTGTTTAGAAATCATCTGGCAGCAAGTCTGCTTTTCTCTTACCTGCACTCATACAGTGGGGGCCTCCTGAATTCAAGGGAAAATGACTGCTGGCATCTGCCGAGTCGAGTATTAGAGAAATGGAAATGGTGGCAGGTTCTAGATTTCTGCTGTCTAGATTTATGGCTTTAAAAGAGATGTAGATTGTCCCGACTCTGCCTTCTGTGTACAATTAAAAAGGGGACAAACTGGGGGAAAAAATAAAATAAAAGAGATGTAGGAGATTGGCCTTGGTTTCTTTATGAAACAGATCTGTGAACCTGTTCTAGGATTGAAAAAGCCACTTTTTGAAAATAGCTTGGTTTAGGGAATTAGCAGTTTTGAATTATTTTCTGTGGATCTGGTACTATTCCATTGGCTTTTATAGAGGATGTAATGGTGCAATTATTGAGGGAAGGTATGGAAACTTTTAAAAAAAAATTCACAGACATAGGCTATAAAACCTGCCTGTGATAAAGATCTCTAGTATAGAGGCACAGCCCATTGACAGTGATCCTACGCACTTCATGCCCTAAGCAGACTCTTATCTGGGAACCCCATGAACCAGACAGGCCGGAGAGTTAGTGCTCCAGGACTATTTTAGGAGACTGTGTGTTTTTAAACTTCTGAGGCATGTAAGTTCTCATTGATGGGTCCAGGACTGAGAGTCGGAGTCCTAAATTGGCTCCATAAACAATTCAGAAAGCACTGCAGTTTTTCTTCAATGAGACTTCACATGAAGATGAAAGGAAGGAGAAAAGTAAAGCTCTTTTGTACTTTATCCAGGTGATTTTACCATTCCATCTAGTGTGGACATTTGTATTTTAAAATGACCCTGCTACAAGGGCGCCTGGGTGGCTCAGTCAGTGAAGTGTCTGCTTTTGGCTCAGGTCACGATCCCAAGGCCCTGGGATTGAGCCCCAGCATTGAGTACCCTGCTCAGTGGGGAGTTTGCTTCTCCCTCTCCCTCTGACCTCCCCCTGCTCATGTTCTTGCTCCCTCTCTCTTTCTCTCTCAAATGAATTTTTAAAAATCTTTAAAAGAATGACCCTGCTGCTGTGGTGAGTATGTAGGATGGAGAGCCACAAAGATTGGTTAGTGGCCAAGGAGTAGCTGTTCTCAAAGACTGGTATGTAGCTGATTTGGCCTCATGACCCTCCACTATCTCTCACTCAACCCTGCCAGTCAGCAGCTCTCTCCACTGGCACGGAAGCAGTCAAAACCTCCATGAGGCCAAATAGTTGTCACAGAGCCCACAGAACGACTCTTAGAGCCTCCTCCAAGGCCTGCTTGTTCTTAATGTTCATACATTAATCTTCATACTTGATGAATTCATACATTCATGCTGATGCTGAGAAGCGGCAAATAGGAGAAAGGTGGCTAGACAGGCACCAAGTGACAAGTGGAATGCGTGAAAGCCAGTGGGTGAGACCAAAATGTTAGGAGACGCTAATGTGCCTGAAAGCTTGGCAGCCTGGGTTTGTTAGCTCAAGGCAGAGCCGTGTGTGTGCTGCAGAGTCCCAGGGCTTCATTTTGAGCAGCAGCTCCTGTGTGGTAACCTTCTGGGAGGTTTACTTTGGGTGACTAGCTAGATACTGTGAGTTGGGAACCCTGGGAAAGAGTAGGTTTGGGCATGGGGAGAGTGAGCCATTTAGCGTTAACATTGCATTTGGGATATTTGTTTTTCCTGAGCATTCTTAAGCAAATTGGTTGCTACTTCTCGAAGAATGTACTTGTCACTTGACCAGGAGTGTACTTAATTAATTCAGTGCTATTCCTGCTCACTGATGCTTCTACATGTCTGTAATGATAAGTTTCCTGAAGATTTCATAAGGTTCTTGGATTTATGTTTGCCTATATGACTCATACAGTTTTGAATTATATTCACAGGTAAATTCTTTATCTCAGACTTTCAAACCACTTGCAGAACACAACAGTAGAATGTTGGTTTCTGGAATGATGATCTGTCTCTTTTTAAAAGATATGACCCAAAAGGCCGACTAAAATTATGTTTCCACCATTGCAAGACTAACAAATGAATTTTGGAGAACCTTTTTTCCTTGGGTTATATCACATTTAGATTTTTAGTAAGAGGGATAGATTTTTTAAATAATTGCATTCTCTAAATATAGGCTTTGGTTTTGATATGTAAAAATAATTTTGTTGGGAGAACATTATTTTTTTAAAAACATTTCTTTCTATATTATACTGAACTGAAAATATCCTGCTCCCGTAATGGGTCACTTGATTTTTTTTTTCTTAAGATTTTATTTATTTATTCATGAGAGACACACAGAGAGAGGCAAAGACATAGGTGGAGGGAGAAGGAGGCTCCCTTTAGGGAGCCTGATGTGGGACTCCATCCTGGACCCCAGGATCACTCCCTGAGCTGAAAGGCAGATGCTCAACCACTGAGCCACCAGGCATCCTGTCACTTGAATTTTATGGATGGCTTTTATAAACATGGCTATTTCCCAGCATCCCTTGTCATTTGAGAAGTATCAGCTGCAGGCAGCCCTCACAAGCAGGTACCCGTGTTTTAAAATTGGTTGGAGAGCTAACTCTGTAGAAAATGCTTCCTGAATTACATAGGAACAATGTGGCTAAGGAGGTCAGGTGACTACAGAACAATTTTTTTTCTTGAACTTTCATTTTCTAACTTTTTATTGTAGAAAATGTCTAGCATACACAGAAGTAGAGAGAATAGTATAATGAAACTCCATGTACCCAACACCCAGCCTCATCTTAACAATTATCAACATTTTGCCAATTTCTCACTCAACTTATCAGCTTATAACATGACTAAGCAGTAATTCCAGTTCACTTATATATGACTAAGTTTATAGCATCATTTCCTTGAGAAAATGTATTTTGAATTCTGGCTAGGTATTTCAGGACTATGCTTTTTAGTTTTGTTGTAGGTTTTATGTATGGGGTGGGGAGAGAGACTGTGGGTACAGTGGGCCTGAAAGTTCTCAATAATATTTTTTGGAAGAGTAGGGTATTAACCATGGAAAAAAATCAATGCTAGATATCTTTTCACTCTAAAATTTATTTTAACGTATAAAAAAGGTACTAAGTTCATTGAAGACTATTCTTATTATATAATAGTTAGCCTGTGGCAGAGAGGGACAGAGGCGGAGAGAATCTTCTTTTTTTTTTTTTTATTTGGAAGCAGTGTGCATGTGCGAGGTGGGGGTAGAGAGTAGAGGGTGAGGAGGGAATATAGGAAAAGCTGACTCCACACCCAGCACAGAGTCAATGCAGGGCTCAATCTCACGACCCTGAGATCATGACCTGAGCTAAAATCGAGTCACAACACAACTGACTAAGCCACCCAGCCACCCCAAAAATTAGCTAAACTTTAAGAGGATATTTGTATCCCCAAAGACAAGGAAAGGAGGTTCCTGAGGTTCCTGAGGCTGCTATTGTAAACTGTTTCATTCTTTTGTTTCATTTCTTTCTTTCTTTCTTTCTTTTTTTAAGATTTTATTTGTTTATCATGAGAGACACAGAGAGAGGGGCAGAGACATAGGCAGAGGGAGAAGCAGGCTCCACACAGGGAGCCTGATGTGGGACTTGATCCTGGGATTCTGGGATCATGCCCTGAACCTAAGGCAAACCCTCAAGCAGGCATCCCTCTTTTGCTTCTTTTCAATGGTCTCCAAGATGAGTTGCTGAAGACACTATCCACGAAGAAAGTATTAAAGTCTCTATTTGTATATATTGTTATTCTTTCCATCTAAGAAAGTAAATAAGCATTGCTAATATTTAACATACAGATAATTTCTAAGTATTTCAGCAAAGGTCAATATATGATTATCAATAAGACTATTTGAAATATGGGGGATCCCTGGGTGGCTCAGCGGTTTGGCACCTGCCTTTGGCCCAGGGCGCGATCCTGGAGTCCTGGGATCGAGTCCTGCGTTGGGCTCCTGGCATGGAGCCTGCTTCTCTCTCTCTCTCTCTCTCTCTCTCTCTCATAAATAAAATATTTTTTTAAAAAGACTATTTGAAATACAGATTTATATCCATTATCATTAATGATGAGCTTTACCCTAAGTATATATTATTATGCATTGAGGTGTCGGCTGAACAGAGTACAAAGCTATCAGGAAGGAAAAACTAAAAATTACCAAAAGGCTAATTATTTCATCTTTTTCTCTTAATTCCTATTTTTTACCCTTCATAAAAGCTGTAATATGATAGAATATATATATATATATAACTTATAAGTAAATGGACATATTGTGGATATATACTTAAACTTTTTTAGCTGATAGGAGGTATGATCTAAAAAGTTTAGAGGCTACTAAATTATTGGCTTGCTAATCTATTGTTTTATAATTTCAAAACTTGTTAATATGATTTAATGGTTATCATGTATTAACATAAATAAGACCTTGGTTATTTTGGTTCATCTGAGATCGTGTTATTTTTCTTTCAAATTTGAATGTCCAGAGGTGCCTGGGTGGCTCAGTCAGTTAAGTGTTCAACTCTCTTTTTTTTTTTTTTTTTTTAAAGATTCATGAGAGACAGGCAGAGACTTAGAGGGAGAAGTAGGCTCCTTGCAGGAAGCCTGATGTGGGACTTGATCCCTGGACCAGGGATCATGCCTTAAGTTGAAGGCAGATGCTCAACGGCTGAGCCACCCAGGCGTCCCTAAGTGTCCAACTCTTGATATCAGCTCAAGTCATGATCTCAGAGTCGTGAGATTGAAATCCCATTGGGCTCTGCAGTGGGTGTGTAGTCTGCTGAAGATTCTCTCTCTCTCCCTCTGCCCCCCTCCCCAATTTTTTTTTTTTTTTGAATGTTCATTTTCTTACTTCTCCTACTATTTACCAGTATGTTTTAAAAAGTGTTCTTTGGGGCACCCTGGGTGGCTCAGCGGTTTAGTGCCACCTTCAGCCCAGGGCATGATCCTGGAGACCCAGGATCGAGTCCCACCTCAGGCTCCTTGCATGGTGCCTGCTTCTCCCTCTACCTGTGTCTCTGCCTCTCTCCTTCTCTGTGTCTCTCATGAATAAATAAAAACTTTTTAAAAAGTGTTCTTTGGTCTTCTGAATTGGGTAGATGCTACCCTGGAGGATAGGAAAAGCTGAGATCAAGGCCATTTTGCCAGGCAGAGTCTGTGCCTTTAGCTCTGATTCCATTGCTTCTAGTGATGTGGCTGTGAAGTAGGCAGTTGGAGGATGTGGATGGTATTGATGCTGGTGCTTCTCTCCCCTGATGGGCTTTTTTTCTCTTCTTGATGAGGTCTTTTAGAGTGTTTATTTTGAATGTTGATTATTTGCTTGAGGCAATAATTCATAGCATGAAGTCTATATGTCTGTAGGTTTTTTTTTTTTTTTGTCTTTTACAGGTAAAATCAAATTTGTGTCTAAAGTTCTGTAAATTTAAGGAGACTGTTCCTGCCATATTCTCTAAGTCCATGATCTGTGAGATCATGTTTTGACTGATGACTCCAGTTCTAAACCATTAACACATCAAAAAGAGTTGAAACCTGCAAAGAGAAAACCTTGCTTGTGTTTTAGTTTTGGGGACGACAGAAAAGTAATGACTTTTTTATCTTCCTCAGAGATGATTTCCAGCAGCAGGGGCCCCAAGCCCTGGCTCCATCCTTCTGTTTAGGATTTGCTCCTTCCCTGATAGGCTAGATGAAGGAATGATGCAGGGGAGCTGAGTGACAGGCAGCCTCAAATACCAGCACAGCCATATGATGGCGGAATGTCAGCCTACAAGACACTGAAGATAGATAGGGAAAGCCCCATAGCTTCCCCAGGCCAAAGGGCTGGCACTTTGTTCTGGTCCGCACAGCATCAAGCTGACCAAGAGAGCATTGGTCTTGACCTACTGGTTGGCCCTGTAACTGAAAGTAGACACAGTAGTAGTTCTTGCAGACTTTACTATTTTGCAAAAGGTTAATTGCAGCTTTTAATCTTTCCAAGCATTAAATGAGTCCATTTATAGATTGTGGTTTGTATTTTCAGAGAGATATGACTTCTAAATCCAGTGGAGAATTGAAGAGAAACCCCTGACCTTTTACAGAGGGGATCACAGGACCAGTCTGTGGGCCAGACAGCTGCAGCCCGGCTGACTGTGGTCATTGTCCCCCCAGTGTGTGCACTGTCTCCATTTTAACATTTCCAGCCTCAGAAAGAAACAAGGCTTGTCTGAGCTGCTTTAGTGTGGGTTGAGAGCATCTCTGAGTTTTTTAATTGAGCTGTTGAAATGGAATGAGTTGCTAACTCTATACTATAACTCTTTATCCCCACTACCATGTCCCATAACAAAATAAAATTAGAGAAATATCTTACCTACTGAGAAATTGAGGGTTAAGAGTTATTGAACAGCTGAGCAGTAGACAGCTGGGCACTATATGGTGAACCAAGTGAAGGCCTTGAAGTTGCTGCACTGCTCTCAAGATTTGATCTTTGACTGCTTAGCTCTGGAAATTCTACTTGCAGCTTAATCTGGGGCGGTGGTCAAGCCACAGGGGAGAAATTGGCTGATTGATGGTATCAAAAGGCAATTGGGAGATCACTTTCTGCAAGGACAGACTTGTGTGGTTTGGGAACAGAAGCGGGAGAATCATACCTGGCCACCTCTTGGCCCAAGCCTCCAATGGCCATCAGCATCCTGGTTGCCTGATTGACATGGGGCAAGTAGCAGCCCCTGTGAGTCTCTCCAGGTTTCCTCTCAAAGCTTGTGATGTTCTGGAAGGAGCCCTGCATGAGGATCAGGAAACCTGAGCACCAGTCATCACACCTGCCTCTCTCTGCTACAGAGGAGTAGTAGCTAATTCAGTTTTTGTCCTGAAAAGCTTTAACATCTTTTAAGATTCTTCCTGAGGTTTCCTTTTCTCTTGTTCTGTGCTATTTTGTGCAATTATAACTTGGTTTTTCTCCTTGGGAGCAGTGGTCAAGCCTTCTACTTCAAAGTAACCTCTGCCACTCTCTGTGCTTCTTTCTACTTAGCAGCTAGAATACTACTGCAGGCTGTGAAGGGGACACCAGCTTGTCCAACTCACTTGTACAGATTTCATGTAATCCCCACAGGCGCTGTCCAAATTAGGCTACAGTCATGTATTGAGTCAACGAACATTTGTTATAACTCCAATGGTCTTGCAGTGTTTGTACTTAAGTAGACCAGGCAGTTAACAGATACAGTGATAGGAGGAAGGTAATAGAAAACAGAGCCTCAGTGATCAGAGAGGCTCCCTAGAAGAAATGTCACTTTTGCCACGACCTAGGGGATGACTAGCCAGACAGAAAGTGGGCCATGCCATGGAGAGGAGGTAGGAGACTGGGCTCAAAGTCAGGTAGACTTGGCTTAAGTACTGGCTTTGCCACTCTCTGGGCCACTTTGTTTTTTTTTTTTTTAACCATTCTTTAGGCAAATCGCTCAACCTCTCTTAGAAAATCTTAGGTAATTGGCTGAGGTAGCTAATGTACCTGAAATGCCTGGATCATACTAGGAGCTCAAATGTCAACTATTATTACAATTATTCTTAAATATCCTATGAGTAAGATTTCTTCCTTTTAGTATGCATGCAAATTATACCTCAATAAAGTACCATCAGCATGGAGAAATTCATAATGGCCAGAGAAGAGGGTGATGTGGGGATGGGGGAGGCATGGAACTGGGGAGTAAGCCATGTTAGACCATCTCACTGGCCTGAAGACTGAGAGTCTAGGGATAAGCATCATCCAGCCTGGCAGTTAGAAAGTGGTGAAGCCAGGATTGGAATGCAGGTGTGTCAGATGCAGCAGTTCTGCTAATATTTGTGGGTAGGTTGCAGTGCATGTGTTTTGACCAGCAGTCTGTCATGTAATCAAGTATTCAGGCGTCACTGAATCAAGGTCACGCCTCACTGAAGCTAACAAATGATTGTCTACAATAGACGTGCAATTGAAATCCTGATTCATGGGTTTTATTTATTTGTTTGTTGGCAGCTGTGGGCTCTAGCCTCTGATAGCTCCTGAACCTGAAGAAAAGAAAATGGTAGCACAGGAAGCAGGAAGATAAAAGGAAGGAAAAGTCACAGGGCCCTTTGTATTGGAATGCAGCCACTGGTGGTTCTGAAAGGAGTGGGTGGGGAAGAGGAGGCTCAAGCCAGCCCTGAACCAGAAGGGAACTTGGAGCCCCCATGACCTTTCCCAAGGGAAGGCATCTCCTAGAATGTTTCCCTAGGCCTACCCTCGCCTCTCACTGCTGTGTCCTCTCATGGGTCAGGTGTGGGGTTTTGTTCCTAAACTGTGTAGGACTTGAAACTCTTTTCTCCTCCACATGCCTCTATATATCCAGTGGTTCTAATATTGCTGCAATTTGGCAAGTGGTAGAGAGTGACCTGTCAGAGCAGTCAGCGAAGGACAATCACATATCATCTTGGAACTGTGGCCATGTTGGGGGTCTTGGGTTGTAGCCCAACAAGAATTCTGGAGGGCTGGCTCTTGGCTTGGGTAGGAGCTCAGGCTGCTAGGTCGAGAGCAAATCCTTGAAGCACTGTGGAAATGGTTATTCTTGTTAACCAGATAAAGGAAGTTTACCAGGAATAGTAATGGGGCAGCAGTTCGTTAGACTAGTACTGAGCAATGGCTCTTCACCAGTGATCCTGTAAACAGGTGAGCTGAAGCATGCTTATGTCCTAATACATGTGCCTGTGTGTCCTGTTGTCTTTTCTTTTCTTTTTTTTTTTTTTTTCTGTTGTCTTTTCTACTAAAAAAAACAGAGGAATAAGCAAAAACTTACTGTAAGTTTGTTCACAAATTGAGTATCTTTTAATGATCTTATAGAACTGTAAGGGTTTTCAAAAACTTTAGCCTTTTACTTAGATTACTTCTATACTTTTTAAGATTGCATGTTAGTTTTTTTTAAAGTTTATTATTTTTAGTAATTTCTACACCCAACATGGGACTTGAACTCATGACCTTGAGATCAGGAGTCATGTGCTCTTCTGACTGAGCCAGCCAGATGCCCTGCCCTGCGTGTTAGCTTTTTAGAGTGGTTTTGAATTTCTAAGATTGGATGTTTCATCTGGAGATTACTTAGATTATCTTCTCTCATGTAATTTGGTAAAGCAGAGTGTAGAACACAGCATAAAACTGCCTGTGTTGGAGGTTTGAGCAAGAAGGGCACCTGGCTGGCTCAGTCAGTACAGCATATGACTCTTGATCTTGGGGTCATGAGTTCAGGCCCCATGTTGGGCATAGAGATTGCTTAAAATAAAATAAAATTTAGAATCCTGGAAGTACAGTAAGAGAAGAGAGGAGGATGTTGATCGATCTGCTTGAGCCTGGTGTCTAGGCTCAAAAGCCAGAACCTATGTATTGGATGTGTACTAATATAAGTAGCTGCTAGCCACATGGTGCTGTTGAGCACTTGCAGTGCAGGTGGTTCAAACTGAGATGTGCTCTATGTGTGATATATGTGCTGGATTTTGAAGGCTTAGTACAAAACAAAGAATGTAAAATATAATTAGAAATTGTTAATGTTATATGTTGAAATGATAATATTTGGGTATACGGACCACTGAACCAACTCCCTGTGCAGTCGGGAATATTCTTGTATAACTTTGGATTCCCCTAAAACTTAACTACAAATAACCTGTTGTTGATCAGGAAGCCTTACCAATAACAAATAGTCAACATATATTTTGTACAGTATGTGTATTGTATACCATATTCTTAAAATAAGCTGGAGAAAAAAATATTAAGAAAATCATGAAGAGAAAGTACATTTACATTAATATACTGTATTCATTAAAAAAATCTGCACGTAAGTGGACCTGCACAATTCAACCCATGTTCAAGGGTCAACTGTATTGAGTTAAATACATTGTTAAAATTAATTTCACTTGCTTTTTTCTTTTTTATTACTACTAGACAATTTAAAATTAGATATTTTCATGATGCATATTTATGGTTTATATTATATTTCCAACAGATAGTGCTTCCTGGGACAACTCTACATTTTCTGACTTACTAGGAAAAATAAAATGAAAGCAATTGGAGAGAAACAACCTTTTTTTCCCCAAAATGTCTCTTAATTTTTTTTTTCAAAATGTCTCTTATTCATAAATCATTTAACCTGTGCAATCTCAGAAGTTTCAAAACCGCTCACACTACTTACTCTATTTCTCAGAAACTGTCCTGTTATTTGAGAATAACTTCATAATATGCTTTTTTTTTTTTCTTTCAGCCTTTTCTAATCTGGTGATATCTAGATGATAACTTATAATGCTGGGTATTTTAGCCAAAATTCCAGTATCATGTTAGTTCTATTGGCTTTTTAGTTCTATAATTTTACATAGCTAGAAACAAATGAAAAATCTTATATGGAGATATTGTAGAAACTTTTGACATATCAAATTATTATTATAACTGAATAATCAGTTAAATAAAGGTTTAACATCTCAGCTAAGATATAATATGGACCCCACAGAGGGTGTCACCTCAAATAGCCTGTGTTCTAGGTAGGAAATGTACACTCAGAGTGAAATAATTCAAGAAGAGCATTCCCAAGTGAGGACTGCATGGCTAAATGGCTCATAAATGACACGATAAAATGAAAAATAAATGAAATCTCATTGTCATTCCCTGGGACTAAGAAATGTTTAAGCACCAGTCCTTCCATCCCTTCCTCCACAGATTCTTCTTGGGTTTAGTAGTTCTGCAAGTAAATACAGCCTGGCCTTCGAGCATGGCTCTGAAGCAGTCCAGAAAAATCAGATCTGCTTCATGTTCTTTATAGAAAGTCTATATTTTTATAGTGTACATGGAACATTCACCTGATACACCATATTATAGTGAATGTTTGAATTTAACGAACTTCAAAAACTTAGTGAATAAAAAATAAAGTTTAAAAGAACGGAAATTTTATAAAGCATGTTTTCTGACCATCATGAAATTAAACTAAAAACCAATAACAAAGATATCTGGAAAATTCTCAAATATTTGGAAATTAAACAGCATACTTCTAATTACCCTGTTGGTCCAAAGATAGCCACAGGGGAAAGTAGAAAATATTTTAATGAAATGAAATTAAAAATATAACATATCAAAATTTACAGCTGACACAGTGCTTAGAGGGAAATTAATAGCATTAAGTGCTCATTTTAGAAGTACTAATTACTGATATTAGGTAATATTACTAGACTCTACAGACTTAAAAGCATAATAGGGAAATATTACAAACATTATGCCCAGAAGTTGAACAACTTATATGAAATAGACAAATTCCTTATAAGACACAAACTACAAGAGCTCACTCGAGAAGAAATAGTGTAATTTCCAGTAGAAACTTAAATGAATTCATAGTTTATTATTTATTTATTTATATTTTTATGTTATTTAAATTCAATTGAATTCATAGTTTAAAACCTTTCTATAAAGAAAACTCCAGGCTGAGATAGCTTCCTTGGCAAATTTGCCAAACCTTTAAGGAAGAAATATTTTATACAAATTTCCAGAAAATAGGAGAAGGGACACTTCTCAACTTATTATATGAGGCTAATTAATATTGAAAGATATTGCAAGAAAACTATAGATCAATTTCCCTTATGAGCTTAGAGGGACAAGTGAACAAAATATTATTAGCAAGCCAAATTCAGCAATGTATGAAAAGGATAATTATAGTACTGTGCTGGTAAACTGGCTCTCTGGGTTAAGGGGAAGCCCTCTTTGTACTGTTCACTGATTTCCATGGTATAGAAAATCCCACAAAAAAATGAAAAACTCCCACCACGGCCAGTTGTAAGCTACCACTGTGAGGTCCCCAAGCACAGAGTCAGGAAGAGATGTGTAGAATTAGCTCTTGTGAGCTGGGATAATCCAACTTCAGCACATTGTGACCAATACATAATTTTACTAAGAATGTAAGACTGTTTCAACATTCAAAAATCAATGAATGTACTAAGTAAAAAGGCAAAAAAACTATGAACCAAAAGATGTGCTTGGTTCTATACTTAGCCAAATAAACCTACCCAAACTGATACCCTGGCAGTACAGTCCACTCCAGGTCCCACTGTGCTCTGTGTCGCTTGTCCCCTGTTCATTTCATTGCTCTGATCATTGTAACACCTAGATTACACCCTCTTCCTGTGGCCACTGCTTGCTCATTCAACATTTTTAATGAATGCAGTGATGCACTGGGAGGAAGGAGAGATATTCCTAACTCATGCAAAAAAAAAACCCCCAAAAAAAACAAAAAATAAAAACCCCCATAAAACTGTGCTAAGATATATAAAATTATATAATTAGCTCATAAATTTCACACACACCCCACGAAAAAGTACTTTTGTCTGTTTTTACTTAACATTCAGAATACTCTTGGTGATGACCTTTTTCTTGCTTCTTTTTTTTAAGATTTTGTTTATTTGAGAGAGAGTGGAGAAAGAGCACGAGCTGGGAGGGGCAAAGGAAGAGGGAGAAGCAGGCTCTCTGCTGAGTAGGGAACCCAATGCAGGGCTCGATTCCAGGACTCTGGGATCAGGATCTGAGCCAAAGGCAGATGCTTAACTGACTGAGCCATCCAGGCACCTGGTGATGACCTTTTAACGGTTACTCCAGGAGGGTTGTAAAAATGAAGACCTAATTCTCTATTGATTTGGGAGCATGCTTGGGTCAAAAATCCTGTCCTTTAAAAAATTTTTGAATCAACTCCTAACACATTACTTGGGATATAGACTCAGTGCATGTTTTGATGAATGGATAAATAAATAAAAAAGAATTCTAAGGATTCCTCATTTGCAGAGGCTTCAGGTCGGGACTTCAGTGTGAGGCTCAAGTACACATTGTGGAAATGGCCATTCTTTGAAAAGAAGGACATTCTCAGTTGCATTGTGATTTTTAGTACCTCTCTGGTTCAAAAACATGTATAAAATGAGGGGAGTATAGGGGTGCTGAGGTTGCTCAGTTGGTTAAGCATTCCTACTCTTGATTTTAGCTCAGGTCATGATCTCAGGGTCTGAGATTGAGCCCTGCATTGGTCTCCTCATTCAGTGGGGAGTCTGCTTGAGATTCTCTCTCCCTCTTCTTCTGCTCCCTTCCCCCATGTGCACATGCATACTTTCTCTCTAAATCGTAAAAAAAAAAAAAAAAAAAAGAGGGGTATGGAAGGGAATCAATTAAAATTCCCAAGAGAACTTCTTTTAAAAAGATCTGGGCCACTATATCATCTGAAAAGGGACTGTGGGGCAGGTAGAGTATTAGATGATAAATATTGAGTATTGTTATGAGAATAGCTTTAGCATAATTTTATGGTGTGTTGTCCGTACATATTAATATATGTGCTCCTTTTGAAGATCAATGTATAAGTACATTTGTGTTGATTGAGGGGGACCTGGGGCATAATATAACTCATTTAAGTTACTATATATCTTTTGATTTTGACATACTATTGATCATATATCTATAATACTTAATGCCTAATACCATCTGCCTTACTGTGTGATTTCAGTGAGTTAGTAATGGAGTGGTAGTTCTCTCAGTCCTGGAATGGTAGCGTGAATGAATATGATCTGTAAAATTCCAAAGATGTTTTGCAGGTGAGCTGAGAAGAGGATGAGTTTGGCAAATTGAAGAAGGCCAGACTGGGTGGGATTATTCACACCTAGAGGTCAGGCTGAAAGACTTTCTCTATTTACATGAATAACACGTTTGAAAAAACAAAAAAACAAACAAACAAAAAAAAAAACCACGTTTGAGTTTCCTGATTTGCTTGTTATCTTTTAAAAAGGAAAGAAAGTTTGCATGGTTCAGTTGGTTAAGTGTCTGCCTTTGGCTCAGGTCATGATCCCAGGGTCCTAGGATCAAGCCCCATGTCAGGCTCCTTGTTCAGCAGGGAGCTTGTTTATTCCTCTCCCTCTGCAACTTTCCCTGCTTGTGCTCACTCTCTCTCTGTCATATAAATAAATAAAAATCTTTTAAAAAATAATTAATAAAAAAGAAAGGAACCTTTTATTTAGAGAAATGGACATTATCATTATCCCTCCAAATTCAGATTTTTAGTTATCAAAAACCTAGCAGATTACACCTCAACACTGATTATCATTCTTCAAGCTTCACATTTGTCTTAGCAACCTCTAGTTACCAATGCCTTGATACTTGCGTCACAGATTTGGTTTCAGTGTCCCGAATACTTTCATTTTTGTATCGAATAAGATTTGTGTTTATTCTAATTTCACTAATGGAAGTTTTTCTCCATCAGGGATGGATGAATGAGATTTACAACTATGATCCAGAAACCTACCATGCAACTTTGACACATTCAGTCTTTGTTCGACTTGAGGGTGGGACCTTAAGACTTTCAAAGCCCAATAAAAATATATCTAGGAGGGCAAGCTACAATGAAACAAAGCCAGAGGTTACCTACATCAGCCAGAAAATCTACGACCTTTCAGACAGCAAGGTAAGCCTGCTAATTTGAGAAATTTAAATGAAAGAAAAGCATTTGGAATCTTGGTTGTTCTACTGCATTTTTCCCCTCAAAAAGGTGTATGTGTATTGTGTAATATGTATATATGTGTGTGCACGCGTGTGTTTAAAGTATTATTATAATTTAGGGCAGTACCCTTCATGCAAATCCCCCAAGCATCTTTTTAAATGCAGATTCTAAGTGCAAGTCTGAATAGGGCCTGAGAGGATGCATTTTTATGAGCTCCCAGGTGATACTCTGGTGCTGGTCCATGGACCACACTTTGAGGAACAAAGGCATAGCACACTCATCTGACTTTGAGAGTTAACTTTTTCAGTCCAATGAAAAGCTATGAGTAGTGGTGCTAGGGTAATAATGAATGAAGACTCTGAAAATTATGGTTATGCAACATAACTACATTTGATAAGTATTATATACTACTGTGAGAATGTAAATTGTTTATTATTCCAAAAAAGCTATATGTTCTCTGTTGTTATAACTCAAATGAGTGAGCTTTAAGTTTACCCTGAATGACAGAAGTATTTAAAATCATTTTTGTATAAATTCATTCTTAACTTGAGACTGATAAACTTGAGCTTCCCATCTAGATCTAGTTCGATAAACTCTTTTTTTTTCAAATTTAAAGTTGATCCAGGGTTATGAAACTTAGTTGATGATAACCTGCTTAATAATTTTTATGCCACTGTTACCTGAAAATTATAGATACTTGTAATTCTTGCAAAGTTCTTAAATATCTACTTCTGGAATGGGTTTGAAGAATAACAAGTCACTTCTAAAAATTTATCCCAGTTTCTATAGTCCTGTTGTAGATGGGTGGTAATTATTTTACGCTCATTATTTTAGTCAAAAAAGCTATAAAGTTTGCATTTGTTTCCTGCATAATATTAATGCACAGTGTGGCTAGTTCTTAATTTCTTATGTCAATCATCATTTCTCTTTCCTGTAGATTTATCTTGTGCCTAAAAGTTTGGCTCGAAAACGAATTTGGAATAAAAAGTACCCCATTTGCATTGAACTTGGTCGACAAGATGACTTTATGTCTAAGGCCCAGACTGATAAAGAGACTTCTGAAGAAAAGCCACCAGCTGAGAGAGAGCTGGGAGGCGAGGACCCTAAGAAGCCACCCCATCCTCAGGAGGGAACAAGATCTGGCCAGCGAGATCAGATACTATATCTCTTTGGGAGAACTGGCCGAGAGAAAGAGGAGTGGTTTAGGCGATTTATTCTGGCATCTAAACTGAAGTCAGAAATCAAGAAGCCACCTGGTGTTTCTGGAAGTAAACCAGGTAATGACACGTGCTAAATGCTCCAGTATTTTTAAAAGGCACATAGGCAAGGGAGAGAGATTCCCAGGTAGGAAGGAAGGAAAGCCACCCTGAACTGATGATGGTCTGCTACCTAAGGAGTGTACCTAGGAGTTGTTTACCTTTTAGGTTGATCACTGTGCTGATCACTTCTAGGCAGCTCTGTGTACCAAACCATTTAACCAGTTTTGGAACAGCTTGCAGATATATAGTTTTTCACCTCTGTTGGTTCCTTAGGATTATATTTATTTGTACTTTATATTTTGACTCCTCTGAGAGAAGAAACCTCAGGAGAATCCTGGTTGTGATAAGGAGATGGATGAGTCAGGGCAGTATATCAGATTAGTGCTCTCAAACTCCTGGCTGTAAACATGGTTCTCTAAACCTGAGATCACCATAAAAATGCAGAGTCCCCTGGCCTCCTGATTCATATTTGTACTGATAAATGAGCCTCTGTTCATTTCCTGTCCTTCTGCCCCATGTATGCCACTTGAACCCTCACTGAACCTCTCAGCATTCTCCAGACATACTGGGATCTGTCATTGCTTTTGCATGTGCTCTTCCCTCTACCTGGAGTGTTCTTCCTCCCACCTGCACCAGGAAAATGCCAACTATTTCTTCCAGAGGCAGCCCAGAGGACACTATCTGTGAAAGTTAGTCCTGGTCTCTCTTGGGTGGAGATAGTCACCCTCTTCTTTCTGTCTTGAAAGTCCTTTAGTTATGCTTCAGTTACAATGATTTTTATAGAGGGCTGTGATTTACTTGCCTAGGTGCCCAAACCCAAGGGCAGGGATTATGTCTTATTCTTTGTTTCATGTGGAATTGGCCCAGAGAAACTGCTTGATAAAAATCTTTGTTAAATGAAAGATGACAGGTCTGGAATTGCCATGAGCTATGGGTGAACAGTTAGCTTTCTGCCCACTTTTCATTTGTCCATGGGGTATGTCAGTTCCGTATTTGACCTTAAATGATCACAAGGAAAAAAGAAAAAGGTACTTACCACATGGACTTCATGGCTTTCAGTTCCTCTGAATTGTCTTAGGGAAGAATAAAAACTTTAAAAAAAATGATCTGTTATTAGAGTGGAAGATATTTTCCAAGATAGGAAATAACCTTATAAATATTTTTTTTTAAACACTCACTTGTTAGCATTTTAGCTAGTTTTCAACTCAGCCCAGGGAGGTTTGTTTGATGTACCATTGACTTTGCAATTGTTTCCTTCACGTGCATTAACAGCCAGCCCCTCTTTGCTGCAGGTGTTTTGCCTTCACACAGCAGACACAACAGTCCCTCAGGGCACCTGACCCACAGCCGCAGCAGCAGCAAAGGCAGCGTGGAGGAGATCATGTCCCAGCCGAAGCAGAAGGAGCTGGTGGGCAGTGTGCGGCAGAAGATGCTTCTGGACTACAGTGTGTACATGGCCAGATGTGTCCCCCAGGAAAATCGAAGCCCCCAGAGGAGCCCTGTGCAGAGTGCGGAAAGCAGCCCCACGGCTGGGAAGAAGGTAAAGCTGGCTGCCTGGGCTGTGGCTATACTGCTTTTCTACTCAAACTCATTTCTTCATACATAAGCACTTAGCACTGCTCTAGGCACTGGGGACACAGTAATGACCAAGATAGATAAGGGCCTTGCCCTCAGGGAGCTTATACTCTAGTCAGGGAGACAGCAAGAAACAAACATCTGGTGGTGGCAAGAATTAAAATAAAGCCAAGTAAGGGGGAATGGAAAGTGGCCAGACTGCTGTTTTAGAGTGGTGGTCCAGGAGGGCCTCCTTGAGGAGGTGACATTTGGGCACAGACCTGACCAAAGTGAGGAAGTGAGCCCTGGGCTGTGTGTGGGAGGAGCCTTCCAGGTGAGGGGACCAGCAAGTGCCAAGACCCCAAAGCAGGGATGTGGTTGGAGTATAAGGAACTGTGATGAGGCCCTGCAATGACGGAGAGGTAGGGCCTCATGGGATCAGTTCTAAGGAGGATTTAAGTTTAAAAATGGCTGTCCATGGAGAGTGGGGGGGCAGGGGGCACCCTTGGGGCTGTGGGGGATGGGGCTGTGATGAGGGAGAGCAGTGGGTGGTGAGAACAGCTGCAGTTGGGATATGTGTTGGAGGGGAGCTGGCTGGATTTGCTGATGAATTAGATGTGGGTATGAGAGAACCAGAGGGGCCTTTGACCTGAGCAACTGGGCAATCAGGGAAGTTCTCAGAATCATTAGTAATAAAGGTCTTAATTCCTCAGTTATGTTTGTATTCTCAGATTCTTGGACTCATTAGCTATGTCCAGTGCTTTTGAAGATTTACCACGAGCATTCCTCCTGTAGAGTAACAAGCTGGCCATTGACTCAGGATCATTTGCAATAAGATAGCTAATCTAAGCTGCCATATGCCAGATTCTATTAGGCACTGCAATAGAATTACTCTGACCCCTTCAACAGTCTTGCAGATGAATGGTATTCTCTATTTTGTAGATGAGGAAACAGGTTCACAAGAATTAAGTAGCTTAATTTCACAGTTGCTAAGTGATGGCGTAGACAAAACCTGATCTGACACTCGTAGGCCCCCAGCTGCCACCACTGCCATTTTGGTGCTGGACCTGAGGCTTCCTGCCACTCCTCCACTCATGCTCTAAGCACCACCTCTGGCCTGTGTAGCACAAAACCCGTTTTTCTCCTGTTCAGTAACTTACTGAAATGTTTGACCTCTTCAAGTGACCATATCTCTGTTCTTCATGGGAAGCACTCGGTGCCTTCTCTGTGCTGTTCGTCAGTCATGGGTTTTGACTAATTCTGTTGATCCTCTTCAGTGGGAAAGAGGCCCCTGAACCGTCATTCAGCTGACTTTGTCAGGCCAAAAAGACCCTGTGCCTCAGCTGGTCCCTTCCTCACTGCCTCTGCTTTCTGACCTAAGTTACCAACTAGAGTGGGAAGTAGGCCTTCCTCTAGGGTGGAGTTGGGTAATAAAAGACTATTCTAGGAATGTCCTGTTTACAACCAGTGAATCCCCCTACCCCAAATTTCTTTTGTCCCTAGGTTGTCAGCTATCTGGATTCTCATCAGCTTCAGGGAAATCAGGGGGAGAATTGTATACTAATGTAAGAAAATTGTCTAATGATAATGCTTGCTTTTTAAAAGAGTTCCTTAAGTTAAAAATACAAAAACATGTCTTTGAACATAGTTTCCTCAGTGTGTTACCTGTACATGTGTCCTGTCCTTGCTGGAGTCTATGGAAACCCCACGATGGGCTGGGAGGCCCCAATGGCACATAACACAGCCCCTCCACCCAGCATTGCTGCCCCCCAAGCAGGGGAGAGTTTTCTAGTGCAAACCTCCTTTCTGAGTACTTGGCATTTACCTCTTTAAGCACCAAAACATGTCTTTCCTTTCCTAAATCTGATGAAAATCTTTAAAAACCACATTGCATTTCCTGGCCCCCTTAGGCAGAGCAGGCATGGATGATTTAATCTTGATAATTTAAGGACTTAACAAACAGAAATTCAGGCTTGTCGTCATGCAGGCCTACTTGAGCTTGGAGACCTTTCACCCCCATCTGAGCTATCCCAGGCTGCAGATTGTGCAGTAGTTTCTCTGGATTGTCTGTTGGCTGGTGTTGGTATATGTCCTTCTAGTGGATTTTCCTTGAGTGCTAATGCCCATCTCCCACCCCTACCCTTAATATAACAATTCTAGTTTGTGTAGGCTGGGAAACCAGAAAGCCAGAATTGGGGGGAAAAAAAATTATTGTGCAAACAGGATGACTGTCCTTAAAAAAAGGATCTTTGGAAGAAAGCACATGAGGTCCATTGCTGGGCTCCCGCATCCATTTGACCTGCCTGAAGCGTGTGTGGGCCATGTCCTGGCTCTCGGGTGGTCTGCTAGTTAAGACAGTCTTGAATAAGCTGTTATTTAACTATTACTCTGTGCCTCTGATATCACAAGTCTAGGAGAAACTCAAAGGGCTCAGAGACACAAATGAACCTTTGACATCTCTTCATGTTACAGTGTCACATAGTCAGTGTCAGCCACCAGCCAGAGCTTACCCAGAGTAGCAGGCCCCTTCCTCTTTCAGAGAGGGAGCTTGGGGAGACAGCTCCAGATTTTGCCTCAACTTCTCTTCTCCCTACTCTCCCCCTGCTGCTGCCTCTTTTTGGCCATGGTCAAAGCGTATCTTACCCTGAGGGCTCTGAGACTAATGGCAACTTCCACCCGCTGGGCCTCTTTTCTGACATGTCACCCACTGCTAAGCTAGGTTTGGAGGTAAATAAGGCCACTGGGGCTCAGGAGTCAAACCACTGTTAAAAACACTTAGGGTATAATTAGTAAATATAGACAAAGTTTGCATTAAACAATGCTAAAACACTTTTGGTGATCATCCTTCCTTAAAGTATAATTTATTATTAAATTATTTACTATTATTTATTATAATAAATACAAATATTTATTATTAAAAACATAACCAGGGGATTCTGCATATTGAAACCATTTTGGAGCTCAAAATTGGAATCATAAAATTACTATTTTGGGGGAAGGGCCTGGTTCTCCAGATGTGTAGTGGTTAGTGACCAGCCACTGAGCCCTGACTTGCCCTTGTGACTGCTTTGTCCCGCAGCCACAGACTGTGCAAGCCTCTGAATCTCTGTGGTGTTGGAGCCATTTTCTCACTGTTCAGGCAACTTAACCTCTAGAGTAGTTGAGAGACCATGAGGCTGGCTGGGGAGACCAGAGCTTTATTGTCTTGTCAAGGTAGTCGGCTTGGTTGGAGGAGGAGATTTTAATAGTAATTCAGAAAACCAGAAAATAAGGAAACTCTTATGAAACTAAGAGCACACTGTATGTTAAGAGGGAAGCTCTCTTTTAAAAAAAGTCTAAGGGTGGCATAGTATTACCCCTAGTGTGGTTACCTCAAGAAGGGAGACCACACAGGCTGCTTGCAGATTTGCTCAGGGGTGTGAGGCCAGAGAGGCTACTAATTCTGTGTGCCCCAGAGTGGACTGCCTGGGAGAGAGGACCATCGGTGGGGCAGTGCTTTGCCTATCCTTGAGGCAGGTGCAAGGCTCTAGTATTCAGATCATGTCACACACTTCCACACTCATTCAGGGAAGATCCTAAATGTTTAGAAATAATGTAAGCTTCCCAGGTTTGGAGAGCCCTGTTTTCATTATTACAGTTGTACTAATTATCTTGTCACCTATTAACTGGATCATGAGACAAGAACCCCAAAAAAGCAAATAGGAATCCAACAGAAACCAGGAAATCTTAGTTGGCAGAGTGGTTTTCCAAGGCTTCCCCTTTCCTGCTCAAAGTCAGCTTTTCAGACATTTAAAAGTAGAATTAAAAAGTGCTCTTCATACAGTGAATAAAAAATATGAAGCCATAGAGCCATTTTAAACATAAATTTTAGGGCAGCCCCAGTGGCGCAGCGGTTTAGCGCTGCCTGCAGCCCAGGGCGTGATCCTGGAGACCCTGGATCGAGTCCCACGTCAGGCTCTCTGTATGGTGCCTGCTTCTCCCTCTGCCTGTGTCTCTGCCTCTCTCTCTCTGTCTCTATGAATAAATAAATAAAATCTTTAAAAAAAAATAAAAAAAAATAAACATAAATTTTAGAAAGGATACAGAAAAGAGTGCCAAGACAATTCAAGGAGGTAGGAGGGAGAGAATAGTGTTTTCAACAAATGGGTGCTGGAACAACTGGTATCCACATGGCAAAAGAATGAAGTTGGACCCCTACCTCACACCATATACAAAAACTAACTCAAAAGGATTGTAGACTTCAATATAAGAGCTAAAACTATAAAACTCTTAGAAGAAAACACAGGAGTAAATCTCTGTGGTTTAGGGTTAGGTAAAACTTTCTTAGATAAGATACCCAAAAGTACATGCAACCAAAAACATTTTAAAAGATAAGTTAGATTTCGTCAAAATTAAAAACTTTTGTGCTGCAAACAATACCAATAAGATTGTGAAAGACAACCCATAGAATGGGAGAAAATATCTGCAAATCATGTATCTGATATTCTGTTACCTAGAATAAACAAAGGACTTAAAATGGAACACTTAAAAGGTAAATGACCTAATTAAGAAGCGGGCAAAGGGGAATGCCTGGGTGGCTCAGTCAGTTAAGTGTTTGCCTGGGATTAAGCCCTGCACCTGGTTCCCTGCTTAGTGGGGAGCCTGCTTCTCCCTCTCCCTCTGCAGCTCCCACTGCTTGTGCACACACACACACACACACACTCTGTCAAATAAATAAATAAAACCTTAAAAAAAATGGACAAAGGATTTGAATAGACATTTCTCTAAAGAAGAAATACAGATGGCCAGTGAGCCTAGAAAAGATACTCAGTCATTAGTCATCCGGGAAATTCGATTCGAAACCATAATGAGGGGATCCCTGGGTGGCGCAGTGGTTTAGCGCCTGCCTTTGGCCCAGGGCGCGATCCTGGAGACCCGGGATCGAATCCCACGTCGGGTTCCCGGTGCATGGAGCCTGCTTCTCCCTCTGCCTGTGTCTCTGCCTCTCTCCGTCTCTCTCTGACTATCATAAATAAATAAAAATTAAAAAAAAAAAAAAAAAAAAAAGAAACCATAATGAGATACCACTTCACAACCACTAGGATGGCTAGAATTAATAATAATAATAATAATAATAATAATAATAAATAGCAAGTATTAGAATATTGAGAAAGTAGAACCATTTTGGGTTGATGGTGGGAATGTAAAATGATTCAGCTGCTGTAGAAAGCACTTTGGTAGGTTCTCAAAGTAAACATATAGCTATGTGATCTAGCAATTTCACCCTTAGGTATATATCCTAGAGAAATGAATAGAAACCTATGTCTGCACAAAAATTTGTACACAGATGTTCATGGCAGCATTATTCACAGTAGCCAAAAGTGGAAGCAACTGAAACTTACATCAAGTATGGTGTATACACACGATAGAATGTTATTCTGTAATAGGAATAATGTGCCAGCACCTGCTACAGCATTGGTAAATCTTGAGAACATTATGCTTACAAGAGAAGTCAGTCACAAAAGAACATGTTGCAGGATTCCATTTATATGAAATATCTAGAATAGGTGAATTTGCTGAGATATATTAGTGGTTGGTTGCCTGGGGCTTGTGGGGAGAGGTGTTGGTGTTGGGGATGAGGCTAATGGGGATGGTGCCGGTGGGAACGGTGGTAGCAGGGATGGAGTTGGGGAAGAATGGCAAGTAACTGCTAAGGGATACAGGGTTTCTTTGGAGGGTAATTAAAATGTTCTAAAGTTGGAGCACCTGGGTAGCTCAGTCAGGCATCCAACTCTTGATTTCAGCTCAGGTTGTGATCTCTAGGTCAAGAGATCAGGCCCCACTGGGAGCTCCAAGCTCAGCAGGAAGTCTGCTTCCTCTTCTCTCTACCTCTGTCCCTCACCATTTCTGCACATGTGTGTGTGTGCTTGCTCGCTCTCAAAGATTTTTTTAAAATGTTCTAAAGTTGATGGTGGTGATGGCTTCATAATTCTGTGAATATGCTAAAAACCATAGATTGTACTCTTAGATAAATGGGTGAATTGTGTGTTATGTAAACTATATCTCTGTAAAGCTGTAAAAAAAAAAAAAAAAAGAAGATTCAAAACCATGTTAGTTTGATCCAATTTTGTTTTTTTAAAAAGTTCTGTATCCTAAAAAGTATCCTAAAAGCATACATTGAAAAAAAAAAACTGATAGAAAAAAGAAAATAGAACTCTCTTACAACCAGTGAATCCCCCTACCCCAAATTCCTTTTGTCCCTAGGTTGTCAGCTATCTGGATTCTCATCAGCCTTACATTTGGATAGTGGGGTTATGGGTGTTCTCTGCAATAAATATGTATTGTTTTTATAATTGGGAAAACAGCTAACAGATCTGGAGGAAAGGTCTTCCATTGTGTCTTCTGGACCCAGTAGTCCTCTGTGAAACCCTAGTGGCACCAGATTGTGTGTGACCAAACCTTTAGAGCAGAGGCACTAAGCTCTCTTTGGAACAAAAAAAGCTGGGCTGGCCTTGGCCTCCTGGCCATTTGTTACAGCAAAGATTAGGCTAAAAAATTAAGTAAATTTGTACTTTACTCTGGAGGTTAGCTTATAATAAACTATATCCCAAAAGCTACTCAGACAAGCCTGGTAGCCTCCTTTAGCTTCTGCCTGTCAGACCTTCCAGACCTTTTTTTTGGCAGTCATTTTGAGAAAGGTACCCTATCTACATGTACATGTGCAATTGAAATGGTGAAATGAATATTCTCACGTTCCTTCCTGCAGGCAAATGGCAGTGTTAGGAAACGCATGCATATTTATTCTTTAAGCTCTTAAATTTTTATGACGTTCATTGGAAGTGAGTTCTTTCTAGTAGTCCAGTGAATCCAGATTTTGTTCATAAAGCTGCTTTGATGCATTGTCAATGTCCTGCTGCTCTTGGATTTTTCTTTGTTCCCAGTGAATCTGTGGAGAGAAGCCTGCAGAAGGAACTGTTGAAAAGAAAAAACAACCTGCTTGTCAGTTATTTCAGAAATGTGTTTCCACATCATATGCCTTCGGCTTGGACGTAAATTCTGAAATAGCCCTTTGTTCCTTGCTATTTTTGTGCCAAACCTGTTTGCTGTGAATATCTAAGGTTGTAAAGAAAGGCTAATAGAGGGGGGAAAGTGACCAATTCTCTTATGTTGCCTCCAGATCTAAGCAAGACATGCACTGCCTGGTGTGGGCACAACTTGGCACTGCCTAAATACCTGGGGGAGGAGGGCATCGTCCTTGGATGGGTGTTTACTCGGAAGTCTGTGTAGATAATCTGATGTGACTCAAAGACCGTAACCTCAGAAAAGCTGGACCAGATCCCCATGGGGGGTGGGCGCAGATGTTCAGGCAGAGAGAAAAGTGATTCCAAAAAACATGTAATACCTGTAGCATGACCAAATGCCCAGTGATCACAGACTTCTGCTCTTGTACCCAAGACCTGGTGGTAGAAGTGTCTTGGGTGAGAGGTGCCCAGCCGGCTCTGTTGGGGAAGTGTGAAACTCCTGATCTTGGGGTTGTGAGTTTGAGCTGCACGTTGAGTATAGAGATTACTTAAAAATAAAATCTTAAAAAAAAGTATTGATTAATAACAAAAGATATTACAGCACTAGAAAGGACAGAGGCGTTGTACAGCCATTGAAACCAGTGAGGTAGAGCCATGTCTTCTGAAATGGAATGACCAACATGTATTATTTTTTAAACCAGAGTTTAATTTTTTTTAAATGAGACCCACCAACGTTCCTAAGGGAGACCTGCAAAAACACCCACACTTGAAGGACTCCTAGAACATAAAATATCTCCCCTTATACGTGAGAACATTAAATATAAAAACACAAGCAAACTCCCAGACCCCCAAAGAGAGAAACGGCGCCTGCTCTGACAAGACTAGTGGACAGGTGGGCGCTGGGCAGTCCACCAGTCCCTGCACAAGCTCAGTGAGCGGTTCAGACCCACAGAGCTCCAGGCTCCAGAAAAATCACACACGGGTACATGCCATAGACCTTTGGGGTACTCACAAGTCATCACATCTCCAGGTGTCAAATGCATGAGCACTAGGCCACCTGGGTACAGTCCCCCTGGCCTAGACCCAGCCGCCCACCACAGATTGCCCTAGCGTGAGCTCATGCAGCAAGCCTGGAGATACTGCAGGAGTCTGATGTGTGTTATGGCTGCAGGCAGCCCGGAGGTCAGGGCAGATGCATTTGTACAAACCGCAGAGGGAAGAGAAAGGGTAAACAGTTTGCTCATTTCTGCATTTCTGGGTTTTTTGGTCTTTGCTTTCCAGGCTAATTGTTTCAGTAAGGCTGTAGTCTAATTAGAGATCTCAGCATAAGGAAATGTCTGTCACACCAGGTGCTGGTCACACCACCTTCTGCCCTCAGGACAGAGCAGGAATCAGGGAGAAAGAGGCTCTGAGTCAGGCTGCACTGATCAACGAGGGGCCTCAGGCAGGACATGAATGGTTCCAAGTCCATTTCCTCACCCCTAAAATAGAAGTAAAGGTTCCGTCTTTCTGGGCTATTGTAAGGCATAAATGAGGGAGCCTGAGAAGTTGTCTTATCAGGGCCTGGCGCAGGGTCAGTTGGTGGCACCTGTGACGACAGTTGTGGTCTGCAAGCATTACCTGCACTGCTGGTACCTTGCCACCTATTTTTCCCTCCTGCTTCACCCCACGTGGCCCTCTCTGGGCAAGGGTCCATCGTCTGATGATTAGCCTTGGAAATCAGAGACTAACTCACGTTTGCTCTCCTCCTGCCTCGCATACTGGCTGTGCTAGATGTTTAAGACCGATTGTACCCAGCGGTGGTGAGGTCTAGGGTATGTCATTGGGCTGAGATTGGGGAGAACAGCCGGAGGGGTTTTCACAGAATTCCTGAGAACAGGCTCTCTCTAATCTGAGGCTGTGGTTCTCAGCCTCACCTGTTCATTACATCAGTGAGAGAGCTGCTGGAAATTTGGATACCCACTTAAATTAGTACCTCTGGGTGTAGGGCCCAGGCACCAGTGTTTTTAAACAGCTCCCTGCCCCACGCCCAAGAGGGCTGTGTGTTCACAGCTGACTGAGGGAGTCCTGGGCCTAGAGGCTTTGGGGCTGCCTTGGGAGGACCAGCCTGATGGTTATATGTTTTAGGGAGCCTCTGCTGGAAGAAGACAGGCAGACATTTGATCAGAGGTGTCATTAATCAGAAGTGGGTACCAAGCTCATTTGGGAGGCAGGGCAATCTGGTTGAGCTAATTGTATGAAATATTAGCTCATTCACAGGAAGACTGGTAGAAAAAGAAAAGAGACAAATAGGAGTTTTTATCTGTGATGGTGGCTTTTGTTGCTCCCTTTTTCTATTCACTGACATAACATGAGGCTTGTAATTTGTAGGGGAGAAATAAAACTCCCGTGGCCGCCCATCTCTATAGGGAAGGACCTTCAGTGACTTTGTAAAAATAAGCACCTGTCTTATTCTCCAGTTGCTTTCCAGCTAATTTTGGTTCTCTTTCTTTTGCCAGTTGCCAGAGGCTCCGCCCTCTGAGGAGGAAGAACAGGAAGCCTGGGTGAACGCCTTCCTTGGAAGAATGTTTTGGGACTTCTTAGGAGAGAAATATTGGTCTGACCTGGTATCTAAGAAAATCCAAATGAAACTCAGCAAAATAAAGGTACCGTTTTCCACCCAAGAGGCTTCCAATTCTTCATCTTTCTTAATTTTGAAGTTTTGTATCATTATATCCTAAGGGGACAAAAACTTGGCTTAAAGCATATAACATATGAGAACCACAGTATATCTTGAGCTGTGACCTTGACTGTAGGACTCACCCGACCTGGGGACCCTAGTGAATGTGCCTGTTTACTTTTTCCTTTGTGTGCCCCTCATTATTACCCACTCTAGGTGATAATCCAGAATTTGGTTTGGGAAAATGGGAGCTTTTGTAGCTGGTGTGTCATGTAGACCTCTGTTGTCTTTAAATCAGTAAGGAACTTAAATCATACTTCAGGAGCCCACCCGGCCTCAGAGTCTGGGGGCTGTTCTATCTCTGCTGCAGAAAGTGCCAGACTACAGACCTCTTTCCCAAGTCATGCTCTCTCTCCAAGCTGGGAAAGTTAGCATGGCACTCCAAATGTGTCTGGGTCTGACCTTTACTTGTGGCCAGATGGTATTTTATTTTGGGCTCTCTCTTTGCTGAAAACACCAGTCCTGGTGCTGATCAAGGTCCACTTGGAAATAAGTTTAAACTGTATAAATATTCCTCATGATTGCCACTAAGTGACTCATTTAGTACCACCTCTGCCAACCCAGAGACCTTACTAAGGTTACATAGAAGTAAGTTTCTGACCCAAGGAAGACCCAACCAAGGAGGAGTCCCTTTGGTCCCCAAATTTTCACTGAGAAGTGGCACAGTCAGCAGCTGTAGATCATTATGGGTCAGAGATACCTTTGAGATGCAGAAACAGATGAATCCTTTCCCTAGAAAAATGCACAGTGATGCAGAATTTTGCCCATGACTTCAGAGAGTTCAAGGACTCCAGGTTAGGAACTGTGGGCTAAGGTAAAATTTCATTAGAAAATGCAGGCATGAAGAAACTTCAGTGTGACTTGTGTAATTCCTTTGGGTGGCAAACCAAGGATCTTAAGGGCTCAGTCAAGTTCTGGCAAGCTGGAGGCCCATGTCCTCTCTTCCCTAAGAGGACATGAAGAAAAGAGACCACCATCTGAGCTGGAAGAGTGGATTTCGTGCAGAATTCAGGGCAAGGATTTGGGAGGGCTCAGTTGACCTGGGTCAGCCTGTTGTTTCTCAGGTAGATTGAGGGTTGAAACCACTCTGCTAGCCAGGTCCAACTGGGAGTAGGAAGCAGCAGTGACCCTTCCATGTTCGCACACAAGCAGCCAAGCTGGAGCTCACTCCACCTCTTCCCCCTTTTTAGAAAATTATGGAGAGCTTGATGAGTTCTGGGTAAAGACACGCAAGTGGGGCTGGCCCTCTTCTTTTCCCAAAGACTGCTGGGGGCCCTTCCCTGAACATGAGGGCTGGGAGTCCTGGCAGTGGGAGGCAGAAAGCAGGGCGTGCCTCAACTCCGGACAGGACGTTGCTGTCCCAATTACACACATTCCAAAACAAACTGAGGCAGGGTCTTGTCCCACGCTTCTCTTGAGTGCTGGAAGTCCATGGATCCTCTACCGTCTTGGAGAATGATAGGCTCTCTCATTCCAGAGGAAGCTGAGGGAAAGTCTTTTATTTTCATCTTCTCCCTTTGCTGGTCATGTGGGCTTTTTCAGTTTGCAGACTTAAAACTGAGGTCAGAAGTGCTAGAAGGTTAGGATGGAAAAAATGGCCTGGCTCCAGTAGTACCAGCAGGTCAATACCTGAGTGTCCTGCAAGACTAGAGGAGACCCTGGATATAATGGAATAAACAGAAAGGCAGCAGGATATTCCTACCAATTCTGAACCTGTTGCCACCCCTACCAAAAAGACTCTGATCATCATATTCTGGAAAGCCACATATTCTGGAAAGAACTAAATCTAGTAGTGAGTGTTGGTTAATGGCCAATACAAGAGCCAGAATAGCCGGAGGAGCCTGAGCTTTGACAAAGATCTCCCATCTCCTGGTTTCCCTTCAAGGCCTGACATATGGAGAACTCTTTGCTGGCTTTGCCCTGCGGTCTCAGATTGTCACCCTCACATGTGATAATGACTCATGTTGTGAAAGAGCAGCCCTGTGTGTGTATCTGGTGCCCAGTGATGGTTTAAAACAATCTGGGTTTCTGCCCCAACAGCAAGTACATTCTTGGCTTCAGCCGGCCCCTCCCAACACTGCCCCGGGGCCCTCAGTCATGGGCCTCTTATGCCTGTGTCAGCAAATGTTGTTATTGCAGACAGCTTCCAGCAGTTCCTCCCACCAACCTGAGAATGTTCCATTCACCTGAATGTCCAGTTGGGTTCACTTAAGAGGGTAAAGAACATGCAGTGGGTTCTTGTCTCTCTGTGATGCCTTTGGGTGGGAAGAAGAGAGTTTCTGGTAGAAAAGAGCAGAAGGAGTGACGTTTCCTTGCCTTCCCCTGCAGAGTAGGAAGGAGGCTGACTAGGCTGGGGCCTGTTCTAAGAGTTTTTATTCAAAGCAGTTGTGATTTGGAGGGGAAGGGTGAGAGATGTTCTAGAATCTTGGAGTTAGGCACTCAGGTGAATAAGTAGGAATCTGGGCCCTGCAGAGCCCCTCCTCATTCTGCCTACTGATGATTAGGCCTGGCCCAACCCTGCTGAGTCTTTCCCAGTCCCTGGTCCCTCAGCCCTTTGTCTCAGGTCCCTCCTCTACCCTTGTAGGAACCACAGAGTACAGAGTGGGAGGGCTGGGAGGTTGGACAGGGGACTGGGAATGCCATCTCTGCATCCACTCCCCTTGATCAGTGTTGGACTCCTGTTCCCATAGAAACCCAGCATGCTCCTGACTCACTGGGTATTAGAGTGATGATAATAGACAGTCTGGGGCAAAGGTGCAAGAATCTGGCTACGTTCTTGGCCAAGTAGGCTGATTGGAAGGTCAGCCACCACATAACAGTGATGCCTTGGAAAAAAGGTTTTCCATATCCAGCAACCACCAATTCAAAATGCACATTTGAGTACTGCCTTTGGTCACATTTTGTTCATCACAGATGTCATAATTCTTTAACTATCCCACCCCTGCAGAAAAACAGAGAAGGAGAAACTTCTCTGGTGAATTGTCAAAGTGTACAACTTAGCTGAAGAGGTCCAGCCAAAATAGGCATTAAATCCATGCCTGGCTAAATGTTACCACATTTTATGGGAAATGTTCAGTGTATGTGTATTTTAAAAAGCCAGTTTGATGCTGGTAGAAAAACTGGGGGCTCATTATAGGCTCCAGTGTCATGGGAATCTCATATATAAAGATGGCGCTACGAGTTAGTGGGGAAAGTATTGGTTGTTCAATAAGACGCCTGAGAAGGCATTGGGGAAAAAAGTTTAAAGTGGATCCCTGATTTATATCTTATACTAAAATGAAGACTAGACTACAAATTAAAATAATAATATATACACATACCTAAATTCAGGTGAAAGAAATAGATGAATTAATTCCTCAGTCTCAAGGCAAAGTAGGAATTTCTAAGCATGATATTAGTACTCCTGTTATTTCCTTTAGAGCAGGTTCCTACTGACACTGTATTAGTTGGGGTCCCAGCAGAAAACAAATGGCACACTCAAGTGGCATCACCTGAGAGGAGAGTTTGTTAAGGAAAAGATTTATAAATGTGTGGGGCAATGTAAGGAAACCAAGAACAGGGCAGGACCCAGGGCTGGCAGCAGTGGGGAGCTCTTAGCACTCTCTGTAGGGGGAAAGCAGGGAGCAGTTACCAGACCATGGCTGTGTGGAGAGGTTGCCTGTCTGACAGGAGCTGTGGCCTTCAACAGAGGGAGGGGACAAATACCTGACAGCACTCTTTTCCAAATACCTCCCCTCTTCCCTGCGCATTGGTGGATCCCATCGGCCAGCCCAACCAGAAGCCAGAGGGCAGGAGAGCCCATCGGTGTGCTTTGCACAGACCAGCCTCTCAGAACTTGAATCCAGGGGGTGCAAACAGAAAATGTCCAGCACTGTATCAAGGGATGTGAATTTTCTTTTTTTCCAAGCATTTTAATAAATATTGTGAATTTGCCTATCATAAATGTTACAGCAATTTCTTAACTCCCCACTAGTAGTCTAAGAGGGATCCACTTTCCCACACTCTAGCCAGGCATTGTTAACCTGACCAGCATGGCTGGCTCCCCCTTCCTCAGTCAGGTCTTTGGCCAATCGGCACTCTTCACAGAAGCCTTCTCCAACTTCCAAAATAGCCACCCCCGACCCACATCCTGGCTCCCTCTGTCCCACCACTAGCCTTACTGTCTCTGTAACACTAACCACTCTCTCAAACTATTTATTTATCTACTTATTTATCTGTTACCACCTCTCCAACATAAACCCCAGGATAGCAAGGAGCTTGCCTGACTTGTCCACAGCTCTCTCTGTAGGATGATGCCTCATATGCAGTATGTACTCAGTAAATTTCAGGGAAATGAATGTGTCCCCAAAACCTTGACCTTCTCTCCTTCTGAGCAGATGCTGAATTCTAACACTGACCAGGTTACTAATGTCTCATTCATTGTTTACTTTTCTCCTCCAGCTCCCCTACTTTATGAATGAACTAACTCTGACGGAACTTGACATGGGGGTGGCTATGCCAAAAATCCTTCAGGCCTTCAAGCCTTACGTTGATCACCAAGGTAACTCTTAATAATCTCTCGCAGAGAACTGACCATTTATATGAGTGTCGAAATGTCTCCATCTCTGCAGATCGAATACGAAAGCTTTGTGTTGGGAGGGAGTTCAGGGACATTTTAAGCATCTGTCTTACTTTGATTGTTTTCTGTTGTTAAGTCACTGCTTTCAGCTGATGAGGAACAGATTAGGAATAGATCTCCCTGCTAATCCTTCTAGTCTCTCGGATCACTACCATTCTTGCCCCAGCCCAGACATGGCTTTATACCTGTTGGCTTTTATGTGATTTAGAAAATAGCCAGCAGCCCTCAGCTCTCACCAAGAGCTGCCACTGTTCCTTGTGCGCACTCACACCTTTGCCTTGACCCAACCCCTAGGTTGCAAGTTCTCTGACCTTCATGCTTTACATCTTGCTGTTCCTTTCCACACCTAGTAGGTGCTCAGTAAGTGTTTTAAAAATGAAAACAGGTGTTGTCAGCAATATTTTGGGAATATGGTTGTCTGCTGGGGGAAGGTGCTCAGATTTGAGTTTTAAGACCTACTCCTGGGATCCCTGGGTGGCGCAGCGGTTTAGCGCCTGCCTTTGGCCCAGGGCGTGATCCTGGAGACCCGGGATCGAATCCCACGTCGGGCTCCCGGTGCATGGAGCCTGCTTCTCCCTCTGCCTATGTCTCTGCCTCTCTCTCTCTCACTGTGTGGCTATCATAAATAAATAAAATAAAATAAAAAATTAAAAAAAAAATAAGACCTACTCCTGACACGTTATTTACAACTACTCTTGTGGGTTGGGGCAGGAAGAGTTGATTCGGATATATAGCATTTAAATAAAATTATGATGTAAAGATTTATGTGTCTTTTGTGGCACATGGGCTTAAAAGGACCATGATGGAAAATTTAATACACAGGAGTGGGGTGAAAATAGGCATGAGGCCAGTAAGTCAGAATAGTCCGTGAACGGGCAGGCAAAATCTTCCCACCGTGGAAGCAGTTGACTTCTTTTCTGTAGTAGTCCTTTTCATTATATACCTCTTTCCACCTAAACTGGATTGACATCATTCCTCAAAAGGCACAGGACCAAGGTAGGGGAGAAAATAATTACAACTTTCTGAGACTGATATTTGTTTCAAAGTAAATGTTTTGTAAATTTAGAGACTATAGCATCTACTTTTGTTTCTGCATGGCTGTATCAGATGGCTCTTGAATCATGTTGAGTGAAATCACTCTCTGTGTTGTATACATTTGATGTAAATACAGAGATTTTTTTCTAGCCCTACAATTAGCAGCTCTGATGATCTCTTGAGCAGTATTTCAGCCAACAGTGAGCCTGTATTTTTTTTTTTTTTGAGCCTGTATTTCCTTGTTTTTAGCATCCCGTGGATTTCAGAGATAGACCAGAGTATTATTTGCAAATGCCAAAGTCCACCTAATACCTGTGTGTTGAGAACACCTGGAACCCCTTGACCATGTCTATACTTTATTGAATCCATGTGCTCCTGATTTAGCTGTTTTCTGGTTCACTGAGGGTAAAACTAGAAAAGGTAATTTGCAGACAGTTTAGCTAGAATTCTTTTAACAGCATATGAAATGTTAAAAGATACATTATTTGTGTGGTGAGTACCTAGCCAGGATCTCTACCTCATCCACCTGATGGCTGCCTGCCTTCCTCTGGCTCTGGTGGGCTTTGGACTCGCCTTTGCTGTTTGCCTTTTTTTTTTCTTTTTCTTTTTTTTTTTTAAGATTTTATTTATTTATTCATGAGAAACACAGATAGAGAGGCAGAGATGCAGGCAGAGGGAGAAGCAGGCTCCATGCAGGGGGACTTGATCTCAGGTCTCCAGGATCACGCCCTGGGCTGAAGGCGGCACTAAACCACTGAGCCACCCGGGCTGCCCTGCTGTTTGCCCTTTTAGGAATTGTAACAAGCTGGTAAATGATCAGCTAATGTACACCTCCACAGAGTCAAGCTTAAATAAAGTAAATAATATGTGGACATGCTCTATTTCCTAATGTGTTAGCAGTCTCTTATCTCTGTCCTTTGTTGCATTAGTAGAAATTTCCAGCAAGAAAGAAGCAGGGCCATAACTGGGCTTTGCGGCATCTAAGGAGTGTCTCTATAGCTTTGAACTCTGCGGCCTCCCAGGGCAGCTTTGTCAGGCTTTGAGTGACATTCACCAAATGCTTAAGTCTCTTTCCTCTTCCTCTGGGGCAAGACATTTTTCTACCCAGATCAAAGCTTTGCTGGTTTTTAATCCATTTGATTCTTATTTAACTCCTTTCAGGGCAAGTTTTAGACGTCTGCCTGCTTATGTAACAAGGGAGGAAATGTTACGAAAGAAAGGAATGATGAAAGACATAAAGCCTGTGGTTTTTAAAAGTTCCATCAAATTAGGCTTTTCCAAGTCTGCAAAGGATGCATGTGATAGTCAAAATAGAAATAAACATAAAGGAAATGTGTTGTTTTGGATTCCATTGCTCTAAGGTAAACTTTTCTTTGAAGGAAATGAAAATCAGTGGTGACTGGCTAACACTGACTCTGGAAAGCAGAGCTCACCTTCCAAGGAAATGCAAGCCCTGTAAAGGCGGCCACCAGATCTCTAGGGAGGGAATCCCCACACATACCCTTTTTTTTTCTTTCTTAAATGTTTCCTAACTTGTGCGTGTTTGTTGGAAGCACCTGGCCAGGGGGTGGAGGGGGCTGGCTGTTGGGACCACAGCTGGTTGGATCACTCCATCCTCGGGATGAGGGGATGACCCGTGGCTCTGAGCACAGCTCTGGGGTCAGGCTTTGGGATTCACCACTCTGCAGCCTAGGGCAGGTTCCATAAACCCTGCTAACTGCTCTCTCCAGTGAGGAGACTATATGACTTGGTAGGCTAGGCTGGTCTGAGGGTGGAGTGGGTTAGTGCATGAAAGGCCCCTGGAAGAGGAGCGTGGGAAGTGCCGGCTGTTGTTACTTTTACCATTAGTAGTGGCACCTTCGCTGCTGCTGCTGCTCTTGGAGAGCTTAGAATGTGGGTGGCTCTGGTGCCCAGTTGACCCATTTTACAGGAATAAATGGAAAGAAAAAGGCCATTCTCAGTTGTTGTGGCCTTGCCACTAAGCAACGCCTATAGTTCTGAAATCACATGTTGGCTACCATTGGCCTGTCCAAGTGCCAGGACACACAGCCAGTTTCCTCAGGTTGAATGACCACCTTTCCCAGGGGCGTCTTCACTTCCTACCAGTGGCAGGTAGATGGAAGATAGAGAAGATTTGTCCCTTGGAAACTGGCTGTGCACCTCCCACCTCATCTCTGAGCCCTGCTCACTCCATGTGCACCTTTGACTGAGGGATGTGTATAGGTCTTTTTTCTTCCTTTAGGCTGCACAGTGGGCCCAGACACCTGGGCAGTACCCGCAGGCATGTCACCCAATGTCAGGATGAACCATGGATGTGGGCTGTGACCCCTCAGATTCAGATTAATTCATTTAGTCTCCAGGGTGTGCGGCGCATGTGTTTAACACATGACAGAAGGTATTGGATTCTATGGCAAGAATACCGTGTCCCACAGGAACAGGAACCTTGTCTGTTCTCGGAGATGCCCTTGGTTGTGACTGCTGGTGTCCGCCATCTACAGATCATCTTCTGGACCTTAACCTTTAGTGCCTGGTACCTTTATCCAGTGCTGAAACTGAAGTTACTTTGCCCCTGAGTATTGCAGAAAACTGGACCCAGAGTCCGTCTGTGGCCCGCCCATTCCTTCCACTATGCCCTTGTTAAGAGCAAATATAGCAGCCAACCCAGGGCTGAGCACAGCGACAGGGCCAGACCGTGGGGCTCAGTGCTGACAGGAATGGACCCACACACTCTAACCAGATCATGTTGCAGGAAGAAAAATTACTTTTTCCAGAAAAGAGAGAAAAATACCATTTTGTGGAACTCTGTTGGGGTGGAAGAGAGGACACTCTGATTTGTGACTAGATCAATCTTGAGAGGCAGAGCTGTTTCCGAGAACAGTTGCAGGTAGAGAGCATCTGTCCTAAAAGATACATCCTAATACAAGGAATGCTAATTTTCTGTGGTATTTGAGTGAGCAATATGGCACCAGGAACAAAATAATCACCGGTGTGCTTTTCTAAGAACCCATTAACCAACATCTGTTCATGATATGTTATTAAATGTGCCATTTTAAGAAGTTTGTTCTTTGGATGACAAATGGTGCCTCTCAAAGTGAAAATCAACCAGTAATAGTCACAATTAGAGGGAAATGGAGGAGCAGATAACATAAGGGCCAAGCTCAGGTGAGCAAGGCTTTGGGTTCTCTTACCCCTTTTAAGCAGCAGGTATCCTGTTAAGCCTACTCCAGTGAGACTGATGCCTTTTAGCTATTTTAATAATAATAAAACAATGAGCTGCCGAGTGAAATGACTAGATATCCATGGCCACAGCTAGACTGTTCTGAGGCATGGTGTCTGTCAAATAGAATACCAAGAGAAGGCTGAAGGGCCTCTTTTCATGCTGTCCGTGGTGACACATGCTAAGACATGCTTATCTCCCATGTACCAGGTGCCCCTGGCCATCTTTATTCATCTTCGAGCCTAAGGTGCCTGAAGGCGGGGATGTATCTCAGTGTCTTTAGCCGTAATGTCTTGCACTGAGAATTCGAGAAACATTTTCAGTGGAACAGGCTGTAACTTTTGCTGCAGTGTCCCTCCAAGTGGTGATGGTGGTAACTGATCCTGCCCTTGGCGGAAGAGCAGAAAAGCAGCCATCTGAGCTCCTCACAGGTTCTGGCATGAAAGCTGACTGAAGTTGTCATCGTCACTTTGTTCCCCATCTTGCCAGATGAAGTGCCGTCTTGTAGGGACTTGTTGGTAATCAGCTGCCACTCTTCATCACTGGACATCCTCTTTGCACAAGGACCCTTTCTTGTGTGGGGGAGGATCTGTTATGGACTGAACGCTTGTGTTCCCCTGTTCCCCCCAGTTCAGATGTTAGAGGCCTAACTTACAATGTAATGATATTTGGAGGTGGGGCTTTGGGGCAGTGATTAGGTTTGGAGGAGTTCATGAGGGATGGGTCCTCATGATGGGACTGTGCCCTCATGAGCAGAGACCAGTGGGCTAGCTTGCTCTCTCTGTCTGCCGTGTGAGGACACAGGGAGAAGGTGGCCTTCTGCAAGCCAGAAGAACACTGACTGGGACTGATTTGGCCGGTGCCTTGATCTCAGACTTCCAGCCTCCAGAGCTTCAAGAAACCAATGCCTGCTGATTAAGCCGCCCAATCTGTGGTGTTCTGTGATAGCAGCCCAAGCAGACTAACAAAGACCCTTTGTTTTCATGGCCTTTCTGGAGACCTCTGAATGCACTGACAGCCTTACTCCTATTAAAGGCTTAAAAATTTGTTCTGCTCAACTTCTGGTTTTTGTCCCTGAGCTCTAGCAAGAGCAGATCGTGACAGAAAGCAGCATTTTAAGTGGAATGCCTCACAGGAGTCTTAACATTTGTCAGAAGCACAAAAGAGAGAGTTCTGCAACCACGTTCATCCAGGCGAGTGGCCTTCAGTTTGGTTAAGACACCGCTGGTGGAACAGGGTGTGTCTCCATCCTTACGTTGCTGACACATTTGTCCACAAGGAGAAGACAGCCTCCCAGGTGCCATTAATTTCCTTGTCCAGTCCTCTCAGGCAGGAGCCTCCCAACTGACCCGTGACGTGACTGGTCGTTCTCGGCTCCAGGTTGTGTGTGCTCCAGGGTTCTCGGGGGGCTCTTTGGCTCGCCAAATCATTGTCACAGAAGCAAGTTGTTCTTTGCACCTAATGCTAAAATAGTCTCCTTACCCTCATCTAAATGCAAGCAAGTGTGTCAAGTAATTTGTTGGAATGGTTGCAGTTTATATCTGTTTTTTAAAGTTTTCAAGACCTTCTTGACTCCTTCATATTCTCCCCGCCAGCCAGGGCTGGACATAGCCCTGGGGGTGGGCCTGTTGGGGCCTGTATAATGACATTAAAAAACCGACCCCATTCCTCATGCAGAGGCTGGATCAGATGTCCATGCTTCATACCCTCCCCAGCCCAGACAGGGCTCTCTGCCTGCCCTGTGTCCCCTTGGCCCAGTGGCCTTCTCTCGTTCAGTCCCCATCTGCCTTGGCAGCAGCAGAAAACTAGGCTGGAGCAGAGAGTCCTGGAAGTAAGGACATGGGGCTGGTGACAGCAGAGGGACGAGCCCTGGCCAGGATGGACATAGCCCTCCCCTGAAGAGGCAGTGCAGTCCCTCCCTTGTGCACATGAGGAGATCTAGAAACTTGCAAGGGAACTCCAGCCCTGGTCCATGTGCTAGGGCTCCACATGCATCTTCCCTCTGCCTGCCTCACTTCAACTCCTGGCGGAGGGAGCGCTGAACCACATGTCACTGGGCAGGATGTTCCAGTTACCAGGGTGTAAGTCAGCAGTGCACTAAGCTGTATCCACACCTCCTCATAAAAAAACAGACAGACAAAACCTTGGACTTTATAAGAAGGAAAATTCTGCATTGCCTTTATTATGACAATCTTCAAAGGCACTACATACACTATTAATATTTATTAGAAACCTGACCAGGATTCTCAGAAGTTATTTCTGAATACATAACAACAGCCAGGTAGTTGGGGTCTATCGATTCTCAAGTTTAAAAAAGGTCGACATATTATACAGCAATAAATACCTTCTTTATTGATGTTCTATCTATACTGAATTTAAAGCCTATTCATATCTGGCTTTTTGCCCTATTCCCTTTCCACTGGAAGTGATTAATGACTAAATGTCTTCATTAAAGCAGATGTACCGGGATCCCTGGGTGGCGCAGCGGTTTGGCGGCTGCCTTTGGCCCAGGGCGCGATCCTGGAGACCCAGGATCGAATCCCACGTCAGGCTCCCGGTGCATGGAGCCTGCTTCTCCCTCCTCCTGTGTCTCTGCCTCTTTCTCTCTCTCTATGTCTATCATGAATAAATAAATAAATCTTTAAAAAAAAAATTAAAAAAAAAATAAATAAAGCAGATGTACCCTTTGTTTCCAGTAACTACCTATGAAGAGCAAGCTAATTGATGATTTTTAACTGCTTAATGTAAGCAAGAAATAAAGCAGTTTTGTGAGTTGCTACAAACAAAGTCACAATTGACCTACATGTCACCTAATGTCATTCATGGAAAACAATTACCTTTAATTATGATAAAAAGAATTTGTTGAAAACAAAATGGGAATTATTCTGCCTGTAGTGAGGAATTACACCATTAGTGCTTCTTGAGGTTAAGCAAAGCTTTTATCTAAAATGGTAGCCAAATAGGGGATAGATTATTTACTGTAATTGCTTGAAATGCTGCTCTGTGTCAGCGATGGTTTTAGATGAGTTTCCTGCTTCCTTTTAGATGTTGTCATGCATCTTATGAGGATCTATAAAGTGGATTAACATTTAAACACCCACTTGAACAATCACATTTTGACTGAAAGTCCATGAAGTGTCACAGAACCTTGAGTCTAAAAATCACAACGTAGCATGTTCTACCCCAAATCCTAGAGTCCTTGTGTGGAAGGTCAGGAGATAATCTCTGATTGCATTTTGGACTTCTGGTCAGTGACTGCTTCTGTTGGTGGGCCATCCCACTGAAATTCCACAAAGTTGAAACCCTCTTAGATACGATCTCACTGATACTGGTGTCTTTTCTAAGGAACAGGGTTTTAAACTAAGGTACAAAGCAGTTATCCCACTTTATCTGGATAATTATGGTGCTTGAACATTAATTCTTTTGTTTCCATTACTAAGCAATTTCCAGAAAGAATAGGGTGCTAAAAATGTTTGTCCCTATCCCAATCATACTGAGCTCAGTCTGAAACATTTCCTGTGCTCCACTCCCCCACCAACATGAGGTTATTTTAAGGCAGTGGTTCTCATGTGTGGCTTTAAAGAATAGCCCAGCATTCAGTGAGGTCTCCGCACCTCTCTTCTTCCTCATAATTGGCTGGGAATCAGCGACTTTGTCCTGGTTTTGCCCTAGGTCAAGCCATCCTCCTGTTGGGAGTGTATTTTCTTATTAAATGTGAGAAGACTGTGTCTCTCATGAATAAATAAATAAAATCATTTTTAAAATTAAATAAATAAATGCGAGAAAAACCCAGAGAACAGGACCATTCCAGGACTGACAGGTTGCACTGAGCTCACCATTTTAATGGATATTCACATGTTGGCAAAGTGACAAACACTTGAACCATTTCCAGGAGCTTTTCTTTACATGACCTCCTGTTGCATGCATTGATAGTACAGGCAATATAAATCTACAGGCTTTCAATGTGATACCTACTTCAGTACCTTAAAATGTAAGTTTTTATATTGTCACTTATAGTGTTTTTGGCAGGGATGGGAACCTTCTGTTTTTTCACTGTTTCTCTCTCCAGGACTGTGGATTGATTTGGAAATGTCCTACAATGGGTCCTTTCTGATGACTCTCGAGACCAAAATGAATTTGACCAAACTAGGTAAAGAGCCTCTTGTTGAAGCCCTGAAGGTTGGAGAAATTGGCAAAGAAGGGTAAGGGGCCATACAAATTTACTAACCCATCCCCGGGGAACCAACCTCTTCCTCTAGCCTTTGGGAAGCAACTTGGATGTGTAATAGCCTCGGATGTTGAGTGAGCTTCCATGCATGTACTTCTGGACCACAGAGGATTTCAGGGAGGGGTTCCCGACTTCCATCTCCCCAAGACTGGGAGTCCCCACCTCTGCTCAGCACCTTTTGGCCTCATTGCTGCCAGGGGGGCACACAGAGCAATTATTCAGAAAGCATCATTGACTCAGACCAGTAGGACAGGCTCATCTGCACAAGAAAATGCTCTGTGAAAAGAATCCTCATTCAGAAACTTCCTCTGTCAACTTGCAGCCACAAACAGCATTGTGTGGGAAGGCTAAGGTCCCTGGAGGGGGCGGGGGGAGGGGGGGGTCGGTCCATCTGCTTTAATCATAAAGTCTAAATTATTTCAATTGATCTTGTAGCCAACAGGGTGCTTCTAAAGTGTTTTGAGATGTATTTTCCTTAAATAATAAAATATTGATTTACTTAGTAAATTCCTCTCTTTGTAGAAGATATTGCATCTGCTGCCCACAGTTTGTTTGATTTAGTAAATATTTCAAATTCGTGAGATAGGTAATAAAGGTTTATTTTTTCCCCCTTAGAGGCCTAGAATGGATAAATTGGAACTTTAGTTTTCCATATGCCTTAAAATACTCCTTTATATTATTGTTTTGACCAAACTAAAAATACTGATTAGAGTCTACTTCTCACATTTTTATCCGTTGGCATGGAATTAACAGTACAATGACAGAAAAACCCCACAAGGAGCCACCTTCGCAGGGTCTATATATAAGACACACAGACTCTTAGATTTTTGCTTGGTTATGATGCTGACCTAGTGCTTGTATTCATACATATGGTCATAGCAGATTGGCAGAGGGGGGGATGGTTAGACATTTGAGAATGTGCTTTTACTTAGATTATTCTGATTTCTCCCAGTTACTTAATGAAATGTTATTTTAACAATTGGAGAATTTCCCTACCTGTATGCAATCTAACCTGTATCTGTGCTGTTTTCCTTTCACTTTTCTGCTATTTGTTAAAATGTGTTTGGATTCGGCAATCTGTGGATTGTATTTTCTGGTGAGTGGTGTTTATCAACTCTCCATGTAGCATTTCATACCCTGTAGGTGCTGAGTCTTGTTTGGTCCCATGTGACGCCACTAGGAAGCTTGTCGTTTCATCATGTCCCTGAACATAAAGGCTCAGTTTGTAGACCTAAGAGGATTGAGGTCAGAGTACATAAGAGGCTTTCCTGGGAGGGAAAGTCTTGCCAACTTCCCTCATCTGAGTTGCTGGTGTTTTGATCTAGTTCTCTAATCAGACTCAATTTCCTGTGTCTGGACGCCCCCACCCCACTGCCATGCACAGCTGTGTATTAGCTGCCCAGCCTGTAAGACAAAGCACCATGGGCAGAAGCAGCCTTGAAAGTGAGTTCTAACTATACAGGAGAGGGCAGAGCAAATGTCAGAAGCCTTGTGGAAGGAGTCCATTCTCAACAGCACAGGGTGACTGGACTCCTTAGAAAGGGGTGTCTTGGGTAGCAGACGGGGCCCCAACACAGCCAGGTCCCTGAGATCTTGGCCATTTAGGTGTGCCACGTTCATGTGACTCTCTTGGCACAATTTCAAGTTCATAAACCTTGGCTGATCAAAGAGGATGGGCATGTTTCTGAGTAAGCAGTGCTTCTCCAGACTACATGAAAAAAAAATCCTCTGCTTTTGGAATATGATGGTATATTTTGTAATATACTTCTGAAGTACCATTTTTGTCCTAGTAGAGCGGGTATAAAATGTTTTGCCTCTTCCTATGGTGTTACGTTATATGTTGATGGGTAATTGGCTGTCATTTAATTTTAAAAGCAAGGGAAAAAACCCATTCCAAGTACTTCATTTGAGAGAAAAAGGCCTAGAAAGATAGATCTTTAACTTTATATATATATATATATATAAAGGACCCCTTTAGGAATTCAGGAGTTCTGGATCCTCCCTGAAAATGTCTATACCTGTACGGTTTTGACTCACAATTTCTGGGAGCACTGAGAGCCTCTGAAAGCCCATCCATAACTAAGAACCTAATCCCAGAAGAGATTCTAGAACCCACTTCATCACTTCCTCAATCATGAGCACACCAGAATCCCCCTAAGTCTAAATACTGAGAGACCGAAATTCCTTATTGGCAAATCTCTCCAAAGTGGAGGCTGTGGCTGGGCCTCTGCTTTGTTTCATGGCTTTCTTTTCAGTCCCCTTCAAGTGTGCAAATGACTGTGGCCTGGGGAGTCTCTAGAAGAAGCTGCTCAACCTGTGAGAAGCCCCACTTATTGTTAGAAAGTTTGTTCATGTCCTCACGTTATTATCCTGAGGATGATAGTGAGAAATGCCAATCTGTGTTGCTTTATTCTAGTGAAGTCCTTTCTCTGAAATATGTCTTTATATCTGTAGATATTTTTCCTTTAGTCTCTATTTCCCAAATAGCCACCCTCTTACATATTGTAGTTTACATCACCTTGGGGCAATAAGGTGCTCAAAGTGGAATTCAGGTAGTAACTTTAGGAAGTGACTTGAAGAGGACCAGAGTGAGTCAGTAAGGGGAATTTTTTACAGGCTGGCTGCTCTCTAAAGGAACTGTGGCTTTGGAGGCACTTGGCCAGTTCATGTTCTTCCACTGCAGCCTGGGTCTGGTGGGACAGTCCCCATAGGGGGGCCATTGTGACCTCTGAATTGGGTCCCTAGGTCACAGTATACTCCCAACCACCACAACCCTGAAGCTCCTGTGTTTTGTGAGCCAAGTGCCTGCAGCCCACACTGTGACTTGGTCTCGCTCTGTGGGTATACGCACATGCATGTCTGTGGCAAATGAATGGTGCCAATTTCACTCCCAAGAAAATACATTCTCCTGTGTGGCCACCTCACTGTGCTGTTTAATCTAATTATGCATCCTTTTTTTTTTTTTTTTTTTTTAGGATTTTATTTATTCATGAGAGAGACAGAGACAGAGACACAGGCAGAGGGAGAAGCAGGCTCCTTGCAGGGAGCCTGACGTGGGACTCGATCCCAGGACTCTGGGATCACGCCCTGGGCTGAAGGCAGTGCTAAACCGCTGAGCCACCAGGGCTGTGCTTAATTCACTTTTTCTTATGTATCTGACTCCAAGCTCATATCCAAATAGATTTTTAGCAGAGGCAGCAAAACTAGAATTAGCCCTTTAAGGTGGCTCTTTGAAAGGATATCATAGCTGGATTCTAAGAAGCATTTTTAAAAATTAGGCTTATTATGTTTAGCACACCTTATTTAAGAATGTGCAGTGTATTTTTCTCTGAAGTTCATACTGACATCATGATATCATAAAATGCATGTTCAGTTATAAAACTGAGTAACAGCCAAACATTTAGTTACCCATTTAATTAGTTAAGTATTGGGTGCCACATAGAGGTACTGTTTGGTCAAAATCAGAATTTCATGTCACCTAATCTACTTTAACTGATAGGGCATTGTCTAAATTATTAACTTCAGCCACAAAAATTTATCCTGTTCTCTATCCTGCAGAGGATTAATTTGGGAACCTGAGAGCTCTCTGCAGTGCTCAGCCTTTGGCATCTTTTGCTTCAAGTCTGGAGGCTGCCAGATGACAAATACCAGTGGGGACAGGAGGGGATGGTGGCTCAGCAGGTTTCACTGCAGTCCCAGATCTCAAGGCAGCTTTTTTAGTGCTGCGTGGATGGGGAACAGGCTACCTGTGCAGTCAGGACACAGACTCCTCATCTGATAGCTCTAGGTCTGAGACCCAGGGAGCCTAGTCATTGTATTTATGGACAAGGAAAATGGATGTCTCAGCTGGTTGTGTTATCTGGGGATTTGACTCCCCAACTTTCCTCATCTCAACACCCAATTTGGGCTTTCTTGGGAATAATATTTTGCTGTGCACATTTTATATAAGAGAAGATCTCTGTAAGGACTGCCTAACCATGGAAAGCTCCAAAATGGCTTTGTGATCAATGAGCACCCATATACATTCCTGGACTAGCCAGGATTCTAACGGAAGGAGAAAGAATCAGTTAGATGCTATCCCCATGCCCTTTTGTATCTGCAGGGGGAGTTTCCCTTTAACTGTACATGAAAGCCTGTTGGCTGAAACAGCTTGCTCTCATGTTTCAGAGCTGGGGTTGAGGAAGATCCGGGTGTCCTGCCAGGGAGGACACTGGTGGGGTCTTCTTACAGTCAAGCTCCTGTTTCAGGGGTGGAGATTTCAGCCCCACCCTTCCAGGGCTGGGGCCTCTGCTGGGCCTTTAAGTCTGCCCTCCTGTATGTACTCTGCCCTGGGTGCCCTTGGTCCCCATTGGCCAAGGGATGGCTGCTCGATGTGAGATCAGAGGAAGACCTCAAAGGCATTGCACCTGTAAGGATAGGACCTAAGCTCCACTGCCCTCCTCTCTCCTGGTAATTTTGTCCTTATCAAAAATACAAGGCCTTGCCTCTGCTTTGTGACTATTTGGTTGCTTAGTGTGTTCAGAGACTACTTTGTCTCTTGTTCGCTTCATCCCAATTAAGTCTCTGAGGCTCAGGGACGGACCCTGCCTCTCTGCTTCTCTGAAGCAAAGCCACCATCCAGGAAGGAAATTGCCTTCTATGGGGCTGAAGCTCAGCCAAGAATCCTCCTCCCCTGTCCCATACCATTAGAGGGGCACTTGCCACTGCTGGTGATCTAGTAATCCCTATGCCTCTGGAAACTGAGTATTCAACCTGGGAAGATGAATGAGAGACTTTGCTTGTTGATGAGGCTTTGTATAACTTTATTTGTTGTTGTTGTTTTTTAAAGATTTATTTCTTATTCATGAGAGACAGAGAGAGGCAGAGACACAGGCAGAGGGAGAAGCAGGCTCCCTGTGGGGAGCCCGATGTGCAACTGTATCCCAGGACCCTGGGATCATGACCTGAGCCAAAGGCAGATGCTCAACTGCTGAACCACCTAGACATGCTTTTATTACTTTATTTTTAAAATGGTTTTTAAATTTGTATTTCTCCAGAAAACTTCCTGGGTTCTCCTGTCAGTTGATTCCCCGAGTCCCTTGAGATTTGTCATGTGTGATTGTTAGCTTTTTCTATGGCCTTTAGGGGCTAGGGCAGGTATGGGGTAACATATGTAGTTTCACTAGAAAGGAGTCTCGAGTCAAAACTAATGTGGAGGTGAATAAGAAAGCATCATAGCTGTTAAACTCAGCCAGAGTCAAGGGACTTGCCTGAACATCCCCGTCATGGGTGAGGGGAGGTCATGTCGCCAACATAAGCTGTCACCTCACCCCTGCAACCATCATTCTTTCCATTCACCCTCCCACTTGGCTCCTGCTGCACTTTGATGAGATCCCTGCATTTTGTGTGGACTGCATCACACTCCCACCACCTGTCCTGACGCATGCACAAAATAGAACTCTTGAGGTCCAAGTCCTCTGCACTGCTCTTAGGGAACTTGGCACTGAAGAGCCTCCTGGGTAGCCTGACCAATCCGAGGACTCTTGGATTGGGCCTCTTCTTTTCTGGGCAGAGTGGGGAGACTGAGGACCTGTTAGCGGTGGAGCATGTGTGTTCTCTTTCTAAGCAGAGCCTGAAGGACAGGCTACGGTGGTGACTCTGCCCTGATCAGTTGCAGGCCCAGGGCGTACTGTCTGGCGGACAGCGATGAGGAGTCCTCCAGTGCTGGCTCCTCTGATGAAGACGACGCTCCAGAGCCCAGCGCAGGAGACAAACCACTTCTCCCGGGGGCTGAAGGGTGAGTGGATCCAGTTTTGAGGGTCTCCAGGGGTTGGGGTACCAAGTTGGGAGTGAGCTTTTTTCCCCCTCTTCCTGGTAATCTTTCTTCCTCCTTCACATCGAGTGAATGGTTTTTGCATTAAGAACCCAGAGTGGCTAGAAACTCCAGGCCCCACAGCCAAAAGATCCAAATAGCTTTTCTTAGCTAAGAAGGTCCCCATCTGGATGGCTTTCTTGGGCGATTGAAAAAAAAAAGTATTTTTTAAAGATTTTATTTAAATTCAAGTTCAGCATATATTGTAGTATTAGTTTGAGTAGAATTTAGTGATGCATCACTTGAATATAAGAAAATTATGCATAGAGAATTGAAAGGCGAGCTTCTCGCAAGGGGCACAGCTTATACAACACCTCCCCCTGGTGCCGGGTGGAGAGCACTGCTCCCCTTCAGTCGGGTCACAATTATGCTGAGCTGCCTGCCAGTTCCTTCTAGCAAGGCTGGAACAGTCTAGTGATTTCTTTGGTGTGTTTTAAAGATGTGGGTCACTTAGCTGATCTTTTAGATCATGACTTCATTTTCAGAGCTCCCTTTGACTGTTATGTGGACTCTGGAATAATCAGAGTGCTTAAATAGCTTCTCTGTAAGGATCTGTTAGTTATTTAAGGTGAGTTGAAGAAAATAAGATTGTAAAGAAACCAGAGATTCAGAAGCACTTGTAAGAAGATATCAGCCTATTCACTTTTGAAATCCTACAGAATATGAAAAGAATCCAGACATTTGAGAAATTGATATCTAAAGTTTGCAGGTTTTTTTTAATATATATTTTATTTATTCATGAGAGACACAGAGAGAGAGGCAAAGACACATGCAGAGGGAGAAGCAGGCTCCATGCAGGGAGCCCCATGTGGGACTCGATCCCAGGTCTCCAGGATCACACCCTGGGCTGAAGGCGGCGCTAAACCACTGGAGCCACCCGTGCTGCCCATGTGTGCGTTTTTTAAAAAACAAATATCTTCCCTTCTTAAAGCAGTCTTATGGTAACTATGACCTGATAGAAAAGCTTGCTTTCTTGACCTGCTAGCATGCCAGCTTGATTAGCATTTTTTTTTTTAGAAAGAAGTTCTAAGCCCTTTGAAAAGTAGTTGCCATTTAAAATTGATATATCACCTAAAAGACAGTCAGTTAAATACTGTATTTTATGTCTCTGTTGATGCAGCATGATTTCCTTTTTGAAGTGTAGAGATGGGGAGATTCCTCTAAGAGGACACAGGATTTACAGTCACTAGCAGAGGGTTATTAAGGAGGAAAGGTCTGATGTCTTCTCTGCACTGTGACAACTTTGTCTCTCCATGGGTCAAGACTTGGGTTCTGATCCCCATACCATCTCTAAAGTAGTAGTTTCTCACTGAGAGGTTATTTTGTGCCCCTGCCGGCACCCCACCCCCACCCCCGGTGGACATTCAGCAATGTCTAGAGACAATTTTTTATTATCATGACTGGGGGAAGCCTGCTGTTAACATCTAGAAGGTTGAGGCTGCTAACCATCCTGCAGTGCCCAAGACAGACCCTACAGCAGAGAAATACTCAGTCCAAAATGTCAGTAATGCTTCGGTTGAAAAACTCTGGTCTAAAGTGAGGTGAACGAAGAGCCACAGAGTTTGTGTGTGTGGAGGAGCAAAATTTATACTAACACCTGTCTGTGTCCCTCATTTAAAGGTATGTGGGAGGTCATCGAACAAGTAAGATTATGAGGTTTGTTGATAAGATTACCAAGTCAAAATACTTCCAAAAAGCAACTGAGACAGAGTTCATTAAGAAGAAGATTGAAGAAGTCTCCAATACACCCCTGCTGCTAACTGTGGAAGTACAAGAATGCAGAGGAACCCTGGCAGTCAACATTCCACCTCCGCCGACTGACCGGATATGGTGCGTACAGCCTGTTGTGTGGCTAGAAAGATCCCAGCATGCTTACCCTTGACATTATGGGAAGTACCTCCTCTTGGGCAGAAGCACTTTCACACGTTTTTTCATGGAACGTAATGTCTGTTGTAAATCCAACTCTATTTTCTTCTGTGAATGGTTCGTTCACATGTTAAGTGTTATCTTCATATGTTTTTCTTCTCAGTCTTCTAAAGCCAGCTCTTTCCACCATCTGTAAAGCTCTTATTCTCTGCCTGGCCTGGGGTGTAGCTGCTTCACCTGGTCAGTCCACACAGCATCCTGCAGAGATAGGTAGCACTGTTACCCCACCTTACACAAGGGGTTCATGCATGCAGCAGAGCCTGTGGTGCTTAGGGAAGACTCCTTGGGTTAGACCTAGATGTTAAGGAGGCAGAGCTTATGCACTTGGTAATTGTGGTAGGAGGTCTGTCCAAGGAGTTGTCATTGAACTGGTGGTTCTCAACCCTGCCTGCATATCACAGTCACCTGGGGACTTGGTAAGAACAAAGATGCACCCAGTTCCCAGAATCCAGGGCCTGGGGGACAAAGCCAAGATTGAGAACCACTGAACTAACCTGTTATTCATGGGTCCTGTAGAAGAAAATCACTATCTGTGAATTGAAGTTTAAGATTGGCATTCTAGGTCCTTTAAAATGTACATAAGTGTACACAGTGATTGTAGGAGGTCTCATTGTACCAGAAATTACAATGGTATGAAAAAGATAGCTCTGTTCTATCCTAGAGTGAAACTTCCATGCTAGTGCATATCCCTGGCATTAGGAAGGGTTTATAAGAATGATCAGAAGGCGATTTTTGAATTGACTATTTGATGATGATATTGGTGTTTCCCAGTAAAAACTTTAAAATACCTTTATAGATTTTGTTGTGAGACAGTAGTATTTTCATTGTAAAAAAAAAAGTGGGAACAAATAAAAAAAATCAGTTACAGGTGCTACTGCTTAGTGAAAGAAAAGAAAACAATTTTTTAAGATTGTATTTATTTGACAGAGAGCAAGAGAGCATAAGCAAGGGGGAGTGACAGAGGGAGGGAGAAGCAGGTTCACTACTGAGCAGGGGGCCCAAGTGGAAGATAAAATTAAAGGCTTCTGGGGTAGTACTACCCACTGCATTTGTTATTAATCCATAAAGTTAAGTATAGATATTGAGAGATTTAGAAATGCTTATAGCAATTTGACATTTTTGTTGTAATTTTTAAAACATCGATCCATGACAGATGGACGAAAAACTTCTAGGTAGTTTGATAGCACACAGTCTCTTGTCTGGATCCTTTACCAGCTGAGTGTCAGTCTGCTCCATTAGGAAGCCTTAACAAGCATGCCGTGGGGTATGGAACGTAAAAGCAGGTTATAGAATATTCTCTATTTATGTAGGAGTGTGGGGAAAATCGACCCCACTTCTCTCAGTAGTCCTTCTCTCAGTGTCTTGGGGGTAAGATTCAGAGAGGCAGTATCTTTCCCTTTATGCTTTATACACATGTATATTTTGGGTTTTGTAGTGTATGTACACTACCTTTATTGAAAAAGAAACAAGAAAGATCCTTGCTGTTTCAGGAAAAACAAAAAACCGGAAAGCAGTGCCCAGGTCACAGACTTTTCCAGTGGTGCTTCCTGACTTTACCATTTTGTCAGGACTGTTGTCAGATCATCACAGTCCTACACACGGCCCGGGGATGTGGGAGCTCACAATTTGCGTTGGCTGCTTTGCATCATTTTTAGAGGGGATCTTCAGAGTAAGAGAACAATTAAAATAGTGATAAAGCCCTGGGCAAGTGAACTAGGTCTGCTGTTGGTACTTATGTCCTTCCTTTCTTTGCATCTAAATGTCTAAATGTAATTGTTTACTACTTGTCTTCTTCAAAAGGTATGGTTTCCGGAAGCCACCATATGTAGAGCTGAAAGCTCGGCCAAAACTTGGAGAGAGAGAAGTGACTTTAGTTCATGTGACAGACTGGATAGAGAAGAAACTGGAACAAGAGTTTCAGGTAAACATGTGGTGTTTGTCTGGTGTGCGTTTCACCTGACTCTCAAAGCTCAGAGCAGAACAGAGGTTCTGAAGTTCATTTGGGTCAGGATCTTCTTTTGAGAAGCTAATGAAAGCTTTGGACCTTCATCCTAGGAAAGTACCTGTCATGATCGAACAGGCATAACATTTTAGGTCCAGTTTCAGAAATCCTGAACCTTATCCACAGAACCCTGTTAAGTAATTCAGAGGAAACCCAAAAGGTGAGTCACTAAGCCAGAACTCATTCTCCATGTCTGCCTTGTTTTCTGTCACCAGAGCTAAAAGCAATGTAGTCGAGGCCCTGGGATGACTACTTCTACCAAATTTTTATCACATTCGAGGCACAGTTGTGTTTTGAGATTTTATGGATTGGCAAACAATTTACTTCATAATGCACTTCACCTTTTGAAGGAGACTAATTTTTGCCATGGTATACTTTGAGCTATTGCCTTTAAAAGTTTATATTTATAAATAAAAGCTTATATTTAAAGGCTATGGACTAACATTAACTGAAAACCAGTTTCTGTAAAGTTTAGTAATATCACCAAGTGGAAAAGTAATTTGAACCTTTAGTTTTTTCCTTTTCCTAGATCCTATAATAGGAATTAGAGGAGGCCATTTCTTTCAGGGGTATTGGGGTACAAGGAGCTAAAAGACAAGACAAAGGGACAGAGGTTGGCACCTGTTTTTGTTTGAAGATTTATTTATTGGGGGGAGGGGAGAGAGAATCTCAGGCAGACTCCCTGCTGAGAACAGAGCTCATCTTGAAGTCCAACTCAAAGCTCCATCTCACAACCCTGAGATCACGACCTGAGCCCAAATCAGAGTTGGACACCCAATTGATTGAGCCACCCAGGCTTCTGGAAGCCACCATATGTGTTTTGCACCTGGTATTTTGAGGCAAGTTGGGAAGTTGATGGGTAATTGCTACCACTTCCCATAGCCACCTTTTTTTGCTTTCATATATGCTTTCATAAGAGGGTATTACTGGAGACTTCATGAGTGCATTGCCAAAATTCACTTATGTAAAATTAGTTTATAAGCAGGATAGGCAAAGCACCATTACTATCAATCACTATTCTTCGTGTGTTCATTAGAGTAGGATTTCCTTCTTATATAGCTGTCTTGTTCGGGGGTGAAAAAACTTAGCTTACATTTTGTTGCTAAGATTTAAATGAATAAATTCACTTGGAATATGTGTTCTGGACATAGTATTTGGAAATACCATGAGCAGGTTAAGCCATTTCTGTTAAAGTAATGGTGTTGAAGGTTGATGAATTCATGAGTAATGTCGCTATATGTCATGAAATCAAAGGCGCTTCTGCCTCAGAGCTGACTTACTGGGTTCTTGTATTCGTGTGCTGATGTGATTCAACTCTTTAAATGTGACAGGAGCTAGTTTAGAATGTATGTGAAAAGGTACTTTTAAAACTTATCTAAAAGCATTCTTCTACATGTCTCTTTCTTCCTTCAGAAAGTCTTTGTCATGCCAAACATGGATGATGTCTATATCCCTATAATGCACTCAGCCATGGACCCTCGCTCCGCCTCCTGCCTCCTCAAAGACTCACTGGTGGAGGCTGCTGATCAGTTGTGATGGGTGAAGATCCGACCTTCCCAGTATTAGATCTAGCTCAAGGTGTGGGGTTCTTGGCTGCCATCCGTGCTGTAGCACTGGCCCCTCCTCGTGCCACAGCTTCTGCCCTCTGCCTGCTGGTGCCCATTCCACTGTGACGTGTCGTCATTCCACGCATCTGGGAACTGGGGCCCAAAATGCCTTGCTGCAAAGCTTTGACTCAGCAAAGAAGACTGTGGAAGAGTCACCACAGTGGATCTGGAGGTTACAGATGACTCACACCATGGCTTTTTTGAGTCCACCAGTTTTTGTGGCAGCCAAAGAGCACAGTAAGAGCAAAGCTATACAGCTGGAAGGCTTTCCCCTTGCCTCAACTCCAAAGCTTTTCCTCAGGCGGCCAGTGCACAATGGAACGTTTCCTCCTAGTTTATAGGTGATACAGCCCTCCATACTTCCTGAATGTCAATTCAGGAATGTGTGGAGGGTGGGGAGTGGAATTTTGTGTGAACCATTTCATGGATGATAAAAAAGAGGTATGCATAGCAACTTTTTTCCTATTGTGCATTTTGGAAGCAAGTAGCCATAGAACATACACACACTAACATACTATCAGCTCGAGTGGGGACAGTGGGATTTATGTGAACATTAGGCAAAGCCATGAGATCAAACCATCCAAAGCCTTCTACCAATGAGGTACAATCACCTGGTTTCTAATCCCAAATGTTTTCCTGAGACACGAGCAGATGTGAAAATGTCAAATACTGCACATAATGGATTGAGGTGGGAGCAGAAAGCCAGAGCCATCTTTCTATCTGGCACTTCCTATGTGCTCTGTGCTTTATATAGGCATCTAAAATGCTTTGTTAATCTGATTTGTATTTTGAGGTTGCGGGCAGTTTCCTCCTCTGACAGCCAAAACAGAACTCTATCACTTTTGAGAGTCACGACCAAGTTTGCTCAACATTAAACACTACGTTATCTCAAAATTCATGTGACCTTTCTTTAATGTTGCCAACTTTATTTTGTGCATTTGTGTCAGAATCTTTAGTTTATAAGTTTGGGGCTCCCTAGGTATGTAATTTGCTTTGAGAAGTACTCTTTAAACACAATTTTTTATTGTTTAAAGCTGCATTCAACATCAGAACTACCGTGGATAACTTTTGATAACATCTGTGGACAAAGCTAATAGTGGTTTTTTAAACAGCACCTTGCCTGAACAGGACTTTAAAGATAAAGAAACTAATATATTGAAAAAGTATATTTGAACCCTTGATTACTTTAATTGCACCATTAAAACATTTGACTTAAATTATTTGATCATTCCAGTTGGTGTACTGTTTTCTAATTTCTCAATGTGTAGGCCAATTTGCCTGTCAGTCCGCATGTCTTGTTCACTGGTCTATAATTTTTGTGCAATAACTAAAGGCAAAGGACTAGATGCACTACTGTGTAAAGAGATTACACACGACTACCCTATTGCACTCAAATAGTATGTGGGGATTTACAATCGCTTGCTTTGTTTCACAAAATAAATATCTCAATGTCAAATACTAGATAAGCATCTAAGTTATTTTTGCTGAATCCTCCTTTTTAGATTAATAGGGAGAGGATAAACAAGGTGTACAGATCACTTGGGCACTCAAGCTGCCAAAGCAGCTTCCATTTCCTGGTATGATCACTAGATGGGTTTTCTAATATTAGGAGGTAGGTGTGATCTTCAAAGGATTTTAAAAACCTGAGGGCGACCGTCTTTGTTTCTGTGCTGGATTTTACACCCTCAATAGCCTAGTAATCCTGTTAACTTCGGATGCCCCAGTTATTACATGCCAAAGCAGGTTAAACACTGCACTTGGGCATCCTTGCCCGTCAACAGAGCTGCCTGGTACTCGAAGTTGCATATTTCACCCAAACCCAGAGGAGACCACCACCAATCATCCGGACCGGGAAGGACTGTGCATTTACTTAGGTGCCTGATGTGCCCGGCAATGCATAAGATCTACTTCATCTGAACTACCTTGTTTAGGCTAACTGGGCTAAACTGCAAAGCTTTTATTCCCATGCTTGGCACAGTATCCAGGTAAGCAGTTGACCCTAAATTGTAGTTTCTCGAAGTGGGTCGCTGCTACACCTTAACCAGGTGAGGTAACTTCATGGAAGCATTCAAGACTGAAACCAGTTCCCGTCAAGTATACAGCGGCCCTTCCAGCTGCTCACGGACAGCCCCCTCCCTCCCTCCCTCCAGAGGCCACCCACGCCGCGGTTAGCCTGCAGGTCTCGAAGACCACGGAGGCCAGGACTTCCAGGAAACATGCAGGGCCCTGAGTACCGGGGCCTAGAGGATCGCCGCGTCTGCCCGGGGCGTTTCAGCCTCGGCTTCAAGGGCTGAGGCTGGAGTCGCAAATCGCCCCCGCCCCACGCTCGCGTCCCCTGCAGGTGCCGCCGTGTCGCTCGCGGTTAAAAGGGCCGCCGGCGGGGGAACCGGGCGGCCCCAGTTATGCGCAAGCGCGTGCTCTGGCGCTGCAGCCTGACCCCCGGCGCCACGCGCAGGCGCGGCGGGGGCTCAAAGGCAGCGCGTCGGGACGACGAAGACGCTTAACACCAGCGCTGGATCAAACCATTTTATTGCGAGGCTTCGGGGTAAAGGTGGGCGGGGAGGAGGGCAGGAAGCTCCGACGTCCTCGGCCCAGCCGGAACCTGCAAGAACGAGAGCGGTGGTTAGCGGCTGCGCGCCCGCGGGCCTGCCCGTCTCCTGCCCGCCGCCGCGGAGGCCCGACTCAGACTGTAGTTCGCATCACCCGCGTCAGCAGTCTAACACGTGCATTTTTCTGGAATGTCATCACTGCAGGCCGCCCCCCGCGACCCACCAGGCTGCGGGCCGGCCCGCCGGGGCCCAACACAAACGCACCTGGCCGGTCCGGCGTCACAGTCCCCGAAAGGCCGAGCGGGGGCCTCTGGCTTCTACTTAAAGGAACTGACAGGAGGCGGTTGGGCGGGCTCTACCGGCTCTAGCCAATAGCAAGCCAGACTTCCGGTCACGTGCTGGTAAAGGGGCCTCAGGAGAGGCTGTCCTCGCTGAGTCCTCCAGAGTGTAGAGTGGTCACCTGCCAACCATAGAGACGGGCGTGAAAGAAGGGCCGCAAGGCGCGCTGTGTCCTAAATTGTGGATTTCTTTCCGTGCGTAAATCGGGTGCTCGTAATTAGCGTGTCTCTGTACGGTACACCGAAGGGAAGTTTGCAAACGGGACGCAGCTGGCGCTCACTTGTTTGAGATGTTCCGTGCCAGGAGCTAGGCGAGGAGCTGAGCGTACCTAGGTGGCAGCCTAACCTCGTTCCTGAATTGAAAACCTGTTTGGGTAAAAAAAAGAGCCTGTTTTTGAAAGTAGAGGGTGTGCAACCAAATCCTGTCTTTGTGACGAATTTGTGATACGATCCTCAGTTTGAGGAAAATGATATCAAAAAAAGTTATGACGATTAAGTAACGTCAGTTGCCTGGTGCATTCTGAGTGGTAAACAGTTGTGTTTATCTTTTTTAAAGGTTATTTACTAATTTGACAAGAGTACAAGTAGGGGGGAGCAGCAGGCCGAGGGAGAGGAGAAGCAGCAGACTCCCTTGCTGAGCAGGGAGCACAATGCTGGGCTGGAACCCAGGACCCTGGGATCATGACCTGAGCCAACGGCAGCCACTGAGCCACCCAGGCGCCCCCAAATCATTTTTTAAAGATTTTATTTATTTATTCATGAGAGCCACACAGAGAGGCAGAGACATAGGCCGAGGGAGAAGCAGGCCCCTGCGGGGAACCTGATGTGGGCCCGATGGCAGAACCTGGGGATTTCGGCCTGAGCCAAAGGCAGATGCTCAACCACGGAGCCACCCGGGTGCCCCAGAGAGAGAACCTTAAAGCAGAGTCTACACTCAGCACGGAGCCCAGCGTGGGGCTGGATCCCGTGACCCTGAAATCATGACCTCAGGAGTCGGATCCTTAGCCGACTGAGCCACCCAGGTGCCCCAGAATAATTGTTTTTAGAGGACTGCTGCGGGATCCGTGGGAGGCTCAGTGGTTTAGAGCCGCCTTCAGCCCAGGGCGTGATCCTGGAGACCCAGGATCGAGTCCCAGGTCCGGCTCCCTGCATGGAGCCTGCTTCTCCCTCTGCCTGTGTCGTCTGCCTCTCTCCCTCTCTGTCTACCATGAATAAGTAAATTAAATATTAAAAAAATAAATAAATAAAGGACTGCCGTGATGTGGGAAGCTTATGTGAGTGCAGCGCTTTAATAAATGCTAAAATACCCTATTGTGGAGGCACCAAGGAGAGAATGGCTAACTTTGGGAAGGTGAAAAGTACTTCCAAGTACTGAATTCATATTGAAAGTCAGGCACACTCTTCACCACCCTTCAACAAGGAAGGGGATGAGGGAGGTGTTAGGGGCACCCACCACCAGGCAGTGGAAAATTTTTTACTCAATTATGACTCTTTCAAAGCTTAATTAACTAGTAGTACTGACTGTTGACCAGAAGCCTTACGGATAACATAAATAGCCCGTGAACGGATATTTTGTGCATTGCATGTATTATATGCTACATTCTTACAGTAAAGTAGGAGAAAAGAAAATGTTATTAAGAAAATCATAAAGGAGAGGCACCTGAGCCGGTTAAGCATCTGAGTCTTGATCTCAGGGTGCTAAGATCAGCCTCACATGGGGCTCTCACTGGGTGTGGAGCCTGCTTGAGATGCTCTCTGCTCTCTCTGCTCCCTCTGCTCCTCCCCCTGCTCATGGACACTCTCTCCCTCTCTTCCTCTTAAGCTCCTAAAGGAAGAAAAAATACATTTGCAGTGCTATACGGTATGTATTGGAAAAAAAAGTGGACCCCTGCAATTCAAACCCATGTTCTTCAAGGGTCAACTGTGATGGCAAATGATATGGCCCTGCCCCGTAAGAGCTTGATCTACCCAGAGAGAGAACCGCAACTGGACTGTCACAATATCTGGCTTTCTTTATTTCCTCAATGTTCTCTTTGGGAGATCTTTTCCTTTTTTCCTCCTAATTTAATAAAGAAAATGTAATAAGAAGAGCATTTCAACCTGAGCTTGTAGTTGAAAAGTGCTCTTATTTTCATTATTTTCTACACAGTCTTTGGTTAAATTTAAAAATTACTCAAAAAAATTTTTAAAGGGATGCCTGGGTGGCTCAGTGGTTGATCACCTGCCTTTGGCCCAGAGTGTGATCCTGGAGTCCCGGGATCAAGTCCCACATCAGGCTCCCTGCATGGAGCCTGCTTCTCCCTCTGCTTATGTCTCTGCTTCTATTTCTCTCATGAATAAATAAATAAAATCTTTAATAAAATTTTAAAATTTTTAATTCCTCTATGACCCAAAGTAATTATTATTTTGACAAATGGTTTTATGACCTCTATGCAATCATTCTTATTGCTACTTAAATTTTTGTTATTATTTTCTATATTTATTACATTGTGGTACAGTTTCTACATTAGGAAAAGAATACGACTTTTCTTTGTGGCCTAGAATATGATCTATTTTTATAAGTGTTCCAGAGATTCTCAGGGCACCTGAGTAGCTCAGTCAGTTAAGCATTGGACGACTCTTGGTTTCAGCTCAAGGTCATGATCTCAGGGTCATAAGATCCAGCCCCAAGAAGGGTTCCAAGCTCAGCATAGAGTCTGCTTGAGATTCTCTCTCCATCTTTCCCTCTCCCTACCCTTCTGCCTACCCACAACCCTCCCTGCCCCCCACGCCCTCTGTCACTCCCTTCATCCCTGCCAGAGTGCACTCTTTCTCTCAAATAAATAAGCAAAATTTTATTTTATTTTTTTTTAATTTTTTTTTTTTTTTTTTTTTTATGATAGTCACACAGAGAGAGAGAGAGGCAGAGACATAGGCAGAGGGAGAAGCAGGCTCCATGCACCGGGAGACTGACGTGGGATTCGATCCTGGGTCTCCAGGATCGCGCCCTGGGCCAAAGGCAGGCGCTAAACCGCTGCGCCACCCAGGGATCCCAATAAGCAAAATTTTAAATAAAGAGGGATGCTTCAGTGGCTCAGCGATTGGGTGTCTGCCTTCAGCTCAGGGCATGATCCTGGAGTCCCAGGATCGAGTCTCACATCGGGCTCCCTGCATGGAGCCTGTTTCTCCCTTTGTTTATGTCTCTGCTTCTATTTCTCTCATGAATAAATAAAACCTTTTAAAAATATTTTTAAATAAATAAATATTCCATGGATTCTTGGAATGGAGATGTTTTCACTATCATGTACATTGACATGAAGTATTTATTAATTCAACCTTAATTGTGTTGTAATCATATTGTCCAAACATCTATCTATTTTATTCTTGATCAGGAGGGTATATGTACTGTCATTGACTGCGATTTGTTAAGATTATGTTTCAAGTATGAAATGCTGGGGAGGATGCAAAGCAACAAGAATTTTGCTCCATTATTATTTGGGAATGCAAAATAGTACATACATTTTGGAAAAGAATTTGCACAGTTTCTCATAAAGTCAACCTACCCAAGAAAAACAAAATTTTATGTTTACACACAATCCCTATACACAAATATTTATAACATTATTCATAATGCTTCCAAAGTGGAACTACTCAAAAGCCCTTCATTGGGTGAATCTTAAGCAATATTGTGGTACATCCATACAATTGAATGCTATCGGACCATAAAACAGAATGAATTATTGATACATGCAACACTTGGAAGTATCTCAGAGGCATTATGCTGCACGAAAGGGACCAGACTCAAAAGATGATATGATTCTATTTATATGATATTCTAGAAAAAAGAAGACTATGGGGGCGGTGTGCCTGGGTGTCTCATTCAGGTAAACATCTGCCTTTGACTCAGGTCATGATCTCAGGGTCCTGGGATGGATACCTGAGTCAGGCTCCTTTGCACAATGGGGAGTCTGCTTCTCTCCCTCTGCTGCTCCCTCTGCTTATACTCTCACACACACTCTCTCTCAAATAAATAAAATCATTTTAAAAATAGAGAACAATAGGAACTGAAACAGATGAAAGATTTTTCCAGGAATTGGAAGTGCAGGTGCATTTGACTACAAAGTTGCAGCAGGAGTGCATTTTTGAGGGTGATACAACTATTCTGTATCTTGATCATGGTGGTTACATGACTTTATGTATTTATCAAAATTCATAGAACTATACCCCCAGAAGGTTTCACTTTACAGTGTGACATTTAAAAATGAAAAATTAAAAAATTATGCTTCAGTCATTTTCCTTGATAACTTCTATTATTTGCTTTGTATATTTTGAGGCTATGTTATTTATCTCATTGCACTTTGTGGCTGATGATAGTCCATCATGGATTACATGTATCTATAAATATATAAATATAAATAACACTCCTATTTTTTGCCTTTAGTTCTATTTTGTCTTATATTAGCACTTCTACTTGTGTCTTCTTCTTGTTTGTGTTTGCTGATATAACTTTGCCCATCCTTTTATTTTTAACCTTTCTGTGTTATTTTATTTTCAGTGTGTCCTTTGTATGAGGTACATGGTTGGCTTATCATGGTTAACCCAATGTGACAATATTTACCTTTTAAGATTTTTAGTATGAAATGTCTCTGCATACAAAAGAGCATATATAACATATGTGTGGTTTGGAGATTATTAACAAATTGAACATTCATATACTCACCACTTTTAGAAAAATGACATCATCGATAGCTTTATTTTTATTTATTTATTTATTTATTTATTATCAATAGCTTTAAAGCTCACTCTGCCCTTTCTCATTCCATTTCCCTCGCACACTCTCAGAGGAAACTACCATCCTGAGTTTGGAGTTTGTCTTGTTTCCTTTTTTTTCCTTCATATATTTATATATTATTTAATTTTGCTTGATCTTGAGCTTTATAGAAATAGAATATATATGCATCTTCTATGACTTACTATATTTATTACTTAATATTGGTGACATTCACATTGTATATATGCAGTCAGTAATTGTAGTAATGCAACCAGGTTCACTTCTGTGTAGCATCTCAGTACACAATTACATTGCACTTTACACATCTCTTTATGTCGGATGTTTAAAATAGCTACAGCTTTCATTATTGCAAATGAATCTGCTCTGAACATTCTTGTGTGTGTGCGCAAAAAAATTTCTTTGGGGTAGGTATATAGAAGCACAATTGCTGGGTGGTAACGTAGGCACATTTCCAACTTTCTAAATCATAACAAATAACTTCCCAAAGTGAATGCTCCACTTTGCATTGTGGCATTGGCCTACATCCTCACCAATTAGTGATATTGTCAGACTTTTCATACATGAATATAAAATGGTATCTCATTGTAGTTAACTTTTTAACGCACTTAATATATTTTTATACGACCATTGACCAATCAGCTGACAATCAGATTTTCTCTTCTGTTGTTGCTCTTTTAAAATTCAACTTTATAAAAAAATAAAAATGAATTTTTTTTGAAAAATAAAGTTGAATTTTATATTCAACTTTAGAGCTCCAGGGTGGCTCAGATGGTTAAGCATCTGCCTTCAGCCCAGGTCATGATCTTGGGGTCCTGGGATGGAGCCCTAAGGGGAGCCAGGGAGCACCCAGCAGGGAGCCTGCTTCTTTCTCCTCTCATGCTCTCTCAAATAAGTAAATAAAAAATATTTTAAAAATAAAATAAAATTCAACTTTCTATGGAATAAAAGGGACCCATATTAAGTGTCTGTTTCTCTGGTTTTTGTTTGTTTTTACAAATAGGCACATTTGCATGACCTTCCCCACAATCAAGACACAAAATTCTCATCGCTCCAAAATGCTTCTTTCCTGCTTCTTTGTAGTCAGTGCTCGCCCCTTCAATCACCAACTCAGGCAACCACTAGTCCATGATCTGTTATTACAGAATGCTTTTGCCTGTTTTAGATTTTCTTGTAAAAGATTCCTGCAATTGGTACTTTTGTGTCTGACTTCTGTCAAACTAATATTTTTCATATTCATCCATGTTATTGTATCAGTAATCCAATCCTTTATGTTGCTGAGTAGGATTTCATTCTATGAATATGCCAGTTTGTTTTTCCATTCACATGTTTACAGAATTTGGGTTGTTTCCAGTTTGGGGCTATTATGAATAAAGCTATTAGGAACATCAGCGTAGAAGTCTTTTTATGGACATTTGCTTTCCTTTTAGGAGTGGAATTACTAGATCATGTGATAAGCATATATCTTTAACCTTATGAGAAACTGCCAATCTATTTTCCATTTTACATGCCCACCAGCAACGTATGAGAGTTCTAGTTACTTCAAATCCTAGTTATTGTCACTCATTCTAATGTTAGCCATTTTAGTAGAAATGTGATAATTCATGGTGGTTTTAATTTACACTTTTCTTTTTAAAAACTTTTTTTTAAAGATTTTATTTATTTGAGAGGCAGAGAGAGAGAGCACATGTGCAGAGGGGCAAGGGGAGGGGCAGAGGGAGAAGCCAACTCCCTGCTAAGCAGGGAAACTGATGCAGGGCTTGATCCCAAACCCCTGAGATCATGACCTGAGCCGGAGGCAGACGCTTAACCCTGACTGAGCCACCCTGGTGCCCCTCATTTACATTTTTCTGATAACCAAAGATGTTGAACCTCTTTTCACATGACCATTACTATACCTCTTTTTATAAAGTGTTGAGATCTTTTGCCCACTTCTAAAATTGTTTTCTTACTAATGAATTATATGAATTCTTTAAATCCTTTTTCATATCTATGTGTTGTGAATATTTTGCCTTTTTATTTTCCTGTCTTTCAAGGAGGAGGCATTTTAAATTTTAATGAAATCAAAAAAAAAAAAAAAAGAAATCCAATTTATTGATGGGTTTTAAGCAAGACAGTGACAGTCTGGTGGAGTTCAAGCTCCTTGTGACATCTCACAATCCAGATTTATCTCCCCTCTTGAGAATAACATGAGCTACTAATAAGGGAGTGCTTACCACAGGCAGGGCTTGACATTTTAACTCTAGTTCTCGGGACAGTCCTAAAAGGTAGGGAATGCTATTTCTGGTCTTTAGCTGTAAGTCCCAGGACAATCAGAACCAGGGCTCAGAGAGATTAAGTAATTTGTTTACATTTGCATAATTAATAGATGGCCAGGCAGAGCTGGGATTTGAACTCATAACAATTTGATTTTTTAAAATATTTTATTTATTTATGAGAGACACAGAGAGAGAGAGAGGGAGGCAGAGACATAGGCAGAGGGAGAAGCAGGCTCCATGCAGGGAGTTCGACGTGGGACTCGATCCTGGGAACCCAGGATCCCACCACTGAGCCACCCAGGCGTCCCCTAACAATTTGATTTTAAAGCTTATGCTCCTTGATCACTACACCATGCACCCTCCTAAGGGCAAAACTTTGTTTTAGCCAAAACTATTCCTTGTTGTCTGAGAAGGCTGAGTTCATCCAACATACATACCTACACATTTCACTTTTGAGAGAGGGCCACTAACCTCCCACACCATGAACTACCCAGTGAACTAAGGGACCAGGAGCAGGAGTGGTGGGGAGTCCTAACTCAGAACAGTAGGAAGACCCAGATGTTATACAGAGGAGCTAAGACCCGAGGCCCTGGGGGGAGAGTCAAGGAGGGTACTGAATCTGGGAGGGCCTGAGGTGAATGTGGAACAGGGCTCCTGGGAAGTGAGAGGGACACCAGCATGTAGGGATGAAAGATGGAGAAGACCAAGAACACTGTCTAGAACAGTCATCTAGCCAGCATTGTGACTTGCTCGTATGGTTGCCATCGGTGTGTATGTGTGGAGGGAGGTGATGTGTGGAAGCTGAAAGGGACCCAAATCATCCCATTGTGTGATTTCCCTCAACTTTCCTCTTCTCTACCTCAACATAACACAACCCTTGAGACCCTTCTCTCTGGTCTCAGAAGATGTGGCCTCTCATTCACTTTCTTTTTCAAGAAACACTTTAAGAGTCCCCCTTCCATGCTTGATCCTGTTCTGGGATCGGGCAATATGAATGTCGAGCAAACAGTCCCTATCTTCAATTAGTCCACCGCGTAGTTGAGGGTGAAAAGAAAACCCCTACATTTTCTGCACTTCATGTCCCTCTTTAAACCTCCTTCAACCAGTCTTCTTCAGAGTACAGGTGTAGGTGAGGAAGAGAAAAGGAGAAAGAGGGATGCCTGGGTGGCTCCGCAGTTGAGTGTCTGCCTTTGGCTCAGGGAGTGATCCTGGATTTCTAGGATCAAGTCTCACATTGGGCTCCTTGTGGGGAACCTGCTTCTCCCTATGTCTGCCTCTGCGTGTCTCTCATTAATAAATAAATATTAAAAAAGAAAGAAAACTACTGAAGGTTGGCCGTGGGCCAGGTGTGGTCATTTGCATTGCTGATTTAGTCCTCCTAGAAATGCTGAGCCAGCATTTTAATCAGGGTTTATTGGTTTGGAGTGAGGAACCCAACTTAAACTAGCTGAGGTAAATGGGGGAAGGTCTGGTTAAATAGGGGAGGTGGGGCTGGGCAGGCCAATCCCAAGCCAACTCCAATTAGAATGTAAGCTTGTCCGGGGCACCTTGACTGCATCTGTGCTTTTCTCGTCAACTTCTTTCTTTTCTATTGGCTTTCTACTGGATGGGCCTCATACCTCCGGCTTGGCCACTAGAAAGGCAATGAGTTTCTTTTCATGCCTCTAGTTGGAGTCAGAATGGGTAGAAGCCTACTCATGGGTCACGTGAAGGTGGCCAGATGGGTGGCTGTTTTGCTTAACTAATACTGCATATCCAAACCACTCCATAAGTCAGGAATGAAAACATCAGCCATGGTTATTATCTCTTACAAATTGTGTGAGTTAACTAGGCTCAGCTGGGAAATTCCTCCATTTTACGTGGTGTTCGCTGAAGACACCTAGGCGCTTGACTGGGCTGGAACATCCAAGGTGGCTCACCCAGATGGCAGACAGCAGGAGTTGGCCCCCCGCACTGGGAGCTCAGCTGGAGCTGTTAATTAGAGCAACTCCATTCCTCCATGTGGCCTGTGTGTGGCTTGGGCTGCTCCCAACATAGCAACCACATTCCAAGAAGGAGTGTCCCCAAAGTGAGGATTCTAAGAGGAAGGAAATGGAAGCTGCCAGGCCTCTTAAACCGGAGCTGGTAAGTAAGTCCCTGAATGTCACCTCTGGTCAAGACCAGTCACAGAGCCAGTTGGGATCCAAAGGAGGAGAAACAACTCTTTAAATTTAAAGTTTTTATTTTCTTACTTATTTTTTAAGATTTTACTTTTAAGTACTCTCTACACCCAATATGAGGCTGGAATTCACAATCCTGAGATCAAGAGTTGCATGTTCTACCGACTGAGCCAGCCAGGTGCCCTGAAACAGCTCTATCTTTTGATGTGAAAAGCAGCATGTGCATATGGGGGGAAGGGGCAGAGAGTGTTGTTTAGGGGACCATCTTTGAAAATTAGCTACCACAATAGAGTGACCTGATAGGCCCAGCCTGGTAGGTGCCCACTAGGAGACAGTCAACAGGTCTGTACACCACCTAGCATATCAGCTCCTCTTGCAAGACTGGCCCCGATTCTTGTTCGCTTGCTCCCTCTGCCATCCTAGCAGTGAGAAGAGCCCCTTGAACATGGCTAATGTTTGATGAACTATTCCTTCTTCTCCATCTTATGCATGTAATTGCACCAGTCAAATGCTTTCCATTCTGCCCTGGCAAGGTCTCTTGTGTCTAACTTGTTCCCACTTCCTTTTCTTGCTCTAATTAAGACCAAAGTGAGCCTTGTTAACAATGCCCTAATAGTCTCTCAAATGCCTATCTTTTCCCCTGACTCTCCCCTGAAACCCAGCTTCAGTCCTGACACTGTTTCCTAGTGGACAAAGCCCAGCCGGACATCGGCACCCCACTGGCCCATCCTGCCTGCCTTTCCCCCCACATTGCCCACTGCTCTCCTGTGTGGAAGCCAAGCACAAGCTCACTGAGGAGTCAGCTTGGGCTCCCATGAAGCCACACGGTGTCATCTCTTCCTCATGCCTTTGTTCTGACCTCCTCTTCCCTTGCCAAATCCGCGAGGACTCAGCACAGGAACCACTTCTTCCATGAAGCCCCCCTGCTCCTGCTCTATCCATCCGACTCCCTTCCTTCCACCGATCCATTGCTCTCTTGAACACCATAGCTCTGTTTCTGAGTTACTCCTGCTTTCTCAAACTCTTCACAGTCAGCCTTTCATGGTGCTCATCTCTGTGCATGTCTTAACACTTTTGCCAACCTGCAAACTCCATCATAGTCCCCTCGTGGCACCAATCCTTTGTGCTCAGAAGCCCTTGGCCATATTTGTTAAAAGAATGAATGAATGAGTAGTCATCAACCGTGTGGAAGTCAGAGATGAAGTCATCTGCAAAAGGAAGCTGACTAGATTATTACTAAGATTGCCTTCTGCTCTGAAATCTGGTAATGTCTGTGAATGAGATCTAGGGAGAAAGGAGAGAGAGTAGGTAAGGTCTACCTATTAAGCTGTGCGAAACAGAGTCTGGAGGGAGGAAAATGAGCCAGAAAATGGTAATATCCAGAGAGGGAAAGTTCATAAAGGAGAACTGTTAACACATCTGAAGAGAGGCCCAGGGAAAAGTAGATGAAGCATGGCCATCGGGATTTCACAAGAGGAAGAATGTTTATGAGCTGCCTGAAGGAAGTTCCAGAGAGTTCTGTGGAAATAAGCCAGACCCCAGGGGAGTAGGAGGGACTGGCCAGTGAGGAAGTGGAGGCATTTTGAGAGGACAGCCATTTTCACACTAGTGCTGCATTGACCTTTTGAGAATATTAATATATGATGAACGGTGATCCTGTGGGTGCTTCCCCATGGTGGCACACGGACTCAGTACAACCGTGTGAGATCCGACAGCTCACAGGCAAGTGAACAGATAATCAGTCAGGATTAGACTGAATTCTCTCACAGAGCAGAATTCCCAGGAGGAAGCTCACTCTTCTCTCCCAGATGGCTGCTCTCTTATTCACATTCCTTTGCACAAGCCCCAGAGGAGGCCAGGAGGCTTACGTGTTCTTTGAGGCGATGCCCCTCATCCTCACATATTTGGATGAATTTCTGGTTGTTATCAGTACTCCAGGGAAATGCCAAGCTGGGCTGCTAACTATATTTACAGGTCACATAAGGGCACCTTGTCATGATGCTGTGGGACGAGCAAGGATAATAAGCACCTAATGGGGGACCATGTTATAGCATCTGGGGTGGACCAGACAAACTCAGGCAAACTCTGACGTCATGCAGGTAGCTGGGTCCTAAGCCAGGTCATGCCTCTTGCTAGCTGCACGTTACCCCACCAGATGGTTAACCCTTTAACATTTCCACGTGCCATTTGTAAGACGGGGTGAACAACACCTACCCCTGGACCTACCATGCAGGTACCATGAGGTGATCCCACAAAGCATGTACCTGCGCGTTTCCAAACAATAGCAAACAGCCAGTAATTCACTAGTGATAATAAGAAACGTTCCCAGGGACGCCTGGGTGGCTCGCTGGTTGAGCAACTGGCTCAGGTCATGATCCTGGGGTCCTGGGATCGAGTCCCACATAGGCTCCCTACGAGGAGCCTGCTTCTCCCTCTGCCTGTGTCTCTGCCTCTCTCTGTGTGTCTCTCATGAATAAATAAAATCTTTTAAAAAAAAGAGAAAAAGTTCCCCTTTGTGATACAAGAAAGCACTCAGTGAGCTGGCTTCTGTGGTAAAGAGAAGTTCTTCAGACTAGTGTCACAGTCTTTTCAAATCCAGTCATCCTGGAACAGGAAGAACCAGAGTTCTGTTTACCTAAAAGCAACTGCCCACAGTGACAAGGGCTTTACTTAAATTTCCCTCAAATGGCAGGACACGAAGGAGATAAAAATTTCACTTGCTACCAGAGACTCTTGCCTCATTGTTTTTACTTATTCTGGAACTACCCGACCCACGCTGAAAGTTCAAGTCCGCTTGTAAGTGGCAGCAGCAGCAGCAGCAAGATCACAAAAAAAAAAAAAAAAAAAAAAAAAAAAGTCAACTTATTCTAATAAAGACGCTGTTCCTTTGAGACGTTCCTGGAACTGCCAACCATGGCCTTTCTTTGTGGTTTTACCATTTTTTCCTTTCAAGAATCCTTCAAGAGAAAGACAAATATGATTTCACTCATATGTGGAATTTAAGAAACAAAACTGATGAACATAGGGGAAGGGAAGGAAAAATAAAACAAGACGAAAACAGAGGGAGACAAATCATGAGAGACTCTTAACTCTAGGAAACAAACTGAGGGTTGCTGGAGGGGAGGTTGGGGGGAATGGGGTAACTGGGTGATGGGCATTAATGAGGGCGTGTGATGGAATGAGCACTGGGTGTTACATGCAACTGATGAATCACTGAATTCTACTTCTGAAAATAATAATACACTATCTGTTAAATTGATTTTTAAAAAAGATTTTATTTATTTATTCATGAGAGACACAGAGAGAGAGGCAGAGACTTAGGCAAAGGGAGAAGCAGGCTCTCTGCAGGGGAGCCTGATGTGGGACTCAATGCCAGGACCCCAGGATCACGCCCTGGGCCAAAGGCAGACACTCAACCATTGAGCCACCCAAATGTCCCAATTAAATTGATTTTAAATTACAAAGAAGATTCCTACAAAGGTAGGTACCCTCTCATTAAATAGCTATCTGCAAATCAACCTCATAATCATTTTTAAATGAAATCTTGAAGGGTTTCAAACAAAAGAGGCACAAGCCCTTTAAAGCCTGAGTCATAATTTATTCCAGCAGAGGGCGACATTTGTTAAAATAAACAAAAGGGATTAGCAGCCACAGGAATTAACACCGGACACCAGGAGAGAGCTGGGGCCCAGGATCTTGGCTTCCCTCAGTCACCTGCAGAAACTGGAAAGCACACAGGCTCTGGAGTCCACCCCTGGAGATGCTGAATCAGTGAGGGATGAGGGCACCAAAAGGTGTTGGAAATCTGTTTTGTTCTGTTTTCTTAAGATTTTATTTGACAGAGAGGGAGGGAGAAAGAACACAAGCAAGGGAAGCTGCAGGCAGAGGGAGAAGCAGGCCTCCCACAGCCCAACGTGGAAATCGATCCCAGGACCCCAGGATCAGGACTCTGCCCAACCAACTGAGCCACCCAGGCACCCAGAAATCTGTTTTTAAAACATTCTCCAAGTTTGGGAACCACTGGTTTAGAGAGAAGTGAAAATAAGATTTGGCAAACTCACTTTCTCCCAACCCCCCAGCTCCTCAGACACATTCAGGTCCTGCTGCAGTCCTTGTCAAATCTGATACACATATTCTTCTTGCCTTGGTGAAAAAAGAGGGCTTATCTTTACACAAAGACCATGACCTTTGCCTTGTTGAGTGCATACTATTTAATGCAACTTCCAGAAAGGTCACTTACTGCACATTTTCAGGTCTTTTGTTTGGGCAGATCCACTTCAAAGGCACCAACAAAATATTTCCATTTCTATTTGTATTTATCAGTGATGCCAGCTGTTGCTTTATCATAAGCAAAAAGCTGTTAAAATAGTACTTAACTTATGGCAGTGCTGCCATAAGTAAAACCAGAGCTTATCATATGAGTGTTAATCAAGTGGAGAAGCACATAAAACATGGGAACCGACTAAGTGTAAAAACAATCTAACTGTGCATAAGAAAGTCTGAGAACCTATAATCATGTTAAGACCATCAGTTAAGGCCTGATTTGGTCCAACTGAGTACAAGATACAAAATATACCTACCTGGCCTAGACTCCTTGGAACAGGTTTTTTTTTTTTTTTTTTTTCATCAGATCTTTAAAACCGATCTATGAGTCAGATGAGTTAGATTCCCTTTGTGTTTTATCTACTATGTTTACAGGGTCACAATGACATTTTGAATTGTCAAAAGGCTGCCAGAGTTCCAGCACAGAAAGTTCCCCTCCTAGACTTACTCTGAGAAAAAGCAACAGAGAAGGGATGTGAAAGCAGCATTTTCCAGTCAAGCTCCTTTTTTAACTCAAACGTGGTCTTGCAGATCTTGTTGTCAGCTTGCAAGCTGGACAGGTAATCATTAAAGAGCTCCTTCCAGTTTCTGTGTTGTAGGCTCCTCCCTGGACACCTGGCTACAGGGCTCCCTGCAGCCTCTGCTTCCACACATCTGTCAGTCCCAAGCCTTTCCACATTGAAATATGCAGATAACACTTTTCAAAATGTGCCTGCCACTTTCACAGTTGCCAAGATTCATTCTTAGAAATTGGTGTTGGATTCTCCAGCATTGGTACAGATTAATCCCTTGACTTCCATCCAGGCATTGGAGGCTGGGAATAGGGAATTCTGTTTATCAGATTTTGACTTCCAACGAGTATTTGTCTTATACCTGAATAGGATTGATCCACAGTGCACACGGACCAGACATTTGGTCAGTCTCCTGCTAGTTCTTTGCTATTTTCTCTAGCATTGCCCACACCTTTCCCCCAAACCCTGAAAAATCTTAGGCAGTCATGTGAGCAAGTCAGAAAAAATTAGAGAAATTGCTCTCCCCTTTTTCTTTTTCTCCAAGGATATGTAAATGTTATGCTTTGAATCTTAGGTTTTCTTGTTACAAGCAATGTCTTCTCTCCCCACTTCCATTCAAGTTGAGAGCAGCATGGGACCCAGTGACCAAATGGGTGCCAGACGTTTAAATTCAGGTTAATAGTCCATAATCCTCAAATAGATCCTGTATGAGTCCTCAATCCACTCCCTCCAATGAATTGTGGCACATGTCATTTCTAGTGCCACAATGTCACATCTATTAAATGCCACTTAAACACAATACAAACGGGCCGAATTGGTTTCCTTCTTTGCTTATAATTTTTGGAGAATGACTTGTCTGTAGTTTATTCCAGAGGGAATAGATGGCTGTTGGACATGAGTTGAGGGGAATTCCTGAGGGCAAAGGGCAGAAAGGGGCCTTCGGGCTAGCTGAGGCACAGCTGGAGGACCCCAGAGCTGCGGATCTCAGCGCATGGGCTGAAGTGTGTTTGCTGGACTCCCTGCCAGCTCCCGATCCCGGCTCCGGAGGTCGCCCACGATTCCACCACGACGGAAAGACGCGGGCTCTGGACAGCCGGCACCGCCCGTCTCCTGGCCTTTCCCCTGATTCCTACATAGCGGGTTTCTGGGCGGGGCTGGTGGGACAGCCTGGGGCCAGGGTGCACCGCGTGGCGGGACTGCCCGCCTCCCTCAGCCTTCGGCAAAGCTCCCTGCCTCACTCGTTCAGCGCCCCAGACTCGGGACACCCAGGCCTGCTCCTTCTCCCCAGTGTCGGAGGCCGGGCCGCGTACGCTCCGCGGGCAGGAGGCCTGCCCCGCTGCGGCCCCGCCCCTCCGCCGCGGCCCCGCCTCTCCACCGCGGCCCCGCCCCTCCGCCGCGGCCCGGCCCCGCCCCCTCCGCTGCATCCCCGCCGCGGCCCCGCCCCCTCCGCCGCAGCCCCGCCCTCCGGCCCGGCCCCGCCCTTCCGCCGCGGCCCCGCCCCCGGACGGCCCCGCCCCCTCCGCTGCATCCCCGCCGCGGCCCCGCCCCGGCGGCACAGCCCCGCCCCCGGCTCCGCCTTCAGGCCCGGCTCCCGCCCAGTTTCGGGGCCGCCTCTAGGTCAGCCCCGCCCCCGGCCCCGCCCCGACCGGAAGAAGCGCCGGCACCCGGCGCTTATAGGGCTGGGCATGGGGGTGCCACCACCGCCTAGTCAGCTCTGCGTCCGCTGAAGTCCTGCCGCCGCGGCGCTGTCGTCGCGGCGCCCCCGCCCCGTCCTCAGCCCGCCCGCCCGCACCGCCCCCCGCAGCCGGCCGGCCGGGCCGGGAGCCAGGCCCAAGTCCTCGCCATGCCGGCCCGGCTGCTGCTGGCGCTGCTGGCGCTGCTGCTGCCCGGCCCCGGGGTGAGTGACCGGAGGAGCGCGGGGTGGGGGACCGCGCGGGGACTGGGGTCCAGCCGGGAGCTCGGTGGCGGTGGCGGCCCGAGGCCCCGCGCGCCCCAGCCGAGGCTCGGGCGGGGAGCGAGCCCCTCCGGGCCGGCCTGGCCGCCGCGCACGCCTCCCGAGGGGCCTCGCCGGCCAGCGCGGCTGTCACGGGCTGCGTCTCCCGCGGCCCCGGGCGCTCCCGCACAACTTCGGGGCCTCTGGAAGGCCCGGGGCGCTTGGGAGGCCGCCCCACCTGCCGGACCCTTCCCGCAGGTGGGCGCGGGCACTGCCTGGCGTGGCGCCGGGGCAAGGACGGAAAAGGGCCCCTGTAATCGGGGGGAAGGGAATGTCTTGCGTTTATAATCCTTGTTTGAACTTTTGAAAATGCGAGAACTTTGGGAAACGAATGCAGCTGGGAGCGGGCCAGCGTTTTTACCTGCGAGGTTGGTTCTGCTTACCTGCCTTGCAGGTTTCTAAGGACTCGGAGGCAAGGGGCTTCCTTTTGTGCACCACGACTTCGCTAAGCAAGTTAAGCTGTGGGAATTACGCTCCTTTTAAGATCCCATGTGGGACAGCGGTGGAGCCGCTTCAAAACTTGAAATGAAAGACGGTCTCCTCTTGTAGAGCTCTGTGGAGCCGTCTGGAAACCTCTTTTCATCTTTTCCTGGAGAGAAGCGCCTGGATTACATTGATTTAACTATTTAAGGCCTCTACTCAGCCTGTGGATATGGGCTCCGTGTCTCGGGAGGACATTTTGTGGACAGAGTTGCCTCTTTTCCTTCTAGTTGAAAGAACCTAAATTAGTGGTTTTTAAAAAACGCATTGTTCAGGATGTGGGTATGGTACATCGGTTCAGGTTCTGTTTAATGACTTCCACACTGTACCCTTTAATATGGTATATCGTGTACCCGGTGTGTCCAGGTGGAGAACTGACACGTGTGTACCTGAGTACCACACTGTGAAGTCTTCGGAGGTTATGCACTTTTGGTAAATAATAGTCCATGCTCTCGGAGTAACAAGAATTTGGAAACAGATGAAGATATAAGATCACCTTTTTCAAATTTAGGATGGGGGTTAGAGAAAGACTTGTACACACTTCACAGTAAAACTCATGTAAGTTAAGTTTTTCTTTTTTTAAAGATTTTATTTATTTGAGAAAGAAGGAAATATGGGGGGGGGCCGCTATGAGGGAGAAGTAGACTCCCCGCTGAGCACAGAGCCCCACAGGGTTTCATCCCAGGACCCTGGGATCATAACCTGAGCACAAGGCAGATGCTAAACCAACTGAGCCACTCAGGCACCCCAAGTTTTATCTCTAATTAAAAAAAATTCCACTTTCATAACTAGGGTCACACTTTGAACTTGAACACTTCGCTTCACCTTGGATTGGTTAACTGTTGCTTGGCAGCTGTTCATAAATAAGAATATAAACAGAAGGACCAAACAAATGTTATGGAAATTGATCATTTTGTATCAGGGCCTAAGTATATATATGGTCTTCGCCACATTTTTCCGTGGGTTGTTCTTTCACAGGATTCTAGTATTTTAGTTATTGAGTAACTTAGAGCCAAAAATAACTATTTAGCTTTATTTGGGACTATAGTTTCAGTTTGTGTAAATATTTCCAAATTGTATTTAGAAATCCAAACTTCTCAAAGTTCATAGTAAAATATTCCAAACCCTTATCAAAAAATTACATTTTCACGTAACTGCTTTGTAAGTAAAATGTTAGAATTTCACTCTTAGAATTATCTACCAGCAAAAATTTTGATCCTCAAACATAGAACTATTATATTCTAAGTGGAATCCATTGCAGAGTTTGCAGTTAAACTAGGCAGCAGTGATGTCCTGCAGAACATATTGGGTATAAAATTGGACAAACCTGAGTTCAAACCGGTCGCTTGCTAGCTGTGCCCTCAGACAAGTTATTTTACTTCTCAGAGAGTCTGTTTTCTGTTATGTGAAGTGAGGATCACTAGCACATGTGAAAGCACCTTGCATATCATAGGTAGTAAATATAAACCCCGTCCCTGTTTTTTTTACTGTCCATTTAAAAAAAAATTATACTGTGCCTCAGCAAGAAATTTTTCAATGCTTTTTTAAGTTTTAAATCTATTTTAAGTAATTTCTATACCCAATATGGAGCTTGAACTCATGACCCTGAGACCAAGAGTCACATGCTCTTCTGACTGAGCCAGCCAGGTGCCCCAGTGCTGTTTCTTTTTGATTGATGAAATAACTAGTGCGTTGGAAGCAATACTGTGATTTTCTTTCAAGAGTGTGTGTCTGATTGAGCCAGACATTGACTCATCATAGGCTGAGACTCTAGGCTATCATATCCAAAATGCAGTAACATCAGTGTTACTAACTTCAGGCTGTCTCTTGTTAATCCAAATTGTGCTTATTTAGAGTCTTTTCCCTCCTTCCTAGACCTGGATCTTGTACCTAACGTTGGTGTGCGTTACATCATCGCTGTCACAGTCCTTACTTAATGGTGTTTATGTGCCATTTCTGCCAAGTACCAGAGAGATCTGTAGTACGTGAGGCAAAATACTTTCTTCAACTATAATATATACAGTTTCTTTTAATAACCAGTGTTTCAGTTTTAGAGGAGAATAAACAATGTCACCAAGAACTGAGGACCATGTATATATAAAAACACACTGAGGATACCATCTGGGATGCAAGTCTTAACTAGGAATGTCCTTGCTTATCATTTGCTCTGATAGTTATCACCTGCATGAATTATCCTAGTAGGAGTTATCAAGTATTTATGCTGACGCCGTGAGGAGAATGTTTCCTCAAGCTCAGATCAGGGCTGCTCATCATGAAATTGGACTGTAGTTGTGCACGTGTGTGTTTTTTGTTTCATTAACCTGCCTGCCAGTTGGGCTTTCCACAGTAGTTTAGCTTCTCAGAGCACAAGAGAAAATGTGTATGAGAGTTCCTCTTGAGAGAGTTCAATAGTAGACTGTATTCCTAAATGTAAAACCAGTGAGCTACGTAAAGATTTCTTGCCTGGACAGAGTAGCGCCGCCTGCGTGGTCCTGGGGTAAACCCGTTCTTTGCCTGCTTCAGATTTTGACTCCGTTTTTCAGATTGAGGAATCTTTGGATAATGATTTCATTTTCGCTGGAAACCTCTCTGGTTTGGGGATCCAAAGTAATCTTTAGGTTCAATATTGTCTATGTTTTATAATGGTCAAATGGTCTCCCTAAAGAGATGATATAGACGAGAAAAATGTAATGTATCATTTTAATGGATTCCGTTTTTATTATGCACAAATAACTAGGGGCCTGTAACCTAGCAATATGATTAGAGTGTGATGCTGGCTTAAAAAAAATAGGGACAGTGAATCATAGTTTGTGAATAATAAACATGCTGGTTGGCTGTATTTCCCAGGGGTTGGGGATTTTTTTTTTTCTTTTCTATCTCTATCTTTACCTATATACCCGGTTTGGTTTCGGACTTGTCTGCCTCAGAGCAACACAGTCTTAGTGATATTCAAATCAGTGCAACAGACCAGATTGGGAAAAGTAGAATTTTTAAAAGTAATCATAAACTCCCTGCTTCCATTCTTTTTTTTTTTTTAATTTATTTTTAGTCTCTACATCTCTTTTTTTTTTTTTTTTTTTTAAGTTAGCTCTATGCCCAGAGTGGGGCTTGAACTCACGACCCTGAGATCAAGAGTCACATGCAATATCTATTGACTGAGCCAGCCAGGCGCCCCTCTACATCACTTCTGATTATCATGTGATCTTTGTTCACACAAAGCAAATACAACAGTGTAAAAATATGTGTTCTACATTTATGTTTAGTTTCACAGAAGTTTTCTATAACTGTTAGGAAATTTTCTGAGTATGTTATTGCATTTGTCACTAGCACCTTATTAAATCATCCCTTGCCAAAAGCATTTGAGCCTTCTGTGCCCAGCTTGAGGTTGGCAACTATAGTCATACTGACCAGGATTGATATGGTAATAAACATGCTTTGCCTAGTGACCACCTTTCTGAGGTCCTATGGGTTGTTTCCAGTTTTCCCATTATTATAAGGAAAGGTTGTTTCCCTTTCTTTAAATCTTTAGTGTGTGTGTTGCTTTCTGTGGTAACATGGGAAGATTTTTTTAAAGTATGGAATGCTTCACATATTTGTTTGTCATCCTTGCACAGGGGCCACACTAAAATCATTCCAATTTTAGTGTATGTGCTGCTGAAGTGAGCACAACATGGGAAATTTTTAAAAAATCCCTCAAAGTAATCATATTTTTAATAGAAATGTAAAAAATCATAAATAAGTCTAAATTAACCAAACCTATAATCATAGTATCCAAGCATTACCTATGCTAACATTTTAAAGAGCTTTATTGACCTATAATTCACATATCCTACAGTTCACCTATTTAAAGTGTATAATTCAGTGGTTTTTAGTATATTTACAGAACTGTGCAACCATCACCATAGTCAATTTTATAATATTTTCATCATTTCCAAAAGAAACTTTACCCATTAGCTGTCACTTCCTATTTCCCACTCACTTCCCAGCCCCTGGCAACCAGGAATCGACTTTCTATAGATTTGTCCTGGACATTTCATAAAAACAGAATCATACTGCATATGTCTTTTGTAACTGGCTTCTTTCACTAAGCATAATGTTTTCAAGGTTTATCCATGTTGTATTGATGTTCTTTTTTTATTGCTGAATATTCAATTATATGGATATACCACGTTGTGTTTGTCCATTCTTAAGTTGATGGACATGGGGGTTGTTTCCCCCTTTTGGCTATTATGAATAATGCTGCTATGAACATTTATGTCCAGATTTTTTTAATGGCCATGTATTTTCATTTTTCTTGGGTATATACCTAGGCGTGAGATTTCTGGGTCATGTAACTATATTTAACCTTTTAAGGAATTGGCAAACGATTTACCAAAGCACCTGTGCTAATTGACATTCCCACCTGCAGTGTAAGAAGGTTCTAATTTTTCTACATCCTCACCAACACTTGATATTCTCTTTTTGACTGTAGTCAGCCTAGTGGGTGTGAAGTGGTAACTCATTATGGTTTTGATTTGCATTTCCTGGACGGCTGATCTAATATCTTGATATATATCCTTCTAGACATTTTCTTCTGTGCACATACTTGCATAGATATTTTTTTTTCTGGAGCATATCCTAGATCTTTCTGTGTCAATAAATTTAATTCTGCAACATTATACTCACTGCTGTATATTACTTCTCTGAATGGATATACTATGTTTTGTTTTGTTTTTTTTTTGGATCAACCAACCAACTTTGAGGCTGTTTTTAATTTTCATTACTATAAACAGTATGATGGGGTGCCTGGTGGCTCAGTTAAGCATCTGACTTGGGCTCAGGTCATGATCTTGGGGTCCTAGGACCGAGCCCCGTGTCAGCTCCCATTCACTGGGGATTCCACTTCTCCCTCTCCCTCTGTTCCTCCCCCTGCTCCTCATTCTCTCTCTCTCTCTCTCTCAAATAAAATCTTTTTTAAATCCCCGAAAAGCAATGTGATAAGCCCTCTTGTTGCTAAGTATATCTTAACTACCTAATTATTTCCTTGGAATAAATTCTCAGAACCAGAATTTGCTAATCTTATTTACTCTTGCCCTCTTCCCCAGACTCCAAGCAACATTGGAGGTTTTTAAAAGCACAAAACTACCCTTTAAATTGGTTTTATAGTAATCATTTTAAAGTAACCTGTTTTCTTTTAGCAGTGTGGATTTTAGGTCAAAGGAAAATGGAATGTTTAGATTTTGTTTTGTTTATATGCTGTAGATGTAAATAACCACAGCAGTCTCTTGATGACACCTTATATACCTAAAAGCTGCTGAGAAATGTTTTATTCTGATTTGTTAAGTAACTTGTTTGCAGAGTCCTTTGGTCTGCAGTGGTTTCAGATCAGCTTTCTAGCAGATGTGGCTCCCATGAACACCCTGAAATACCTCGGGATAATTCTGCGAGTTTGGTTTTGAGGGTAGCCAACCCTTTGCAGACGAGATTCTTTCTGTAGTTTGTCATGAGGCCATTTAAACTTCTGCCTCAAGCCTCTTAATAAATCAGGAGTTGGTGCATTGAATGTCCCTGGTGGAGGCCATAGTTCTTAAACCTATAGCTTGTCCATACAGCTGTGTTTCCTGGGAAGATTGCGGTACTATTTGATGATGGAGTAATGCCTTTAGTGGTGTTTTGTCTTTTCACAAATGTACCTAAACTTAATTCATTGCAAGAGAATGTTATGTCTTTCCAAATAATCGCCCCCTCGGGGGTCAGGGTTCGTGTCATACAAATCAGTTCAAAAACTTTTTTTTAAATTTTCCAGTATTTCATTTAGGAATTTACTTAACCGTTTTAGTCATTCAACTTTAAAACAAGGAACTCCAAAAAAGCAAACATATACTCTTTTTTGTTGTTGTTATTTTAAAAAGATTTATTTATTTATTAGAGAGAGAGAGAGAGAGACAGGCAGAGACACAGGCAGAGGGAGAAGCAGGCTCCATGCAGGAAGCCCAACGTGGGACTCGATCCCGTGTCTCCAGGATCACACCCCAGGCTGCAGGCGGTGCTAAACCGCTGCGCCATTGGGGCTGCCCCAAACATATACTCTTAAGCCAATGATCCTTACACAGTTGAAAACCTTTCCCAATTCCTTCTGGTGTTTGCTTGAATATAACTTCTACATGGTTCATGCTGAAATTTTAGTCAAAACTGTTCATCAGCTTGATTGCATAATTTATTGAGGACACTTGGATTTGATTTTGCTTGTTTTTAAAAACCAACTAAACATTTTCTATCACTTAGGGGATTCAAAAAGTATATTCTTTGAAGGGGATTTCCAGAAAACTCCAGAAGTATTGTGAGCAGTGGGAGCATATATGAGTAAATGGATAGTCCCTCAAGATAACTAGAGTCAGAGAAGGAGTTTTGTTGATCTAGCCCGATGGGTCTCAGTATTTTCCCCACCCCAAGTAAGGAATAGGATGATGTGCATCCATCAGTAACAGTGGGAGCTGATTAGAACCTTGGAGGGTGATATTTGGGGCCTATACCATGCCCTCCCCTCCCAAGTTGAACAATAGTTGCTCTGCTGTGTTCCCCAGAGCAGACAGATGAGGAAACTGAGGCCACAGAGGGCTGGTGACCTGTCCAAGGTCATACTTTGGTGGTGGAACTGAACTTTGAATCTAATCCTTCTGTTTCCCTTTGAAGAGCAGCTCCTACAGTGCTTATTTATGTTCTGGTGGGTTTGTTAGAACCCATCAGTTTACCCCAGTCACACTTTGAGCGGGTGACCGACCATATTGCAAGGAGAGATTGGCTTTACAGAGGATAGGGGAGAGAAGTAGACTTTCTTGGAAGCTCAGGAACATGCTCAGATAATGCTCTTGTTCCTCCCTTGAAAGTCATGGCCTCTAACCCTTTTATTCCAGTAGTAGAAAGATGCAGCTTTGAGCTAGAAACACTGCTTTCATCTGAGAGACTCTGTCAGCGAGAAAAACCATTTTCAACTCTGGAGTTAAGTCCAGTGATCGTGGGTAGAGTGGAGATTCAGAGGCCCTTCAAACAGGGTCATAGTTTAAGCTCATTTCTTTGCTTGTGTCTAATAATATCCAAGCAGGTGCATGTTTTTCGGTAAGATCTCGCCCAGAAATGTTTCTGAACTAGCAAAACTGAAAGTTCATGTCTTAGAAGGCTTTAACCAGAATTGCTCTTCCATGGTGCAGTCAGTCTTTGGTATTAAATCCTGAAAAGAGATAACCCTCTAGTCATCAGGTTGGGCCTGGGTTGTTCACATTTGCAGAGGCCCTTACCTCTCCAGCAGTTCTGGCACCAGGAAGTGGGTCTGTGGTGACAGGAGAGAGAGTGGCCTTGGCCTTGGACCACAATGGAGGGACGAAGATTAGGTTAGATGAGTCTCAGGAGAATGTAATGAGGGAGAGAGGGGGCTACCAGGAAGTGGGGGGCGGGGGAAGAGGGCTGTCACTTCTCTTGCTGGTTTGCCCTGGAAGGCAGGGACCCTGTCTTGCTTATCTGTATCCTCTGTGGCTTTCAGCATGGTGAGTTGGCCATACCCACTGTAGTGAGCACTCAGCAGATAATGATTGAATATTCCTTTTTGAAGCTGTTTAAGACCAATGAAACAAGGAGCTGTTTTATCATCAGGCATATGGGTTATGAATTTTTGTAGGGGGAGAGAAGGGGGATGGAAGATGTTGCTGTATCCTTTAATGGGATCTCATCAGTAGTGTTCTACAGAGTGAGGGAGGCTTCCAGGATACTTGATTGGGTGGGCATGAACCATAGTGTGTGAGATCCTCTTGATGGGCTCCTCACATCAGTAATGAGATTAATTTTTCCATTGCCAAACCCTGTATGATAAATGGTTTGTGATTATTCCAAGTCAGTTTCATTTTTCACTCAGCATGATGTTTCATTGTTAAAAAATGAACCTTGATCTAGGGCTGTCCTCTTATGTATTAAACATGATTTCCCTAGTTAGTAGACTAATTTATAATTATAATTCAAAATCACCCCTTTCTCCAGTGGATTATTTCCCCCCCTCTACTTCAGATGAGGGAGTAATTGTTTGTCTAGGCTGCAGAAGTGTTTGTCATGGAAACCAAATTTTTTCATACATTTTCTGAACAAATGGTGCTGTCAGAATTCCTAGAACCTGATATTGTCATTGATCTTCAGTTGGGTCATAGGAGTTCGTTGACCAAACTGAGTCAGATCTCTTTTCTCAAAGGAAATAGCCCATCAGGCCTGAGGGGCCTCTAGGAGTGAGAGAAACACCTGTCTGCAGGGCCACAGCTGCAGCTAGGAATGTGTTACTGGAGGCAGTGCCTCTCAGCCCAGGCTGAATTAGTCACCTAGAGTCACCTGGGGAGCTCTTTAAAAACCCTCTGTTGGGGTGCCACCTAAAGTGACTGAAGTCAGAATCTCAAGGAATGGAGCCTAGCTTTTTCTTCTCTCTCTCTCTCTCTCTCTCTCTCTTCCTCTCTCCCTCCCTCTTTCTTTCCTCCCTTCCCTCCTCCCTCCTCCAATCTATAATACATACTCAATTTCTGATGTAGTGTTAAAGTAATTCATCAGTTGTGTTTACCACCCAGTACTTATTATATCATGTGCCCTCCTTAATGCCCATTACCTAATTACCCCATCCCCCTCCAATGTTCCCTCCAGCAACCCTCTATAGTTAAGGCTCTCTCATGGTTTTTCTCCCTCTCTGATGACTTCCCATTCAGTTCTTTCTCCCTTACTCTATGATCCTCTGTGCTATTTCTTATATTCCATATATGAGTGAAACCATGTAAGTGTCTTTATCTGATTGACTTATTTCGCTCAGCATAATACTGTCCAGTTCCATCCATGACCATATAAATGGTTAAGTATTCATCCTTTCTAATGGCTGAGTAGTATTCTGTTGTTTGTGTGTATATACACACACACCCCACCCACATCTTTATCCATTCATCTGTCGACGGACATCTTGGCTCCTTCTGCAGTTTGGCTGTTGTGGATGTTGCTGCTATGAACGTTGGGGTGCAGGTACCCCTTTGTTTCACTATATTTGTATCTTTGGGGTAAATTCCTAGTAGTGCAATTGTTGGGTTGTAGGGTAGCTCTCAAGGAACCTCCATACTATTTTCCAGAGTGGCTGTACCAGCTTGCGTTCCCACGAACAGTGTAATGCAAAGGGTTCTCCTTTCTCCATGTCCTCGCCAACATTTGTTGTTTCCTGTCTTAATTTTACCCGTTCTGATTGGCGTGAGGTGGTATCTCATTGTGGTTTTAATTTGTATTTTCCTGATGCCAAATGCTGTGGAGCATTTTTTCATATGTCTGTTGGCCATTTGTATGTCTAATTTGGAGAAATGTCTGTTCATGTCTTCTGCCCATTTCTTAACTAGACATCTGGGACTTGAAAAAAAGTTTTTCAAGCCCCAGGGGACTCTAATGTGCTGTCAGGTAATTCCTGTACCTTAATCCTGGACAAGCAAATGTATCTCCATGTGCCTTGTCACATCAGAACACTGGACCAGACTGGAGACAGATTTGGCTCATTTTGTAGAGAAATTGGGATTGATATGTCCTGCTAGTTAGTGGCAGAACTAGTAATGGACAAGCTGGCATTGTACTTTTTCCAATATATTGTAGTACCCAACTTTTGAAGAACTGGTAATTCCAGAGAGAGATTTTTTTTCCTCTGAGTACTAACTACTGAAATTGCTTTTTAAGAAATCAGCTTTAACTTATAAACTGGCTTTGTATTAAATACACTTAGTCAATGAATTATAAGATATTTAGAATTGTTTAAAGTTCTACTTCATGCTTATCTAGTATTTTTGCCTTCTCCATATATTAAGAGGCCTAAGGAATCCGAACAATACTGGCTTCTAGGTTCCTTCACAGTACTTTCTCTGGATTTTAAGAGAACCTGCTAGGGCAGCCCCGGTGGCTCAGCGGTTTAGCGCTGCCTTCAGCCCAGGGCCTGATCCTGGAGACCTGGGATCGAGTCCCACGTCAGGCTTCCTGCAGGGAGCCTGCTTCTCCCTGTGTTCTGCGCCTCTCTCTCTCTCTCTCTCGTGAATAAATAAAATCTTTAAAAATAAATAAATAAAAATAACCTACTGGAGCCACAGTGAAGCAGCTAAGAGGAGTGGGTGTTGGAAGAAACTTGTGAAAGGAGTGGGTTCAATAAAGTACAAGAATGAAGCATATAAACAAAAAGGAACTTTCTTATCAGGGTGAGAATGTGGGTTGGAAGCAAACTGTGGGAGGGTATGGTTTGTGATACCTGCTTTCCCCTTCTCCTGGGAGGGCTGGGTATCTGGATTATTCATCAGCCCGCAGGAATTTTGCATCAGGTACGTTGAAGGGCCTGATTGTAGAATGCATGCAGGAGCTGGTGAGCCTGGTGTCTCAGCAACTGGACTGGCCTTGGTTGTTACCCTAGGAATTCAAATGGGTAGTTTAGAAACAAGCGGACCTCGCTTCTGAGTGTCACGTAGACTGGGCTTGACCAAATCTAAAGCCTGGCTGGATCAATGGTGACAAATGTCAGTAGGATTGGGAGGTCACTCTTTGATGACAGTGTCTACATGGGGCTGAGCATCTGACCTAACAGTTGGGTAAACTTCGGGATGAGGCTGTGTTTTCTGACCAAAAATCCCAGTTCTGTTCTCCTCAGGTAGTCGGATATGTGTAGCTTGTCATTTTAGCTCTTTTGAGATGTAGTTTGTAGGCACAGTCTTCTGTTTTCATGTGTGTTTTAACCCATACGATACACATCGTATTTTTTTCAATGAGTGGGAAGTGGGAGGTGAGGGTTTGGGTGCTTGCCAGCTAGGAGACTTTGGGCAGATGAGTTATTTCCTTTCTCTTTCTTCCTCTGTAAAATAAGGTATGAAACTAGAAAATCTAGGCCGGCCTTTTCCTAAATGTCTTTCCAAATTGGGAACACCATTTAGGTTAAAATGACCAGTCCCCCTGACACTGTACAGCTTCACATCCATTCTTACCTGAGTTGTCAAAGATAGGAAGGCTGCTTTGCTTTGGGCCTCCCAGCTTCCCTAGCTCCCAGATGTAGTAGATTCCATCAATTAATTCATTCACCTGTTTTATAGGATATATATTATAGGCCAACACGTTTGAGGTGCTGGGGGCACATTAATGAATAAAACAAGGGCATGTGCCCTCAGGAAACTTCTACTTTTTTTTTTTTTTTTAAACATTTATTGAGCATTTACCACATGCTAGTGCTATGCAGAGATCCAGACTCCAAACTCTCATGGAGCTTTTTTTTTTTTTATGATAGTCACAGAGAGAGAGAGAGAGAGAGAGAGAGAGAGAGAGAGAGGCAGAGACAGAAGCAGGCTCCATGCACCGGGAGCCCGACATGGGATTCGATCCCGGGTCTCCAGGATCGCGCCCTGGGCCAAAGGCAGGCACCAAACCGCTGCGCCACCCAGGGATCCCAGGAAACTTCTACTTAGTGGACAGAGTAAAGCCATAATAGCATGATAAATGCATAAATATGTTTGTGAGAAAGTGATAAAATTCTATGGAAAGAAAGAAAACCTAGAGCAGAGCGAGCAAGGGAGATGAGGGCCTGGGAGTTGCCACAACAATGGGCTGTGGGTTTTTTTTTTTTTTTTTTTAAGATTTTTTTTTTATTCATGGGAGACACACAGACCTACGCAGAGGGAGAAGCAGGTTTCTTGTGGGGAGCCTGATGCGGAACTCGATCCCAGGACCCTGGCTTGGATCATGACCTGAGCCAAAGCCAGACGCTCAACCACTGAGTCACCCAGGAACCCCTGTGGTTTCATTTGCTGTGGTTTCATTTGGTGTCTCTCACTATCCTGTAGTGCCCAGCCAGAGTGTGGGTCCTTCGCTAATCACTGTCCTCTCCTAGACAAGAGCCCTTCCCCTACTCTGAGTGGCATCATATCACACAGTGTTGGGGTTAATATATAGATTTATGCCTTAGTTTATTTCTCATCTCCTCTTCTGAAGGACTGGTATTGATAACTCACATATGTTTGAAAGCACTGAGCAAATATGAGGTATTGAGTGTAACTGTTGCCAATTTAATGACAAGAATAAGTTTAAAAATCTGTCAAGGAAATCTCAGAAACCTCTGCAATTCAGGGAACAGAGCCAGCAATTCTTTGATTTTTGTGATGGTTCTGGTCCCAAATATACATGTGGTATGTATATGTTTTTTACACACAAGATTAAACCATTTTTTTTCCCCATTGTAGAAGTATCTATAAGCTCTCCAGATAAATTTAAATACTTCAAGAAAGATGTAAAGCCAGGTTCAGGGAATCTCTGACTTCAAAGGCACCACCTTTCTCTGAGCAATACAGTGACCTTATCCTATAATTGTGTTAGGGTTCATTTTCCACTTGCTGTGGTCTGGTTTTGCAAAGCAGAAAACGGTTTCCTTTATGCATAGAGATTAAGAACAAGTTTATCTGTAGTTCTGCCACTCAGCTGACTGGGAACCAAACCACAGTTGCTTCGAAAACCAATCCCAAAGTCCTCTTGATCTGTTAGTTCAGTACTTGGAAATCTTAGGGCTTTTGGGGCCTGGGTAAAGTTCAATCACTTATCTGATTTGTGGTTTGGAGAAGACTGAGATCTCCCTTTCAGTTTAGGAGGTGGTTGGTTTTAGTATCTACAGCAAGAATGTGCGCATAGGAGTCACCCACTTCCTCCCACATAACATTAGTCGATTTCTATTGGTATTTCTTTTCCCCACCCTGAACCTTAAGTGAATCAGATTATTACTAATTTCCAATGTTGAAATATTTTAAGATAAGTGGAGACAGTGGGATGTTGAAAGACCAGGATTGGGAATGACTCTGCTTAAAAGCATCAAGACTTCTAAACTCTCTCAAATTCTTATGTGGGTTTTGGGCATGTTTTGATTGGTTGGGGCTAGAAGAATCTGCGGTAAAGCCTGAGGAGGGATGAAGGCCTGGTAAATCATGGATCATCCCATTTCTGAGCTAACAGGCAGATTCAACCCCGCCGTCTTTGTAGAATTGGAAACTGGTGCCCAGAGAGATTTAATGACTTGCCCAGAGCCCGCCCTTTATCACATACCCTTTATCCCATCCCTTTTCCTTTCAGTTTTGTTCAGCCAAAAGCATATGTTGAGCATGTCCCAGGCTCTTGAGGATACCTGAGGAAATTTGGGGTTTTTAACTTGGGGTTTTGAGAGCATGATTAACAGACTTTGGAGTTACACGAATGCAGGCTAGCCTGCAGGAGGAGAAGAAGGCCTGAGCAGGGAAGTAGGGGTTCAGAGTTGTAGGGAATTGGTCCAGGCGGGGCCTAGGCACACCGCCAGGTCTGCTGCCAGGAGGCATGCATGTGGACCCTGCCATCTTTTCCCTTGTGTTGTACTACTTTTCTGCCAGATGGTAAACTCCTTGAAGGCAGGAGTGTTATAGGCCTTGGAGCTCCAGTGCCTTATGTATGACACGACCCCTCTTTCTTTATAGCTGTGGGATAAGAGAGAGTCCAGCCTGGGGGTGGGGTTGAAATGAGTGAACTAGCCGGTATATGAGGCCCGGAAGAATCCAACAGGAAGAAGTGTGAAACAGGGAGTGCCTGGAAGAGATTGATAAATACTTCATATCCTTGCCAACTTGCCTGAGTAATCTGTGATTGTGAGCCGGTGACTTACCATTTTATAAGGTTAGTACCAAGTTTTTTGCCTGCAGTACAGAAATGGCCCTGGAACGGAGAGCAGGTACTGGGGAGATGGAACACCCAGAAGTTTAAAAAGACTTCAGAGGGAGCTTTCTGATCCCACGCATGGTGGCTGGCCAGAGAGATCCCTCAGGTGAGGGGCCTCATAACACAAGAGCCCTTGTTCTGGGGTTCGTTCTGTAGCCATATTTCACCACAACAGTGATTTATTAAACGTGCCCATGAAGTTTTGGTGTGTTATGCTCATACTCAGCTGTGAAACAGCTAAGAAACATAGTCTAACGTTAGTAAAAGTTAAAGCACCAGAGAAGACTCACCTGTGGTGTGAACACAGATTGTGTTTGGCATATCAAATATTTCACCTTAGGGGAGGGATTCCCCCCCCTTCCCCCCCGCCCCAAGATGTGCTTTACACCCATCACAATAGCCCACTCTCCTTTCTGTAAGCTGCAAGGGTAACAAATAAGCATGTGAAGAAGGTTCTGATTCTGTGGCCCACTCTGCATGAATGCACGCTTGGGCTTCTGTCTGCTTCCCCATTCTCCCTCTGCTTTCTCCAGCAGCTTGGGCCAACAGATCTTCAAACACAGTAAATTATCTGTAGTCCCAGGATCTTTGTAGAGACTGTTTCCTCTGTCCAGGCAATTCCTCCCTTCCTTCCCCTGCTTCCTATAGATCTTAATTCAAATGTCACTCTTTAAGGATAACCTCTTTTTTTTTTTTTTTCAGGTTTTATTTATTCATGAGAGACACAGAAAGAGGCAGAGACATAGGCAGAGGGAGAAGCAGGCTCCCTGCAGGGAGCCTGATGCAGGACTTGATCCTAGGACCCTGGGATCACAACCTGAGCCAAAGGCAGATGTTCAATCACTGAGCCACCCAGGGGTCCCTAGGAGAACCTTTGACACTGTGAGCCTGTGCACCCCCATCATGGGACCAGAGCAGCTTCTCCTAGGCTCTCAGGGTTCCCTGTATGTCTTTTTCATAGTACTCACTGCAGTTTGTCATTCTGTTTGCATGATTATTTGACTACTCTGGTCCCTTATTAGTCTATAAACTCCACTGGGGCAGGAATAGATCTGTTATTAGATCCTATTGCCTCATGTAGTTCTTAATGAGTTGTCATAATAATAACTGGCACTTACATGGTGCTCACTGTATACTAGGCACTGTTGTAAGAACTTTACATGTACTCACTCATTTAAACCTCCTAACAATGCTTTGAAGTAGATATTATTACCGTCCCCATCTTGTGGGTGAGAAAACTGAGGCGCAGTGAGCTAAGCGACTGCCCGGGATGGTTTGGCTCCAGAGTCTGCCCCTCTAGCAGCCACAGGGTACTGGCAGGCACTACAATGAAGCATAACAAATGGAAGTTGGACTATCAAGCATCATCAGAGAATGGGGGGTACCGTATGAATGAGTTTCCAGATAATTCACATTCAGTCCCTGAACTTGAAATGTACAGTTTGATGAAAACCTCTTCAGTAGTTCTATTCTTCCTGCTTAAACACCACCAAACAAACATATTTTAACCTTTTCATAATTATTTAGATTGTCAGCACCAGCCACTGTCTACTTGCTGTCTGCCCATGAGGGTAAATAGGGAGCAGTTGAGGCTAGAGAAAGAGTAGATAATCAGGTTTTTGAGTGTGTTTACTTTCTGATGGCATCTTTGGCTACCACCAATTTCTTTAATATAACGATCTTCCCTAATATTTACATAACTCTTGTCTTTGACATTCTTAACATTTATTTTGGTTTCTTAGCATTTAAAGAGATGTTGCCGAGGTGCCTGGGTGACTCAGTCCGTTAAGCGTCTGCTTTCAACTCAGGTCATGATCCCAGGGTCCTGGGATCAAGCCCAGCATCCCATCCGGCTCCTTGCTCAGCAGGGAGCCTGCTGCTTCTCCCTCTGCCTGCCTGCCGTTCCCTCTGCTTATTATGCTCACTCTGTCAAACAAATAAATAAAATCTTAAAAAAAAATTAGTTGCTGTTTCTCAGTTTTCTTTTTTTTTTTTTTTTGTTTCTCAGTTTTCAAAAGAGAAAACAGAGTTGGGAGCTTAGCCGCCTTGCCCCACAATGCGGATGCCCTCTCAGCCACTTTTCTGACCTGGAGAAATCAGCAGTAAGATAGGATGACCTCCAGATGAGGCAGAAGCCTGACCAGTATGAGGACTTTAAGAAGACAGGTCCCTGGGAAAATGGAGCCTGCTGGCAGCCGAGTGGACCACCATCCTCCCATCCCTGTGCCAGAGGGTCATTTGTCCTTTGTCTGGAGGGGAGTTCTCTTCTCCTTGGTGTCTGGAAGGGCTTCTTCCTTGACCCTAAAGGCTTGGTAACTCCCCATTGGTAATGCCTTGCTGCTTCTGTTCTCTGCCTACCCCTCAGGAAGCTGGAGAAAGCAGCCTTGTGGCACCTGGGCCAGTCCCCTTGCTTCGCCTATTTCTCAGCACTCAGATTTCATACCACAACTCTGTAGACTTGGTTGTGCCAACACAGTCTTCCAAGTAGTCTCTTTTGCATTCCTAGCTCTGTCCAGATGTGTGAGAATTGCAGAGGGAGGTGTACACTTGCCTCTCCAGGAAGCCTAGAACATAGAAACCTGTGCTGCAATTCTGGAAATCTGGTGGCATAAGATTTTTTTTTCCACATGAAAAAGTCAATATTCAGATCTGCATTTCCTTCCTTTTTTGTGAGCCTCACATTCCTGCTAAGTGCAGCACTCATGGCTTACTATGTGAAGCTCGTCAGTATGTTTGGTCATTAAAATGGTTCTCGCTGTTCAAAGGAGTTGTCCTGTGCTAATCAGTAATGTGTGTTTCCTTGGCACTGGCATTAAAAGAATGACTCGTTTCATCAAAGGAATTGGCAGTGGCTACAGTATCCTCCTCATCATCATCATCAAAGAGCATTTTTTTTTTTTAAACCATTGGAACTGGGCTGGATAAATGTCTGTTGCAGGAATTTTTTATGGTGGTCAAGGCTATGACCTTTAACTTTTTCTGGTGTTATTCCCACCCACTTGGATCTCCAGTGGGATCTCAGGAATTTTTATCCAGAACATTTTTTAAAGACCCCACCCTGTATAATTTGCAGTGCCTTTTGGTATATTGGGTGTCTATATAGAATCCACAAATTACATTTTGGTCTCCTCCTAAAGCTCTGCCCCCATATCGGAGCAGGGTACTTGCGGATCTTCATCTGCCCCAGCAAAATTCAAGGAGGAGCTCCAGGCCTGAAGTAATTTAAGCTTATGGTTGTTAGAGAACCGTGATTTTAAAGTAGTGAAATTATAGTGTGGTGTAGTGGGCAAAGGACCCGACGGAGAGGCGGAGGCCTTGGTTCCAGTCCTCTACGGTTAACTGTCTCTGGTGCCTTGGGCAAGTCCCTACTTCTCTAGGTCTTGACTTCCTCTCTTTTTCATCTCTAAAATAGCCTATCCCAGAAGCTGTAAACAGCCCCTACTGTTTGATCTGTGTCGTATGGAACCATATGGGCTCCTGTTGACTCTCCCGGCTGATAGGAGAGAAGAATGGGTGTGGTGCACTGGGCCAGTAGGGAAGTAATAATCCTCAAGTACTTGAAACAGTGGGGATTCCGTCTAGGCGAGAACTGACTGGCCAGGTATCTATCTCAACTAGAGCTGCATTTCATAGTGTTTGACTTCTACTATAAAGCTTGGCAACATCTGGCAAGCTTAGGTCGCAATTGGGTCATAAATACAGTTGTTTGTAGATAGCTTTTATTTAACTAGAGCATTTATCCACTTTCTACTTGACCCCCTTGGTTCCTGTCCCCCCGCCAAAGAACTCTCTAGCCAGTGTAAAGAGTAAAATTGACAGTTTCAACTTAGTTGCAACTATCAGGACTGAAAAATCTGGAATCTAATGGAGTCCTCCCATCCTGCTTGGGGTTTTCATAGGGGGGCTTCCTCATGATACATTTAACTGCAGATGAGTATGCAGACTCAAGTAGATGAAGTCTGGCTTTCTGTGAGGTTTGTGGTCTCCCAGTGCATTGATGGTTGAAGTCTCACCTTGATCAGTTTGTTTACCACGCTGCTCGATGAAGATAAGTGAGCCTCACAGGATTCTGAATTTTTGAGATTCAAACTGCTGCTGTTTCCCTTTAGTGAAGGCAACGAAGTAAGAGTGGCAACACCTGCATTCCAAATCTCAGCCACTAAATGATTGTGTAACCTTGGGTTTTAGTTTTCAGTTCATAAAATGCTTTGGGACCTTAGGGATTTGATACTCCTCGAAACAATAAGAGCTTGTTTCCTTGGCTATGGTTTGCTACAGGGTTTCACTGAGCATCTTTCATGCCCAAGTGTATTTCCCTCTCTCATGGTATCAATATAAGCCAATGGCAGAGGGACCATGAAGACAAACAAAACTGCCAGCTGCTTGACCTCAGACACTTAGCCTGGGGCATCAGAACCAGTTTTGGGGAAATATATTCACCTGTTGTGAAAGTAACCTATCTTCGAGCTCAGGAATGAAGTGGACTTAGGAGGAACCTTTTATGAGAACCATTAGAGGAATAGCCTAAACTGAAGAAGTGTAACTGTCTTGAGTGGTGGTTAATTACACCACACAGAAGAATTGCCACAAATGCAAGTTTAACTCTCTTAGTTGCTTAGCTTGGAAACCACACAGGACTATTCAGTTAGGCCTTGCCCTTTTCTGCATCCCAACCAGACACTTGACTCCCATCCAAAGCAAATGTCATGGTTACCTTTGTTGACTTAATACCAGGAAGCATAACAGCCAATAGTCTGGTTAGAAGGAACTAGATAGTTGATGGATTATTGCTGACCTACCTGCAGGTAAACAAAGTATAATAGAGTTTGGAATGATTTTGTAGTAGACTGAGATCACTAAAACAGACACAATTAAACCAGAAAGTCTCTTAATGTCAGTAATGTCTTAATTCTGTCTTAATCTTTCTCCCAAGTCAGCAGATGGGAGACTAAACACAATGAGTTTTGTGTGCCACATTGTACCTTTGGCTAGCCAGAAGTCTCTGTGTTTGGAACGAGTACTTCACTGTTGGATCAGACATGTAATGAGATGGGGGCTGGGCAGCAGAGTATGATTAGAATAAAAATCTTTGTCTCTCTAATCAGGCTTTTACATATGATATCCTCATAGGTAGGCCTTTGGGATCTGCTCGTTTAGCCCCGTCTTCCGGATTAGTAAGAGGCTTAAACTCATGTGAATTTTTTTTAAAGATTTTATTTATTTATTTGGGACCGAGAGAGCAGGCACACACAATTGGGGGTAATGGGTAGAGGCAGAAGGAGAAGCAGACTTCCCAGTAGGCAGGGAACCTAAGACACAAGGCTTGCTCCCAGGACCACCGAGATCATGACCTGAGCTGAAGGCAGATGCTTAACTGACTGAGCCATCCAGGTGCCCTTGGAATTTTTTTTTTTTTTTGTCAACAAGAGACCTTTATTTGTAATGGGTGTGTGCTGACATTTACTGGGCACTGATTTCAGTCTTAACAGCTGCTTTGGTGAATTCTTGATGGTTTTTGGCCATCATCTACATGGTCTTCTAGGTAGGATCAGTGGTGTTGGAATAATAGTACTGAGTTCGATGCTTTTATAAAGCAGCCAGAATTGCAAATAGCCAGACTTTAAGTTTATATAGTCTGAAGTAGATGATATTGCTGCAAATAGAATTATAGATGCAGATGTCCTTTTCTTGAATACTGTTCAGTGCCTGCCAGAGGACTGTGTTTCAGAATATTATTTTAAGGTCTGTCATGCTGAATTGACCTATTACTGCACAGGTTGGGGTGTGTGTGTGTGTGTGTGTGTGTGTGTGTGTGTGTGTAAAGTCCTATAGGGGTGATGGCCTATTATGGCATGCTAGAAAGTGTTTTATTGATCTCTCTTAAAATTGGCTTTTCCATCCTGTAGCTTTCAGCTAATTATGGCCAGCAGAATACTCCAGTCTGTTTGTTGTTACCCTTCACCTCTGCCGCCTTATCCATCAGACGCCACCTCCCTTACCGTATTCACACATATACACACACAGTCTCTCTCCCCTCTTTTGGTATTGTACATCCCCCACAGAGAATGCCCTTCTCACCTCTGAGTGTTATTGCTAAGATTAATAATTATAAACTCTGATTCCTTAGCACATCTAATCCATTCAAAATCCATTGTTCTAGGGCAGCCCGGATGGCTCAGCAGTTTAACACCACCTTCAGCCCAGGGCCTGATCCTGGAGACCCAGGATCGAGTCCCATGTCGGGCTCCCTGCATGGGGCCTGCTTCTCCCTCTGCCTGTGTCTCTGCCTCTCTCTCTGTGTGTCTGTCTCTCATGAATAAATAAATAAAATCTTTTAAAAAAAATACATTATTCTACATTTGGTGACATGCAGCTTTAACTCTTCTCAAGATTGTGTATACCCTTAAGTAGTAAAACAAAAACACTGTGGAAATCTTTCTTATCTAATTCTTCCCTCACTTGGGGACTTGTTTTACATCTTACCTGTAAAACTATAATGTGTATGTATTAACTGACCAAAATGAATTGTAAGTCACTTTACCTCTGTTGCTGGCACCCAGCTGGTTTGAGCCCTGGCAAGGAGCCACTGCACTGCATAAGTCAGACTGGTTGTTGATGGCAGGTTATAGGTTCCAGGAATTTAGGTACATGGTATCTTGTGTAATATTTTACTGGAAGCAAGCCAGTATCCTTGCTGGAGTAACACAGTATTGTACCTTTAATTTGGGGGAATGGTTTTCTTAGCCTTAAATAAAGAAAACTAAAGTTTAGATTATGTAATGTAACAGTAATCCAATGAACATAGAGGAAAAATTAGTAAAACAAAAAAAAAAATGGCCTCTGAACATAGCCTGGAAATTAGTGTAGTACTCCTAAAAGAGAAAAAAAAAATCATTATGTTGTTAACCAGATAACAACAAATTAATTTTAATTAATTTTAACTAATTATCTGTTAACCAGATAATAACAAATTAATTTAGAATTTTAATAATTCTAAAATTATTATAAAGACTGTGGTCTTTGGGGTGCTAGTCGGAAGTAGAGAAGATTCACTGAAAAAAATATATTTTAAGATTTTATTTATTTATTCATGAGAGACAGAGAGAGAGAGAGTCAGAGACACAGGCAGAGGGAGAAGCAGGCTCCATGGAGGGAACCTGATGTGGGACTCGATCCCCAGTCTCCAGGATTATGCTCTGGGCTGAAGGCCATGCCAAACCGCTGAGCCACCCAGGCTGCCCCTGAAAAGATTTTAACTCCCTATACTGTTTCTGCTTATCTGACTAAGCTAGTGCTACAGTGTTGCCATATAGATTGAACTTCTGGGGGTGTAGTGGGGCTTGCCTTGATTGATTTGTATGCTATCTGAGAAATATGTGGCTTTCCTGTTCCAGTGGTGGGTCCTCTGGAGGTGTGTGTACACCTCTTTTGTGGGGCTGATTCATCACCAGTGCCATAAACAGAACCAAGCAGTCCTATATTTATCAACTATAGATCACTTTGGAAAGCTGGTGTGAGACCCAGGTGTGCATGGCACTACTTCTTCCCACTGATTTCAGGATGAAAAATCTGTTTTTATTAACTTATGTATGACCTTTGTTATTAGGAGTCAATGTGTGTGTGGATTATTTCTTGAAATGTGTGTCTGAAACTTAAGCATTGTATTTCTTTGGAAGATGCAGCATTTCTGAAAACCCTGATGGGGACCACTGGGTTCTCCCATGTTCCGAATCTTGGAGGAGCTTGCGGTGTGCTTCCCTGCTGTTCTTCCTCAGGGGGCAGAGGGTGAGTAGAAATGAGCAGCCGCCCCGGTGGTAGATGTGACACCTGAAACCAAGCCCTGGGCTTTGCTGGTTGTTTAAGGCACTGGTGAGCTGCCGCCTTGCCTGATGAGCCCCAAGTTCTTGTTCAGAAATGGGTGGGCTTTTTTCGTAAGAGGTGGTTTCATTTGTTTTTGTGCTGTTTCAACACATCCCTATCTCGTGTCAGATTCTCTTTACTAAAGACATCATCATCATCTTTTTTTTGAGAGAGCACTCAGAAATGGGGTGAGGGGCAGAGGCAGAGGGAGAAGCAGACCTGCTCAGCTGAGCAGATAGCCCAACTAGAAGGTGCTTGATCCCTGTACCCTGGAATCATGACCTGAGCCAAAGGCAGACCAGGCGCCCCTGAAGATATTTTCTAAACAAAGTTATTTCAGAACTACTTTTAGGAAAGATTTTTTTTTCTTACCTAAAATATAAGGAGTTAATTAATGCAAGAATGACTAACAATTAGCTGAGTTTAGAATATTAGAATGAAATTCAAATTTTAATCATCTCTATATAAGCTGTTGGTAGTTACTTCCACGTCTTAAGAGTAAAGGCAAAGTGAGTGGTGCATTTTACGAAATGATGTAGATGCTGGACTTTGCTTTACCATCAGAACCATGATGAGGTTCAGAACCATGAGGGTTCAGTCCCAGTACTGCATTTGTTTTCATGGGAGGAAGGCTCTTCGTTGAAGTCTTGGCCAAGCAGGGCTGCAGTGAGGCTGTCCTACCACCACTGAATGAACTTACATGAAACAAATTGGTTTTACTAGCAACTTAACTGCCCAGCATCATCTGCCCTGAATTGCCAGGTTTCATTCATACTCCTCGGGCTGGGTGTTTCCAGCATTGTTACCTTGGGATCACTTCCTGGGAGAGTGTGTGTGTGATTGGGTTTCCACAAGGAACAGATGGCTAATGGATGTTCAGTGTTAAATTAGACTAAGTTACCAGCTACTAGCATTCTCCTTGGCCACAGTGTCCTTGAAATTACTTCTTAGAAGTCGCCATTGAAGCCAGAAGTACATATCCTCCTCTTTGGAAAAATGAGTTAGATTCCAGGTAGTCAACTTGAAGCAGATCTACAGAATCAGCATTTTGTTTCCATTTTCTGGCTCTCTGGAAATGAGTGTGTGTAACAGTGGGCCTCTGGCCCTTTCATCCATCACAGAGATAAGGGAGCCCCAGGGACTAAAGTGGCCAGGTGAGGTCGCTTGCGAGTTCATCGTTGTGAAGCAGCGTTTTAGATGTTCAGGTACAAATGGTTCTCAGCCTGCTCAGTATCCCGAAAAGCATCTAGAAGCTTATTTAGTTCAGCTTGGTAATAGCGACTGTATCTGAAGGCAGGCATTTTCATGCTTTCAAAAATGCTGGGGGAGAAGAGCCAGAAATGTTGTGATGGTAATTTGCCATGTGAGAGAATAACACTGTTCAGGGTAGCTCCCTGGACATTTTAATTGGAAACCATCAGCAGCCTCCAAAGAAGAGAGCAGCCTGTTGTGACAGGGTCTGTGACGTCAGTGTGGACACTATGATTAACCATCAGCGCTCTTGGTTGCTAAATTCAACTTCTAGCCAAACCTGGTATTTTTGAGATTTTCAGAGGACTGTGTTAGTTATGTGATTAATGGTCTTCTTTCGATTCACCAACCAACCATAGACAATTGCTCTTCCTGTGGTTTCTAAGATGCTCAGACAAGGCAGGTGGCTTTTGTTTCCACACCAGTAATGAAGCAGCACTGATATGTTTTAGTAAATATGGACCCATTTTAATGTTCATACTGTGATAAGATATGTTTGGGGATATTTTAGTTCATTAGAATTGTACTGTAGGCTTTAATAACCATGACAAAACTCCTCTATTCCTGGATACACCCTGTCTAACCACGGGACCTTTTGGTTGCTAAACTTTTGTTTCTGTTTGGTGGATATTAATGATCAAAAGTGGTCCAGTTGTCTGATGTCCTGATATGAGAAGCACTTCATCTGGAACTTAGGGTCTTGCTGAAGCTCCTTTAAATTTGGGCTAACCTGCTAACTTGCCCATCTCCTTTCTATTTTTTATGAAAAATTCATTACTGATTATACGATCCTATTATAGAGAATTTAGAATACATAGAAAAAAACTGTTGCTATAATTTTGCAGTATTTTCTTCATCTTTATATATATATAATATATCTTTATGTAAATAAACAAAAGGGGTATGTGTATGTTTATATGTGTGTTTGTTTTAGGACAGTTTTGGGTGGCAAGTGACAGAAATCTAGTTCCAAGAAACATAAGCAAAGAGGGGGAATTATTTGTAAGGCTCTCTGAGCCCAAGGACTGGAAGCCCAAGTCCTTGAGGAAGCGTGGAAGCCAGGGCACTCTCCCCATCTTTCAGCTGTGTTTCTTCTCAAGCTTCTTTCTCCCTTTTAATCTGTCTCTCCCATCCAGTAAACATTCACAGAGATCTCCTGAGTTTAATTTCTTGCCAGATCAGTGACTCAGAGTTCAACACAATTCTTGTGTCTTCCCAAGACCTGTTACTGTACAAAATACCTGTTCCTGGGAGAACTATGACAGAGGGAGGGGACTCGGGGGGGCTTCCCACCTCTTGGTCCCAGGGAGGCATACATTCTTCCCTTTTTATTTGTTCAGTCTCTAGCCTGCCTCCCTCCCTCCCCTACTAATCTCCCTGTCCCACATCAGCTGTAAACCCATTCCACCTTCTCAGGGAGAGACAGTCCTCCGTCTCCCTTAGCTGCAGCCCTCAGGTCTGGTCTTCAGGCCACTCTTCTGCAGGCCCGTGTGCTCTGGGCAATGTGCATTTCTCTGGTTCAGGTGTGAGCAGGTTCAGATGAGGCTTGTCACTGTCTATACACTGTAGACTAAAATAATTTCATCCCCCAAACATTGGGTGTGCTTGACCTCTGGATTCCCTGCTAAGGCAGACACTACCCTTGAGGCTTCTGTTTTCCCAGCCAGGTAAAAAGGAGACTCTTCTTCCTCAGACTTGAGGCTTTACACTGAGAACAGACTTAGCAGGTAGTGAGGAAGCTTGCTCTTGTGTGTCCCATTCCAGGTGAGTGGGCCCCAGCTCTGGGCAAAGGAAAGGGTGGAACTTCTTTGCCTCTAGGCCAGGAGCAGGCAAGGGAGGAGAGAGTGAGGTTCTGGTAGCTGCTTCACCCCCTTTGCCAGTGGGTTTCCACAGTGGAAAAGGAATGCAGGGACCAAGATGTTTGTCCTGCCATCTCAGGCTGCTTTAGAGGGAGCCAGCCATTGGGCCTTCCTTCCTAAGGGATTAACTAGGTGCCATCCTGGTTCTTACCAAGAGTGGGCAGGTATTTTGGGGTCAGGCTGCCATGCACAGGTAAACCCCCAGTCTTTCATTTAGTGCTAAAAGCCAAAAATTAAAATTTTTGCAAAATTAAAAATTTTGCACCAAAATCCAAACTCTCAGAGTATTAAGCAAGTTGTGTTGGCCCTTATTTACTTATTTATTTATATTCTTATTTTTAATGAACATACAGTGTATCATTAGTTTCAGAGGTAGAGGTCAGTGATTGATCAGTCTTATATAGTACCCAGTGCTTATTATAGCAGGTATCCTCCTTAATGCCCATCACCCAGTTACCCCATCCTCCCACCCCTCCATTCCAGCAACCCTAGTTTGTTTCCTGTGATTAAGAGTCTCTGATGGTTTGTCTCCCTCTCTTATTTCATCTTGTTTTATTTTCCCTCCTTCCCCTATAATCCTGTTTTGTTTCTTAAATTCCACATATGAGTGAGAGTATATGATAATTGTCTTTCTCTGATTGACTTATTTCACTTAGCATAATATCCTCTAGTTCTATCCACGTCATTGCAAATGGTAAGATTTCATTTTTTTTTTTTGATCACTTAGTACTATTTCATGGTGGATGTGTGTATCACATCTTCTTTATCTATTCATCTGTTGATGGACATCTGGGTTCTTACTGTAGTTTGGCTATTATGGATATTGCTACTATAAACATTGGGGTGCAGGTCCTTCTTCAAATCACTATGTTGGTATCCTTTGGATAAATACCTAGCGGCACAATTGCTGGATGGTAGGGTAGCTCTATTTTCAGCTTTTTGAGAAACCTCCATACTGTTTTTCAGAGTGTGTGGCCCATTTTTAATTTAAGACCCACAGGAAGCAGATAATTTGTGGGATAGTATACTGACAAAGAGAAATCTTACTACAAGGAGGCATTGCTGAATGAGCTCATACATCAAAGGCATGTTGTTTCAGGAAACCTTACTAGCTATCACCTGCACATGTGTGAATTGCACTTGTGTACGTGCATGTGTGCACACACCCAGCTGCTCCTGTGGAAACCATGTGGATGAGGGTGCAGTTCTTAGCCAAGCTAGAGGATAGGCAGACTAAAAAAAAAAATCTATCGAGTTTAATCATCATCACCGCAGTTTACATTAAAATTTGGATTCTGTATTTTTCATATGAAGACCTATAGAAGCATTGCTGTAAATTTTCCTAAGTGCTATTTTAATGATTACATAATATTCCATTAAGTGTATGTGTCATAATTTATTTCAGTCATTAAGATATTACCGGAAATTCAGATCTTTCCAGTTTTTGTATTTGTAAATGGGATACAATGACCATCATTGTGCACACAGCTTTTTTCTTATCTGGAACTATTTCTTTAGGATATAGAAGTGGAATTACAGGATCAAAAATCTGAGCCCTTTTATGCTTTCCAGAAAGATTGCACTAACTTATCATTTTCATCGCCACCAACGATGGATGAGAAAGTAAATATCACCACCTTTGGCTATTTTCTGTAAAGAGGGTGTGTGTGTGTGTGTGTGTGTGTGTGTGTGTGTAACTCAGCATAAAAGTTACATTGTTATTTAAATTTTGATTATAGGCGAAGAACAATTTGGTTTATGTTTTTCATGCATTTTATAACCTGTCTCTTGAAATCTTGGTGTTTTATTATATAAATTTTTTATGTAATGAGAGCGGTTTTTCTTATTTTGCTTTAAATGCTTTCTTCTAATTCTTTGCCTTTGTAAAATTCCATAATTGCATGTGGGTGTATTGGCATTCTTCTTTATATTGGAGCCTTGCAAGAGGACCAGGTTTTATTTAATTTATTTTTAAGATTTTATTTTTTATTTATTGAGAGGGAGCATATGCCAAAGAGAGTGCAGAGGGAGAAGGAGAAGCAGACTCCCTGCTGAGCAGGGAGCCTGATGCGGGGCTTGATCCCAGGACCCCCAGATCATGACCTGAGCCAAAGGCAGATGCTTAACCACCTGAGCCACCCAGGTGCCCTGAGGACCAGGTTTTAGAAAGTGAAGTATAACCAAGAGAAGGAAGTCCGTTAAAAGCTGAGCATACTTCTTCCTCTGTTTCAGTGGAGACTGCTTGTGGGTTATTTCAGAATCCCAGTCCTTCATGTCAGGTTCTAAGCCTGTCTGCAGGAAGGATTGCTGCTTCCATAAAGTGATCTGGGGTCTAGTCCTGACTCAGCTATTGTCTAGACATGTGCCCTTAGACATAGTAGGCTCTGTAACCTCAATGCCTTTATCTGTAAGGTGGTGGATTTTAGATGGATAACTTTGAGATGTGCCCAGGGGGTTTTTATGTGGTTGTACATGCCCAAGATGAAGAATCCTGCTGTACACGAAGATTCTTCTATATCTCATTGCAGATTTTTGGAAGTTCCAGCACAGTGACACTTCCTGAAACCTTGTTGTTTGTGTCAACTCTGGATGGAAGTTTGCATGCTGTCAGCAAGAGGACAGGCTCAATCAAATGGACTTTAAAAGAAGGTAATTTGGATTTAGTTGTTGGGTGACACGGGCATTTGCTCAGCTGCTTTGGAGGACACCTATTCCAGAAAAAGAGAAAAAGTTACATTTTTAATAAAAAAGGATAGTGGAATCAAGGAGAAGAGAGGGAATTTACTCAGAGGGAATGTATACAGCTTGAATTATGATTGTTAACTAAGTGCATCAGTTAAAAAGGCAAGCTTTATCTTTTGTTTTTTTTTTCTTTCCAGATTTCATGTTTAAGTGGCTCTAGGCTTTTCTATTAATAGTTCTGGCTGGCAGGCCTTTTACAAAGACATGCTGCATAAAAAATTTTTTTAAGTTCTAGCTAATGATTAGAATCTTGTAATCATAATTATAAGAACTATCTTCTGTAACCTCAAATTACTCATTTGTTTTTATAGAGGCTGAAATACTTGAGGGCTGTAAAATTTGACATTCATCCAAATTAGCCACTTTATTGGGTCTTTACGTTGAGGGAAGTGAAAGACTGAGCTTGTTTCTCATTTAATCTGCCATGTCTCCTTTTTTATGATCTTGTCTTCCTGGTGATAGTTAGCAGAGTGGAGTCCTACAGCTGGGAAATTGTATTTGATTTCCAAAGTGATCTTCCTGGATAAAGCCATGCAAATCCAAGGATTTGGGGCTTTCAGAGTCCTCTCTATTCTTCTGTCCAGTAATAATTCTGATTTGGCTTCAGATTAGAGTCTGACCAGCATGCTCTCTTTCGTCATTGATCTGTGACTCATTATTTTCGTGAGCATAGCAAGTGTTTTTCCTTCGATAATAAAATGTTCCAAAACAGTGTTTTAGATGGAAAAATATTGGCATATGTCAGAAGGTCACACATCATTTTATCAGTTCGACAGCAAACCTGGTTACCACCCAGAGATGATGGCAGCTGAGGTACCACAGGCCACTTGCCTCACCTGTCTGGGTCCTGCTTGGATATACAAGAACCCTAGGCAACTGAAAGGACCAGCTCTTGGAGCAAGTGGCCATGAGAAGACCATAGAGCCGGCTTTTGGCATTGCATTACAGGCTCCCAGAATATTATCCATAATGTCTCTCCTTCATATTTAAGCCTTTTAGCTTTTTAAAAACAAAAACAGAGTTCTTTAAATTTCACAATTTCTGATTCTATCCAAAGTTGAGATCACCAAATCCTCAACAAGAAGGATTGAGATCATCATTTTTATAGTTGACTGTTAGGGCTGGGCCCTCAGTTTCAGCCTTCCGGAGCAGGGCTTTTTTTGCCCCAAGCTACTTCATTCTTCTACTTTGCTTTTCCCTGCATGTATTGATTTATTTTATTTTGATTTACTTATTTGACAGAGAGCACAAGCAGGAGGAGGAGGAAAGGGAAAAGCAGGGGGGGAGCTGGACTCGGGGCTCAATCCCAGGGCTCCAGGATCACGACCCAAGCTGAAGGCTGATGCTCAACCGACTGAGCCACCCAGGCACCCCTGCCCGTACTGTTTTAAATTGATCTTGTCGAAATCCTAATTTCTACAAGTAGCCTTGACTGTATCTGGCAAAACTGTATTTCACCTTGTTTCTTACTTAAACATAAGAATCAGTCTCTTCTCTCCCATTCTTTAGAGCTTAAGAATTGTCCTCTCTTTTACTTAACATTGTTTAGAGAATCTTGTCTGTGAAGGATATTTTATAGGACACAGAGAAGAAAAAGCCCATCCTTTCCCTCAAAGAGCCTGCAGCCTTATAGGGAGCAGTGACAAGTACCAGAGCTTCAGCACAGAGCCAGGGTTTGGTAAGGGAGGTGGTCGGGACTTCAAAGCCTTCAAAGGAGGCAGCAGGGCTATGGTGTGAGGAGCTTAAGGATGGGAGAGAAGCGGAGGGGATGTTGAGCCCTGTGGTAGCATTGAGGCTCTTATACTTGAATGAACAGACATTGGGACCATTAATGTGACTGAGCAGGTGAGTGATTCAACAGGTTTAATCCTGCAGCGGAGTGTGGGAGTGTGGGCTGGCGACTGGGAGGCCAGAGCTGTGGAGTCCACCTGAAAAGGGGGCCAGGGGCAAGGGAAGAAGTGGCACAGAAATATAGTCAGTAGAATCCAGCAACGGATTAGGGAGGCAGAGCAAGGAAGTGTTAAAAGATGCTTAAGGGGAGAATTTGAGAAATCTCAGTAAGGTCTAGTAATTTCAAGTAATATTTCATATGTTCTAAGTCTCCTTGTCTTAGAATAGACTGGCTTTTTTTTTTTTTTTTTTTTTTTTTTTTTTTTAGACTGGCTTTTTTAAGTTAAATTCAGCCCTGGATACCAATATCTATATCAATATATAAAACTATATAATAATATAGCTATTACATATATACTTTATTATTATATATAATATAATTATATGTTTACATATAAAATATGTTTCTACAGATCTGTGTACTGTGTTTATTACAGTATATATATGTGTATATATATATGTATTTCTACACAAAGATTAAAAGTGGTAATGTATAGAGACCTTGATTTTTTTTTTTAAGATTTTACTTATTATTTGAGAGAGAATATAAGCAGGAAGGGGGGGAGAGGGAGAAGCAAACTCCCCACTGAGCAGGGAGCCCCATGTTGGGGCTTGATCCCAGGACCCTAAGATCATGACCTGAGCCAAAAGGAGATGCTTAATCTACTGAGCCACCCAGGTGCCCTGAGACCTTGAGTTTTTGATTCAATTTTAATCTTGCAATTCTAACTAAAGATTTCAAAATTGGTATTTCTAAGCCATTGATCTGTAAATCACCTATAAAGATATCCATATGCTGTTCTAGGCCTTGAGGATATGGGAAGTGAACAAAACAGACAATCCTGCCCTTATAGAGCTTTTCATTCTAGTGGAAAACAGGAGGAAATAAATTTTGTAGTGGTGACAAGAGCTGACTTTATTGAAGAAAAATAAAGCAAGGAAGTGGAATAGGGAGCATCAGGGTGGGGGTGGGGAGCTGCAGTTTTAGATAGGGATGGCCCCATTGAAAAGGTGTCATTTGAGCAAGAACTCAAGGTAGCAGGGGAGTCTTTAGACAAGGCCTATCAGGGGCAAAGGTGGGAGAGTCCTTTGTATGGTAGAGGAAGCATCTTGGAGTGGCTGGAGGGGGGGAGTTGGGGGTAAAGGAGAGGAAGGGTAGCAGGAAATGAACTTAGAGCACCAGTCCCACAGGGACATAGTGCTGTCTTCATATACTGTTTATTATAAAAATGCCCCCACTACTATTCCGGAATGAAATGTATGCGACCGTAACCTACACACATACAATTACAGAAAGAAATGCGTGTATTACCCAGCTGGTAATCTAACACTGGAATAATAGAAAAGTAATTTTGACTCCCATAGATGTAATTTAACACGAAAATGCTCTGAAACGTGGTGACACTCCACTTCTGAGTGAGTGCGGTGCCTGCTGATGCAGACTGATCAAAACACCAGGATACTTGTGACTGGATTCCCAAGATGGCAAACAATTCTTAGTAATGCACCAAACAAGAGCAGTGTGACTTTACCTGATTCATACAGGAGTTATTACATTCTGAGAAGATGAGTTGTATAAAATTATGCAAAAATTGCTTTTGTGCTTTTATACAAGTGCTATTATAGGTTCAGGGAGTTACTGAAGGTTTTCGGCCTATGGGAGAGCCTGACAGAACATGAAGCAGTGTATAGATTTGGGATAATTTTTGGCTGTGCAGTGCTGTCTGCCCCACACTTAGCTCTTGTGTTCCTTACCACCCCTTCACCATCCCCCCATATCTCCCCAACCCCCCCACCAGTCCCTGTGGCCATGAAGAAATGCCTTCACAAATTTCCTGAGTATTGTCGAGCAAGCTGTATCCTCCCCCGAGAGGTCTAGGGCCTGGGGGCTGGTGCAAGGATGTTGGCTTTTTTGAAGCCACCCTTGGAGATACCTGAGCAAAGGAGTGACATGCCCTGGTTTTATAGGCTGATGTTTGTGTCCCTCCAAAATTCACATGGTGAAGCCTTACCGCTCACCATGTGATGGTATTTAGAGGTGGAGCTTATGGGATTTAGCTTAGATGAGGTCACGAGGGATGGGCCCCCATGATGAGATTAGTGCCCTTAGGAGAAAAGAAAAAGCCCGGAACTCTTGCTCTTTCCCACCATAAGAGAACACTCTGAGAAGGCTGCCATCAGCAAGCCAGAACAGGGCTCTCCCTAGAACCCAACCATACTGACACCCTGATCTTGGACTTGTAGCCTCCAGAACTGTGAGAAATAAATATCTGTTGTTGAAGCCACTAAGGCTGTGGTATTTTGTTATGGCAGCCTGTGCTAAGACACCTGGCCTCCACTTTACAGGGTCAGCAGGTGCTGTGTTGAGACAGCTGATGAGGCCAAGAGGAAGCTGGAGAACAGGTGGAGGCTACTGCACCAGTTCAGGCAAGGGAGGCCATGGGTTTGGGCCTGAGTGGCAAATGGAAGAAACTTGCTGATGCAAACAGACCCCAGTAACTCATCAGACTAGAGTTATGCAGAATATATACCTGTTACTGTTTCATGGTTTCCTGACTGTTTACTTATTATAGGGGCCAAAAAACTGGCAGAGTTTTGTTTTCTTTTTTTCTTTCCACAGATTGGTTTTGGCAGGTGCTTTTGTTCCTCTCCCACACGTGTTGCTGTTCTCAGAAATGGAGATTTCTTACACCATAGCAGCAAACTGCACCGAGTACAAAAAGCGAGTTTTGTTTTCAGAAACTTGAGTTCTGACATACCAAGTGAGGTGCAATCTTTCTAGGCTGTGATTTTGTGACTGTAGCAGCACCACTGTTTTTGTCTGAAATTTCACAGTGAAGACAGTCGAACATGTTTCATTTCTATGCTTTCAGCCCAAATGCAAACAGGAAACATTGCTGTTCTGTTTGGTATTAGATTGGTTTTCTAAAGCTTGCTTTTGCTTGGTGGGGTCTCCTTTGGTATTTACGGGGCTGCTTTAAGTCTTCTTGCATTCACTTTGAAATGCTAGTTATTAAAATTAACTGGATAACTAGAATTATTTGAAGGGCTAAAGTAGATAGACTAGAATAAAAGAATAAACTAGAGTTATAGGGAAAGATTTTCTTCAGATTTCACCTAAGTTTGCCTTTCTTACCATGTGCCTCTTCCCATAGTTTCCTGCCGGTGCTAACAGCCATGGCTTACCTAGTCTGGAAAGTAGAGTGATGCTTGGCCACTTAGTCACTGAGTTGTGTTATGTGGACTGAAGTCCTGTCTCTCCATTCTGACTCCTTCTCCCTGTCCTCCAATGTCTTAGCCAGGCTCTCAACATCCATTTCCTAGACCAATATAGCAGCTTCCTGGCTGTCCTCCAGCCATCATGCTGTTGGCAGATGTGTCCCCTAATGAGTCCATGTACTGTGCTGCACCCTTGCTGAGAGCCTTGGTGCTGTCTAAAGCGGTGCTCCCAGTGTGGTCTGACCACCTGTCTGCAAGAAGTACAGAAGGGATCCTAAGTGTCATCTGTGATGGGTTGGAATTTTCAGTAGCTGGTCCTTTGCCACAGTTGGAGAAGCACTGGTTTACTGGGTCAAGTCTAAGCTCATTGGCACACGTGCAGGATTCTTCACCATCCTGGCCCTCACCCATCCCTCTAGGCCTCAGAGATGTGGGGCCTTTGCTTATGTACCCCACCCCTTCCATCAGCCTGCAGTGTTGGACAGGCTCCTATTACTCTGTTAAGATCACAGGCTACCTTCTTGACCCCTCAAGCAGAGTGAGCCCCTTCCTCATCTGGATTCTGGGGCACTGTTGTGAATTTTTGTTTACATTTGTCCTCCCACTGAATTTTAACATTTTGTTTTTTATTTTATTTTTGAAAGAGAGAACACAAGCAGCTGGGGTGGGGGATGGAGAGAGGGAGAGAGAAAATTTTGAGCAGACCCATGCTGAGCATGGAGTCTGACAGGGGGCTTGATGTCATGACCCTGAGATCATGACCTGAGCTGAAATCAAGAGTTGGATGCTTAACTGACTGAGCCTCCAGGCGCCCTCTGAATTCTAACTTCTTGAGGCTGGGCTCTCTAGAGAGCCAGGGGTTCTCACTAAATATATCAGGCACCTAATGCTGACTTGGGTTCCAGAACCCTTCCCACTAGATGTCCTTTGGAAGCCTGAGAAACAGATGAGCCCAGACTCTGCCCCGTGGGGATGCATAATCTGTCACTTGGACCATTGTCACAGCACGTTCCAGTTCCAGTTCCTGATCTTGAGTTTCACATGGCTTTTTGTGACTTTCTGCTGTTTTCTGTCCTGTCCTTAAGTTGTATGCATGTTCCTCTGAAAGAGTCCTGAGATCTGCCTTCAGAAGTGTGATGGAAACAAAGGAATTATAAGAAGGGACAGTACTTTGTTAGCAGTTCTAATCTGTATTTTCTTTCAGAATTTTCTAGGCTTCAGATCTGCATCAACTGTCTTTGTACCTCCTTGCTTACGTAAAGAAAAGCATTAATTTGCCCTGCATTGTTTTGGAGGACTGAAATTTAAGTTGTTAGAGGGGATGAGAGAGGCCAGTTTCTACTTTTGAGTATCTTGAAGATGTATTTTCTTTCTCTCTTGTATTTTCCTTTTTATCATGGAAAATTTGAAATACGACCAACCTAGAGACGAGTAGAGATACAAATTTAGGTACTCATCACTTAGCTCCAGCGAGCATCAGCTCATGCTCAGTCTCATCAGTAACCCCTCTGATGTCCCCCCTCAAGCCTGGGCTTTTCCTCAGAGTGATACATTTCTCGTTGTAAGGGGGTCTCTTAAACAGTAGTCTCCATGCATAGTAGCCTAGATTCCAACTCCAAGGGATCCTCTTTGCAATGTTACTAGGTTTGTATTGGGACACAGTTGTGAATGTTGAAGGCTGTGATTTGATTACTTGTCCTTTTTATCTTGGGATGACCACACCAGGTTTGATGGCACTCCCATAGCTCACGAATGAATTCTGTGAAGGTCTGACATCTTTAGAGGCATTTGGGTACAGGCCATCGTATTGAATTGTCTTATCCTCCTTGAATTCTTTCACTGTTGATTATAGTGATCAATGTGAGTTTTTAGGTCCGAGTTATTTCTGTCAGGGTGAAGGTAGGTAAGTAAGGACATAGTAGAATCTGACTGCCTTTAGAATGGGAGGTTTTTCAGATTCCTTTGGTACCTCTACATGATTGTCTTTGTTAGACATGGCATTGGGTGATTTGCAGAGGTTCACCTGCAAAAAAAACAAAACAAAACAAAACAAAAAAAACAAAAAACCTTCCTACGTCGTCTCCCAGTTCTGGTGAGATTTGGAATTTGAGGATCAGCTTTTGATTAGATGCCTGCTTTAAAATGTTCTCCCTATAAAAGCTGAACTTTGAAGAATATTTGAGACTTGCTATCTTACACATTGGACCTCACAACTTTAACGGGAACTTAAGGTTTAGATTACAGAAGTACCTTTCCTTTGGGGGAGGAAATGAGCTGCCACTGGGGAGAAGTATTCCCTAATTGGTTCATTTGAGTGCATGAAACATATTTGGGAAACTTACCTTTTGAGTTAGGGAGGGTGAATGATCTTGTTTCTACTAATAATTTTTATAAGAAAATAGTATTACCTTAAGCATTTTCTTGAGGACATGCCAGTGGCTCATTGCGTTCAGACCAGCCAGTCTAGCTTCACTACCTGCTAGGATTATATCTCCATGTCCTCTTTAGGTCCTTTTTCCACTGCATTTTTCTGATCAGAACTAGGTTTTGTTTGCTACATTTTCCCCTCCCGTTTGGTTTCTGACCAGCCCTCCTGCCACCCTTCCTGCTGCCTTCCTCCTGCCCCCACACTGGCACAGGCTGTCAGACTGGGGTTACTGGGCTGCCTTCCTCACTGCCCTTTGTGACTCCTTCCCTTTCTCGTTCACTTTGTACCCTGATGCCTGCCTGTCTCTCCTTCCTTCAGTGGATGTGGATCACATCCCTCTTTTGCTCAGAAGCCTCCAGTCACCCCCTGGTTAGTGCCCACTGTACCACATCACAAAGTTTGCACAACTGTCTGCTTCATGGCCTCACTGCCTGCTCCCTTATTTGCATCGCTCCTCAGGAAGAACATTTCACACTCGCCAAGCCTGTGTCCTCATTCCCACAAGTAGGGTGATAGTTCTTCACTCAAGCTGTCTGGTCATCCCCACCCTCTGAGTCAGCCTTTTTTATGAAGTTTGTCTTCTCTGAGTACACTAGCCCTCAGTGACTTCCCTCACCTGGGAAATCCTGTGGTATGTACCGCAGGTTTTGGCTGTTCATTATACACTGTTCACGTATATTGACTTTATAAACTTCTTTCTTTATCCCACACAGCATGGAGGAGAGAACCAACCTGATGGCAGTGACCAACATTTGCTTTTGAGCTGTGTGTGGTAAATCTTAACAGATAATTACTAATAGTTCTCACACTCTCAGAAAGGGAGGGAGGGAAGGACAAGGCTCTTGAATATTTGGTATATGAGGAGGCTTCATTTTTGTTTTTTGCTTTTTTTTTTTTTTTAATCTATAAATACCTTTCAAAAAGGCCAACCCAGAAGAGTTCAGATCATTGCTGGAGGTATACTTAGAAGGGGCTGGTTTGGAGAATTTCAAATGTGCTGTGACATCTCAGTTGTACCTAGAAGTCTTCTAGTCTAAGAGGAAGCCAGTTTTTTTTTTTTTTTTTTTTTTGAGGAAGCCAGTTTTAAATGCCAGGTGAGTAGGGGTCAGCTAGGTGGTTGTGCTTTTGGAAAGAAGAGTGAGGTGGGGCAGGGCAGAAAAACCAGTGCTCATCTAGATCCCAAAAGAGAAGCAGGGTGTTCCAGAAATATCAATGCTCATCTGAGAAAGAGAAGAGAGTGATCTGGTAAGGTTCCTTGAGCCCCAGTCAAATGGGCAACCTGTTCTTGTGGCTTCTGTAATCAAAGGAATCTATTCCTTCCTACGTGGAAGAAAGTCTGCCCAGAGCTACCTCCAGGAAGAAGCTGTCAGACTTGAAGTCTGGTTTGAAACACTTATTTATTTAAATTTTGATTGCCTTCCATCAGAGACATTTTTCTGTTTTGCTGACTCCTCACCCCTGTTTTCCCATACCCTCACCAATTCTGCTACTCATGCGTTAGGGAAGCCTGCAGGGTGTTGATGGGGTCCTTCTTGCTCTTCAAGTAGATCTTCCTCCAGTGCCTTCAAACCCTGTGAAGTTGTAGGTTAGGCTTCACCTTCAGAAAGTGAAGGTTTAGGGCATCTGGCTGGCTCAGTAGGGTATGTGACTCTTGATCTCAGGATCATGAGTTTGAGCCCCACGTTAAGTATAGAGATTCCTTTAAAAAAAAGGGGGAGGGTTATATTACAGGTGAGTGCAGGAAAAACAGACTTTTCTTTTGAACATATTAGAAAGGCTTTCCTTAAATGGCTTTTGTAAGCTTCTCTCTTTTTAAAATTTTTTTCATTTTATAAAAACTTCAACACACAAGTGTAGAATAGTGTCATGAAACCCTCATGCACCCAGCACCCAACTTCAATAGCAATCAGCACATGGCAGTCCCCTTCCTCAACAACTTTATTTTGTAGCAAATATCAGACCATTTTTTCCCCATACATTTAAATAATTTTTAAACATGAGTGAACAAAACATGAGTGAACAGAACCATGCATAGCAGCTCTCTTTAGTTTTTATTGTGTAGGTTTCTGTTTTGGAAAAGTCCTTTCCATTAGAAGAAACTTACTGAAATAATGATATCCCACATACAGTTCTGAAACATCTTAAATCACTGACTTCCTTTGATTCTGCAGACAGCATTGCCTTCTAAATACGAGGGGAGCAGAGGCCTGGGCTGCAGTTACCCCAGATTTCACTCTGATTACTCATTAAACTGTATATAAGCTTTATATACATTTCTGTGTATATTTCACTAGATGCAACATAGATGGTCTGTCCTTCAACCTGCTGAAAATTCATTCCAACCCCCAGATATTTGAGACCCAGGAGACCTGACCCTGGCAGAGCATGATCAGTGCATCCTGAGAACATACCAGGTGCAGGGGGTGGTAATTTTCTGATTTTCTGGAGCACAGAGACCGACGTGAAACACCATGACGGTGTTCATGGAAGAGATGTGATTGAAAGAAAATCCTGGAGAAGAAATTGGGCCCAGGTTTTGCAGACCCTTGAATGCCTACACCTTTGGTTCTCAAACCATGCTGAGGGGCTGTGGTTGCCACAGAAAACTCAGAGAGGCACCACAGCTTGTTTCCAGTTTTTAAGAGAACTCCGCAGGGGTCAGAACCATGCTTGAGATAGTTTCTAGTTTCAGCATTAGGTTGTGCTCCTTTTGGTGAGCTTTGCAGAGCTGGATTTTTGGTGGCTGCTGTAATAAAGTTCAAATACCGCATGATAATCAAGGGTAATGAGGGTTGGCAGTGTCTAATTCGATTATAAGGTTTGGAATATGTGTGGCACCCAGCAGGTATACATCCCATTAGTAAGTAATTATGATTAAGAATGAAATAAATGACTTTTCTTTGCATTTTCGTGTTTTCCCTTTTTTCACATGGCTTCTAAGTTGCTAGTCCTTAAATACTTAGGTTGTGTAGAACTGTTTAATAAATGGAACTGTTAGATATTTCTCTTGGCCTAGGGCCCTATGAAGAAATTACTGAGACATGAAGGCTGGTGTGAACCAGGAAAGTTTGGGATCCTTTGACTTGAGCCACAGAGATGGAAAGTATTCAGTAGGCAGAGTGGGGGAGCCATTGTAGGGTTTTATGTGGAGGAAAGACATGAACAGATTTGCCTTTGTCAGATCCTTGCAAACAGTGGGTAGAATGCATATCTGACGGCAAAGATCCCAGATGAGGAGCTGGTTAGGAGACTGCTGGGTAGGCCCAGTGAAAAATGGTGGCTGCCTAATTTTGGCAGTAGTAAAGGAGGACACAGATTTTGAGAAATGTTTACTGAGTGGAATCTTATATAACTCAGTACCTAATTGAGTGGGAGTGGGTTAAAATTAAGGGGAGAGTCAAGGACAGCTCTGAGTTTCCAGATTATATGACTAGGTGCAAGTGGGGCCAGCCAATCTGGGAATGTAAAAGAAGAACCAGTTCTGGGGGGTATGGCATCAGGGGTTGAGCTACCCCATAAGCAACTGGAAGTGGGACCAAGTCTTGGACTCCATGGGAGAACGTCATAAACTGCCATGTGGACACCTAATAGGAAGGATTTGCAAGTGTTTGTTAGATTTGGTCACTGGAACTTGACAGGGGAAGTTTTGGTCTTACTCTGAGGGTAGAGGCCAGAGAGCAGGCTGTAGAGAAGGGCACAGAAGGCAAGAAGGTGAAACAGGATCCAGAGCAATGGTTTCCTAGTTAAAGACACTAATTCCCTGGCCTTATCGACAGAATCTGCTTCCTGGGGAAAGGACCTGGGAACCAACATTTAAAAAAGTATACGGACACTTACACATTACTGGCAGGAACCTGAATAGCACAACCACTTGCAAGAGCTGTTCGGTGGCTCCATGTCAAGTCAGTTGTAAACAGTATGGTTCCATGTTCCAGGTATTTTCCCAACAGAAATGAAAACCTAGGATCCTACAAAAACTCACAAATGTTCATAACTGCTTTAATCACATTTTTCTAGCCCAGTATCCCTCAGCAGTTAAAGAAATTGTGGCATATCCATAAAGTGGAACACTACTTAACCAGTATAAAAGAACAAACTGTGATACATACAACAATGTAGATGAGTTCCAGAAACATGAGGCAGAGAGAAGGAAGCCAGGCCCACAAGAGAACCTAATAGACAAATGCATTTGTGCAACTTTAGAACAAACACAACAAATCCATCAGTGACTAAATGGGGTGGGAGTTGGAGATATTGAATCCAAAGGTGTGTGAGAAAATGCTTTGGGGTGATGGTAACGTTCTATGGTGTGAGGGTGGTTACATGGATGTGTAGATTTCTCAAGACTCCTCAAATTGTACACTTAAATGCTGCATTAGGAGAGAAAGGAAAGCCTGTGCCAAAGAGTGAAGGAGAACTCAGAGGTTGGGTATGTTTGTGGGCTGAGGAGAAGGAGTGAGGCAGCCAGAGGAGGACCAGAAGATCCTTGGAGACATGGTACCACCTGGGAGCTGTGCAGTATCTATGAATACGAGGGTGAACATGTTGTCCTTTTATAGAGAATTGGGTAAACTTGAGAAGAGTAGAAAGATTGGGAGAGCTCACTCTGCCTCCTTTTACTCCATCTGTGCCCCCAGAAAGCAGAATCAGGTGTGGAGAGGAGGCTTGAGTCAAGGAGAGAAGGTTTGAAATAACAGCTGTGAGGAGCAGGGAACAGAGGCCAACCAGGAAGTAGATAAGTATATCTCCTATGACACGGGGTCCAGCTGGCCATAGATGTCGAATGGTTTCTCCAAGAGTGATTTAGTGTTTTCTTCAGCAGCGCCCAGAGCCTGGGTGGAGGAAAGGGGATTGCTGATTAGATTTTGGGTTGAGGGGTGATAGAGCACAGTTGCTGGAGTATTAAAAGTAATTAATGATGGATGCCCAGGCTGGGCAGGAATAGAAGTAGGAAGGAAAGTAACATGAATTGATTGCTTCATTCAGTCAATATGTTGAACACTCCTCTGTGCCAGGCACTGTTTGAGGTGTTAGAAACATGGCAGACAACAAAAGATAAATCCCAGTCTTTATGTAATTAACAGTGGCTAGAGTCAACGTTTTTTAAAAGTAAAATATACTGTACTTTAGACGTGATAAGTGTCATGGAGAAAAATCAAGTAGGGAGGAGGGGTGGCAGGGTAGGAGGTATTCATGAAAGACCTCTCTGAGATGGTGATATTTGGTCAAAGATGTAGGCAGGGGGCTAGTAAATGCAAAGGCTCTGAGGCAGGGGCACACTAGACAGTATTTGAGGAATATGAAGAGGGCCAGCTTGGCTGGAATAAGCAAAGGAGGAAATAGCGGGAGAGCCTTAGAGGGTGGGATTGTGTGGGATTTGCAGGCTACGGTGTGACAATCTTTACGATTGAGATAGGCACCACCAAAAGATTCTGAGCAGTAGAGAAGAATAATCTGACTTCTGTCCTTAAAAGGATCACCATTCTCTGTGTCAAGGCACAGACTTTTTAAGCCTTGACAAACACTTAGTTCTTATTCAGTCCACAGAGATGCCTCATGAGATTGGTGGTGTTATTTTTTCTCTTTGTTGTTGAGGAAATTTGGGCCCAGAGAGATTAGGTAATTTTGCTGAGGTCACCCAACTGGTAATTGGCAGTTAGGATTTAAACATAGACTCATCTGATTCCAAAGGCCATAGAAACCAGGAGAAGAAGGAGCCCTTAAAAAAGAAGGTGCTCTGATGATGGAGGGATACTGGGCATAGGAAACAAATGATTAGACTCTAGAGTTTGGCAGCCGGTGAGATGTGTTGGAGAGAAATGAGTATCACCAGTGTCATTTGGAGCCTGTCTGTCCTCTAAAAGTATAGTGGTACTGTTAACAAAATAGCATGGTCAAGAGTAGAAGTGGGTCTGAGTTAAAAGATGAAGGGCATGACTTTGGGCAGGTGGTGGCTGAGGTGCTGGTAGGAAATAGTGGAAAGGTCCAGTTGATACAGAAAGAAGAGCTCAGAAGATGATGGTGACCTGAAATCTTCCTTTGTGGTTATGGTTGAAATTTCAGGGATGAGTGTGCTCTCTGAGATAACTGGCCGGAGAACCTGGAAATGCGCCTTCTTGTTGGAGTAGATAGGGGAAGAGCTAAGACAGAAGGGGGACAGAAATCACGCATGCAGGGCCACAGAGATGAGAGACTTGGGACGAGCCACAGAACCAGAAGTGACCGTGGAGGGGCTGCCTGCTGGTGTGTGATCCGGGCAGCAGGCACATGGGATCACCCGAATGGTTGGGAACTAGCTGAGAGAGTAGGGCTATTGGTGCTGCGGATGGAGCCACAGAGACCTGTAGCACAGCAAAGTTGAGAGTATGCATGTGATCCAGTACAGAGGGAGAGGGCCTGAGGTCCAGAAAGGATGGAATGGAGAATAAAGGTGAAAAAGGTATTCACGGAAAGATGAAAATTCACTTCTTTGGGAGATAAAAATGTTTAAGTTTTCACCCTTGTGAATTTGGGCAAAGGAAGGGTGTGAATATTTGTTTTGAGCCATTTCTGTTCCCAGTTAGAAAGGAGGATTCAAATAGCACAGCAGTATCAATGAGCTGTCACACAACCTCATCCAGGTCTCTGGGTTGTAAGGGTTGTGCCATTTTAAGCCCAAGCTGGACCCACTGGGGGAATCGGGTCCAGTCCGGTGGCTGTTTCCCGGGGAGCAGTGAGCAGGTTTGTTTCTGCCTGTCAGTTCCTCCTGCGATAGCCTTACCTTTACCTTGATTAACACTTGTTTTCATACTTGCAAAGTAACTACCACCCTCCCCCCTCACACACACACCCTTTCTCCCTTCTGAAAGTAAAACAGCTTTGTGGGTTGGCTTTTATCCTTATCAGTCTCTGTATAGATAGAGTGGCTTATTTTGTAGCTGTGTTTGTTTATAGCTTTCTAGTTAGGCCAGGTTGCTTTTCACATAGCTGGATCTTTCTTTTTTTCTTTCTTTCTTCTCCCCCCCCCCCCCCCACAAGAATCTTACCTGATACCAGCTTTCATTATTAAATAAAAACAACCACTTTTTCACATTGGACTTTCATTGCACATTTTCAGATGATGCTGTTTACTTTTATTTCGCTGACTTTCCAAATATTTTCATCCTTTTATGTTATGGAAAATTTCAAGCATATGTAGAAGGAATAGCAAAAAAACTCCCCAGTCTTGCCATGTTCCTCTTTACCAGTTACCAATAGGCTGGCATTTTTTATCTCCCCTTGCATATGATTTTTTATTCTGTAGTATTTTAAAGATTTTTTTTACTTATTTGAGAGTGCAAGCAAGTGGGGGGGGGCAGAAGGAGAGGGAGAAGCAGACTCCCCACTGAGCATGGGGCTCGATTTCGGACCCTGAGATCATGACCTGAGCTGAAATCAAAAGTTGGATGCTTGGGCAGCCCTGGTGGCCCAGCGGTTTAGTGCTGCCTTTGGCTTAGGGCGTGATCCTGGAGATCTGGGATCGAGTCCCACGTTGGGCTCCCTGCATGGTGCCTGCTTCTCCCTCTGCCTGTGTCTCTGCCTCTCTCTCTCTCTCTCTCTCTGTATGTCTCATGAATAAAAAAAATCTTAAAAAAAAAAACGTTGGACGCTTAACCTACTGAGCCACCCAGGCGCACCTTTTTTCTGTAGTATTTTAAAGCAAATCTCAGATTCAAATGATTCTTTAAGAAAAAAAGAAGTATATCTCCCCTATACCTAGGGTATAGTCACTGCTCCCCTCAGAAGCCAAGAGGACTTTGCTGCCCTGCCGGAGCTGACTTGAATGGCGGTGCCAGTGCATGGCTTACTCTGCGCGTGTTCCTCCCAGGAACCTAATTTTCCTGAGTGGACGAGAGCACGCAGAGCTGTCCCTCGGGTCCCTCCCCGGCTCCTGCCAGTGGCCTGTGTCTTCACTGGAACCCGTCAGGTGCGGGACACATCTTGGGACTTCAGGCCTCCGTGTCAGGTGACAGTGGACGAGCCCTAGAGAACCAGGGACGTCTGCACCTGAAGACCAGCCTGTGACGGGGACTCCAGATCCTGTCAGGCCCCGCGTCTGGTTTCCGGTGACGTGCTGGGATCCGGCAGGCCCCTCTCCCGCTGTGTTTGTCTGTGAAGCCGTGAAGCTCTCCCCGCCGCCACGGTGGGGGCTGCTGCGTGGGAGCGGGGTCATCAGGGCGCCTCGCCTCTTCCGGAGGTGAACGCCGCGAGCCCCGTCCCCGTCTCTTGCATCAGCCTCCTGGGAGAGGACCGAGAGGGGATTAACGGGAACGAGAAACGCCGGCTTCCCAACTGACAGTCAGTTCCTCCTGTTTCCTAACATGTTTTTGGTTTAATGAATTGTTTGTGGGCCGCCCACAGCCACACGTGCTGTGTGTACCTCTGTCCCCGTGAACACTGTGTGTCCTTTCGGGTAGGAGCCGGGCTTGTAGAGCAAAGTCAACACATGAGAAGGCCTGAAAGGGTTCTCTGCATCTGAGAATCCCGGGTGACTGGGGGCATCTGTCACGTCGCGCACGGCCCGCGGAGCCTGCAGCTGGGCATCCGCAATCCTGGGACGGTGTCTGCCGTCCTCACCCCAGCTTTGAACTTGCAGGCGGTGTCGCCGTGTGGCCCGCGGGGCTTGGGTCGCCGGGAATCCCTCATGGCCGTGGATGTTCGCTCTTTTCGTGTCCGTGCGCTCTCAGGCCACCACCACCGAGCCCAAGGAACTAGGAGCATCCTCTTGCTTCGTGCCTGGGAGAATCTGGGGAGGGAAAAATTCTGCCGTTCTTGACTACTGCAAGTATAAAAGAGACTTTGAGAAAACACTTTTTCCCCCCAGTTTAAAAAGTAACTCCTGTTCTTAGACGAATTTGGGGAAATACAGATAGAGGAGTCACATTTCCAACACAAATATCTTACAATTGGCTTTTTTTTTTTTTTTTTTTTTTTTGCCCTTCCATCATTTTTGTCTATGTGCATTGAAGATTTTCTCCTCAGCTGCACTAATATTCTGTATCATGTTATCTTTTCCCCTGAATATCAGAGTATAAAGATTTGTACATTTTTAAATTGTATAAGCCCTTTTAGAAGCCTTAATTTTCTGCCGAGCAGACATTCCCTAATTTAACCTTATCGTTGATTAGGTATGTCATTGGTAATGCTACTGTGAGTGTCTTTGTACACAAAGCATTTTCTATATTTTATATTGCTTTTTTTTTTTTTTTTAAAGATTTTATTTATTCATGAGAGACACAGAGAGAGACAGACACACGCAGAGGGAGAAGCAGGCTCCATGCAGGGAGCCCGACGTGGGACTCCATCCAGGGTCTCCAGGATCACACCCTGGGCTGAAGGCGGCGCTAAACCGCTGAGCCACCCGAGCTGCCCTTATATTGCTTTTAAACTAGGTTTTATAGAAATGGAATTGATGGATCAAAGGGAATCGAGGGGGAATAAGCACTTGGAGGCTCCAAGTTTGCCATCTTGCTGCCCCGGTGGGATGTATCCATTTATCACCAACCAAATTCTCATCAACCAGAAGATTAGTTCTTAAGCCACAGTTTTGTTTTTCCTAATGGGAGTTTCTAATGCCACTCCAGATATCTGTGACAAGGTGGCGGTTTAGGTTATAAAAGCCATTGATGTGTCAGATAGTGACACTGTGACTCATTGTCCACTATGCTTTGAGACTCATTCTTCCTTCACTGTCCATCCCCCAAGTTATGTGTTCGTTCTTTCTTTCTTTCTTTCTTTCTTTCTTTCTTTCTTTCTTTCTTTCTTTCTTTCTTTCTTAAAACTATTTGTCTATTTATTTATTTGAGAGGCAGGGGGGAGGGGCAGAGGGAGAGAAAGAATACTCAAGCAGACTCCCTGCTGAGCACGGAGCCTGACTCAGGGCTTGATCTCATGACCCTCTGATCATGACGTGAGCAGAAATCAAGAGTCAGATGCTCAACCGATTGAGCCACCAGGTGCCCCTATGTGCACATTTCTTGACATCAGTTCCTTTGTGCTATATTCTCTATCCCATCTCAGTGACAATCTGTGTCTTTGGGTGTGTGTTTTCTAAAGTCCCTTCACATACTTTATCTGGTAAGTTTAAGGGAAATTTAAGTTATTGGTACCACTTGTGAATCTGTCTTGGGGGCCTTCTTGGAATCCTGGTATTTTAGAGTCTGTCTGATGTTGTATTTGTTGTTCTTTTGCACAGATCCTGTTCTGCAGGTTCCAACACATGTGGAAGAGTAAGTCTTCTAATTTGCTTCGATACCTTCCTTTAATTCATTTTCTTAACTATTCAGTCGGTATTTAAGAAGCTAGCTGCTGGGAGCACATATATACGTACACCTAAGGTATAATGAGAATGACGGAGACGTGAAGTCTTACAGGTGCTATGACCTGTGTCGGGCAGTCAGTTCCCCAGGGAAGGGAGGCAGTGATATTAAAAGGCCTACTTGAGACGAAACTCCAGTTGAGGGATCCCTGGGTGGCGCAGCGGTTTGGCGCCTGCCTTTGGCCCAGGGCGCGATCCTGGAGACCCGGGATCGAATCCCACATCGGGCTCTCGGTGCATGGAGCCTGCTTCTCCCTCTGCCTGTGTCTCTGCCTCTCTCTCTCTCTCTCTGTGTGACTATCATAAATAAATAAAAATTAAAAAAAAAAAAAAAAAAAAGAAACTCCAGTTGAGTTTAAGTCCTACCAAACTGCCAAAGTCTTACCAAGGGTTTAAATCTCTCCCTTTTCATTGTGTCATACCATGAAGAGGAAACATGAGCGTAACCTGCTACTACAGTGTATGTGTTATAGCCCCTATAAGAGCTCAAATGATGGGACATCCTAAGTACAGAAAAGATTGAACAAAGGGTTTTTGAGTGCCTAGTCCTAATTCAGACTCCACCACATTAACCTTATCAAAGATCACCTCGTATCTGCTTTATGGCAAGCCACGTGTTAAAGACCACCATATCTCCTTGGCAAGTTCTCTCTGAGGTCAAGCTTTCAGAGTCTGCTTTTATTGCCTCCAGTTTAAAAATACATGTTTGTTGAAGACTGAAGGTAGATTTGTCCTACCATTTATGTACTGTTCCATGCTATTAAATATTAATTGTTGAAGTTCTATACACAATTGACTTAGAAACTGAAAAGCAGACTTACCTGGGTCCTTTTCACTTATTTATCATCATTCAGAGTACTTGACCAAATGATGACTTACTCTTCTATGGTTTTTTACTTTTTTTCTTACAGGTTGCTTTTTTCTGCTCAAATATAGCCTATCACCATAGGGATATTTTATTTGTAGCTAAAAGTGAAAGAGCAGTGGGTGGAATTGTCTTATACACACGCATGCCTCCCTCACTCCAATCATGACTTTGCATGGCTTTGATATTTTGTTCTGTGCCCTGGGCTATAACTTATCACTGATACTTACTGCTCAATCTCTAGGCCTGCTTTCCTCCCGGATCCCAACGATGGCAGTCTGTATACACTTGGGGGCAAGAATAACGAAGGCCTGACAGTGAGTATATTTTGATTCTTTGTGTACTTCAGAGGTTCCAGACCAGTGGTCCTCAACTGTTGCACATTGAGATCACCTGAGAGTTTAAAAAAAATTACTATACACTAGAGAGGTATAATACTCCCTTTAGCAGCAGGACTTGATCTAACTAGTGATTCTCATATTGGGGGTAGTTTGAAGCATTCCCCACCCCCATTCACCCCAGCAAATTTCCCAGTGGTTCTCAGCCTTAGCTATACATTGTAATAACCTGGAGAATTCTTAAAACAACAACAACAACAAACTACTGAGTCTGGATCCCAATCCTAGAAGTTTCCATTTAATTGATCAAGGTCATCAGCAATTTTTAAAAGCTCCCTGGACAAGAGAATTTAGAAACACACCCACATGGATGATCACCTGATTTATGACAAAGGCGATGCTGCAGTGTGCAGTGGGGAAGGGTGGTCTTTCACCCTTCAACTGGGATGTCCATGAAAAGTATCTTAACTCTTACCCCTCACCAGACACACAAACCTCAGTTTCAGAGAGATTACATATCTAAGTACGAAATATGAAACCAAACTTTAAGGAAAAAAAGTAACAGAAAATCTTCACAACTTTAGAGTAAGAAAAGATTCTTTTCCTTCCTTCCTTCCTTCCTTCTTCCTTTCTTTCTTCCTTCCCTCCCTCCTTCCTCCCTTCCTTCCTCTCTCCCTTCCTTCCTCCCTTCCTTCCATCCTTCTCCACACCCAACATGGAGCTCAGTGCAGGGTTTAAACTCACAACTATGAGATCAAGACCTGAGCCAAGATCAAGAGTTCAGCACTTAACCAACTGAGCCACCGAAGTGTCCCAGAAAAGGTTTCTTAAATAGGATAAGATAAACAAAACAGAAATACCTCACACTAACTATAAAGGAAAAAATTGATATATTGGATTATATTAAAATTAAGAGTTTTTCTTAATTAAGAGACATCATTAAGAAAGGCAGGATGTATTTGGAATACACTGAACTGGCAATACATATATGACTCCAACAAAGGATTCATATTCAGAATATGTAAAGAACTCCTATGGATTATTATTATTTTTAAAGATTATATTTGAGAGAGAAAGTGAGAGAACACAAGCAGAGCGGAGGGACAGAAGGAGAGGAATAAGCAGACTCCTTGCTGAGCAGCGAACCCATGCAGGGCTCCATCCCAGGACCCTGGGATCATAACCTGAGCCAAAGGCAGATGCTTAACTGACTGAGTCACCTAGGCACCCCAAACTCCTATGGATTACTTTTAAAAAAGGAGAACCCAGTAGAGAAATAGAAGAGGATATCCAAATGGTCAATAAACATATGAAAAGAATACTCAGCTTCATTAGTCATTAGGGAAATGCAAGTTAAAATCACAATGTCTTGGGACACCTGGGTGGCTCAGTGGTTTAGTGCCGCCTTCGGCCCAGGGCGTGATCCTGGAGACCCGAGGTTGAGTCCCACGTGGGGCTCCCTGCATGGAGCCTGCTTCTCCCTCTGCCTGTGTCTCCGCCTTTCTCTCTGTGTTTCTCATGAATAAATAAACAAAATCATAAATTTAAAAATAAATAAATAAAATCACAATGCCCTACTAATACTAGAGTGGCTAGAACGAGGAAAGTAGACAAACAGATGTTGGGGGGGGAGCGGAGCCATCAGAGCTCCTGGACACTGCTGGTGGAAGTGCTACTTGGTATATCCAGTTTGGAAACTGTTTGGCAGAATCTGTAAAGCCCTAGGACCCAGTAATCCTTCCCAGCTTATTATGTACCCATGTGTGTTCACTAAAGACAGCTACCCAAACGTACTGCAACATTACTGAAAATAATCAACAAGTGAAAACAACCCAGACAGCATCAGTAGTAAACAGGATAAGGAAAGCATCCATAGTGGACAGGATAGAGAAATTATGGAATAGCGATATAATTTAATAGTCTACACCAGTGAGAGCCTACAGTCTGCAACTCTGCACAGCAGCATGGATGAATCTTACTAACCTAAGGTTGGACTGAAGATGACAAACAAGAAAGGCTGCACACTGAATGATTCATTTATATAAAGTTCAAAGACAGGAAAAACAAGTCTATGCTGTCTTGAAGTTAGGATAATGGTTACCCTGGAAAGTTATGATTGGAAGAGAAGGCAAGAAGAGGGTTTTCGAAGTGCTGGAAAAATCCTGCTGCTTCATGTGGATGCTTTGCACAGTTGAAGTAAGCTGAGCTGTATACTCACGTGTGCTGTTTGTATGTTCTGCTTCAATAGAGAGTTTAAAAAAAAAACAAAAAAAAGCTTCCAAGTGATTGTAATGTGCAGCCTGGATTGAGAACCAGTGGTCTAGACTGTAACTGGCAGTGAGCTCTAATTGGGATATTTTAACATAATCTTCTGAATGCCCATGACCAGAACAGATGGGAGGAAAGCAAGCCTTGCGTAGAGGTGTGTGTGTTTCATCATCAGCATTTCCCTTCACATTCCCAGAACCTATTTCTGAAACACTCTGTTTGCTGAACACCATGTGGAGCGATTTGTGGAAGTTGTCTCATGTTTCAGGAGCCTTCTGGAATAGAGATGGTAACCCATGTAGGAGGCGTGGAAACAGTGCCCGTAGAGGTGAAGGAATGTGCCCAAGGCCAAAGCGTCAATTGTTGGAACTTGAGACTTGAGCTTGAACTTCCAAAATGCTCTGACCACTCCACTCCGCCTCACATTTTCCTGTTGTAGGTTAACAGTTCCAGGAACCAGGTGTCTCCCAGGTTGGGCCTTGAACAGGTAGACCTGTAGAAGCGCTCAGCAAACACTGTAGGACTCCAGACTAGAAGCCTGGCAACTACTTTCTGATTCTCCAGAACATCTGGCACAAACCCAGTCAGTCATGACAGCCTCTCTGTGGCATTTTTCCTTTTTCGAAGGCCTAGTTTAAATGTTGGGATAATCGGAAAATCCAAATGATTGATTATGTAAAGTTCTGTTTATTAAAGCTAGAGAGAACTCTTTTTTTGGAGAAAAAGATGACAGTATAGTAGAAGCAGGTATCTACAGAATAGTTTCAAGAACACAGAATGTTCCAAAAATAAAGTATACCGAAACGAACATTAACCAAAGGAACTTATCAGATGTCAGCTGTAGACTCAGAAGAATCAGTTTTATGATGAAATGCAGTTGAAACATGTGGTTGAGTTTGAGTTTCTTTTTCCTGGCATCTACCATAATTTCTTTTTAATACCAAAAGGCTTAATTTCCTTGTTTTTCCAGTGGAGCATTGTTTAATTAAGGAAACATTAAAACGACTTGCTCCACCTTGAACTCCTAGGTCACCTGCATAATGCTGACTTCTTTCCCTTAAAGCTTCAGCTGGGTACTGAGGTTGTTTCTCTTCAGAATTAATCTTACGGCTCACCTACACTCTGAAAAGTACGTCATTCCACTCAGCCTAGCTGGCTCTGGGTCAGTTTTCCAAGACAGAATTCTTTCTGTCCCATCCCCCTCCCAATTTCAAAGATTGTGTAACTTCTCCATATTTGTATAAGTATTTTCAGAAAAGGTTTGTGTCTTCCCCAGAAGTGCTCTGGACAAGATACTTTAAGGAGCTCCTGACAGGGAGCTGAGAGCTGGAGGCTTGATCAAAGTGGATATGGAAGCCTGGGGCATCCCTTCTCCTTGGTTTCCAGTTGGGAAAGCTCCCATCAGCCATCAACACTGCTTCTCTCTTTTTAGCAGAATTGGGTAACAGAAACAGATTGTGCAGTAAAATTATAATAATTGCACAAGACTTGGTTAACTTATTTTTTCCTTTGCCTCTTTTTTTTTTTTTTTGTAAAGAAACTTCCTTTTACCATCCCAGAATTGGTACAGGCATCCCCATGCCGAAGTTCAGATGGAATTCTCTACATGGGTAAGAGTTCCTGTTTTCAACACTGAAACTTTGATCTGTTTGGAAAGGAGTCCCAGAATCTGGGAAAGTGGCACGTCGGAGAGAGAGGTGTGCAGTGACTCCCCACCAACCCTTCTGAGAAAGGTCTTTCTTGCCTTGATTATGCTTCTTCACGCCAGGATCAGCTGACCAATTAAGAAAGCCCCCCGCCCCCCTTGGGAGCAGACTTGACACCATTAATATGGTTACTCATTTAAAAACTTTTAGTTGCTGTGTTGACTTACCCCTGTGATTTAAAGATTGCAACATACCCAGAAGCAGTTGGATGAAATTTAAAGTGAACACAATAGTCTGAGCCAAGAAAGGGAAGCCAGGTTCTGCCTATTAATTATAGGACTTTCATAGTATTTCCTGCTATCAGAATATTGGATAAAACAGCACTTAACAGCTTGGCTAGATAAGCCGCCTTCATACCTATGGGGTCACCTCTTTGAAAGCATCAGATCACCTGCTTTTCTTTTACTGTGTTTGCTGCCAAAATGTCAATAAAAATGCATTTGTAATACAAAGGAGAGCTGTGTTTATCTTGAAATCATAGTAGTAATAATATCCTGTATTTACATAGCAGCTTTCCTTCTGAGGAACTGAAAGTGGTTATTGCCTATTCATGCCTCGGGAGCTTTATATGTATTTTGGGGCCTCAAGTACAGGCTGGATTTTAAGTTTTTGCCTGGGACACAGAGGCTATTGCTTTCTTCCACACCTTCCGCATGAGGAAGCCTCGGGATTCAAAGGAAGTGATCAATACAGGCTTTTTCTCTCTCTCCCTTGGGCCATGCTCCAGGCCTACCTGACTTTTTTTTTTTAAGATTTTATTTATTTATTTGAGAGAGGGAGAGCACAAGTGCAGAGTGGGGCAGAGGGAGAAGCAGATTCTCCACTGAGCAGGGAGCCCAATGTAGGCTCAACTCCAGGACCCTGGGATCATGACCTGACCTGAAGGCAGATACTTAACCAGCTGAGCTGCCCAGGCTCCCCAATCCTGGCCATCTTCCGACTGTCTGTGTCACTGTTGTGACAGTCTGGGCTGTCTGGGCTTTTAGCTTTTGCCAGAGGTTCATCACTTATGATGCATTTAGGATAGTGTGTTTTTTTATCATCTTTGTGTGGTGACCTCTTAAGTGCGTTCATTAAACATATTTAAAACTGGCAATTGCCCAGTCCATCCTTTAAGAGGTAGCCGAATTATTCAGACTGTAGTAGCCCTCGAAGTAACCAGAAGGGTGTCCTATCATATGGAAAGGGATCATGGACAGAGCTATTTGGTGATATTTTCACTCTTTCTGCAGATCTTTTTCATATTAAGATTTTGTCATTGAGAACAGAAAGTTGTCATCCACGGACAAGTTTCACATATGTAGACTAGGCATATATGTTATATCTGTTAGAACTAAGTGTAGCTCTGGAAATTCTGATGCGCTGTGATCTTCCCAACATCTCTGTACTCTGCTTCCAAGAGTCCCTTGACATAGGACTCTTGGCCAATAAGTTAGGAAGATACAAGTGACCAGACGTGTTGCCTTACAAAACAGACATACATACCTTATGGTGAATGTGTTGACTTTCAGGTGGGAGGCCCATGCTGCTGACCCATCATTAGCCAGTTGCTCTGGTGTATGTACTGTAGATGCACATGCTTTAAGTTTTCCCAGTAATGTTGTTTGGCTATGCTGTCCACCTGTTCGTTCATACCTTTTAATCTAGCTGACTGAGATATAGGGGTGTAGTGTGTGGCCAGGGAATAACTTACTGACTGGGGTCAGGGACTGAGATAAGTTTGGCCTCATTAGCACCAGATTGCAACCAGCTTTGCTACTCAGTCCCAGATACCAACCAGTCAGAGTTACAAACAGTAGCTATAGATCCTCTTTACATGTGGGCTCATTAGTAGGGGTGTGGAGATCTATGAATGATGGTTACCAGAGAGATGAACCCCTGGGTGCATTTCCATATTTATATAGATCCTCATCTGTGGGAAAAGGATTACCCTTCAGAGGCCAGGTCTTCATATTTAAGGTCATTAATCAAAGCAGTGAAATCTGAGTTTTATTAGGTTATTATGCTTGAAGACATTTTTAAACCATCATTAGGTTATTAAGTTATTATAAGACCCAGCAGCCCCAGAAGTTTTATTATCTCCACAGTAGCATTCACCTTGTCACCCTCAGAGCATCATAGAAATGTCTTCAACATCAGGAGGACTCCAGGCCTCCCAGCACAGAAAATATCTTGGCCTGCTAGTTTGGTAGAGATACTTTCTCCCCCCCATATGGGGTGAGTGTAAACCAGTGTGTCCTTGTGACCTTTCAGGTAAAAAGCAGGACATTTGGTATGTTATTGACCTTCTGACCGGGGAGAAGCAGCAGACTTTGTCATCGGCCTTTGCAGACAGTCTCTGCCCATCAACCTCTCTGCTGTATCTTGGGCGAACAGGTAAGAAGGAAGCTTCTGTTGTGTTCAACCTGCGTATTTCCCAAAAAAGACCTGAAGTAGCACCTTCTGGATCTCTTCCTCCGGGCTTCATTCTCTAGAAGATGGCCAGAGCTGTCTCCTTCAAACACAGATTTTTACCATGTCATTCCCCTTTAGAAGACCCCACAATGGCTCCCCATTGCCTGAGGGATTAGCCCAAAACACTACAGCCTGCAAAGCCTTCATGATGCAGCCACTGTCTCTTCTGCCTCTTTGGCTCTATTTCCCGGACTTAAACCTTTTCCAGTTCCCAGAATAAGCAGTGCCATTTTTAAAGACGTTAGGTAGTGGGTCTCTCTCCACCAGGTATGCACCTTGTTGCCTTGATTTAATCTTGATCCTGAGGCCGTTTTTTTTTTATAGTGAGACTCTTTCCCAGCTGGAATGCCGGTCCTGGTGCCTCCATATTTTTCTCTGTATTCAGCTTGGAAACTGAACAGTGTCGTCTTCAGCGTATCTGTCTTGCATTATATCATATGCAGTTAAGAGAGACTCCTTGGTGCTTTCTGCATTCTGCCTGGAGATCTCAGCCAGATCTGCAAGTCCCTTAGGTGCTTTCTTGTGCTTTTCCAAGTTACTGCAAACAGTAGTCTTACTAATAGTGTCACCACTGTATAAACCTGGGCAACCCCGTCTTCAACTTCCAGGAGCAGTTTCCTTACTGCTCCTTTGGTCTCCACGCCAACCTGCCAGCCCCTCCCCCGCCACCTTGTCCCAGCCAGTGCCACATGTTTCAGTTTTTTGTAGTGTCCTTATCCCATTTCTAGGTACTGATTTCTAATATCAGCTATTTATGGCTACACAGTAGACCACCCCATAACATAGGTGGTTGTAAGAAACTGTGACCAAAAAAATAAAATAGTGATGTGCAATAAAATAAATAAATAAACACCGTGATATTGATTCTGTGAGTCATGAGTTCAAGGGCACAGTGTGAGTGGCTGGGCCTTGCTCCACATGCTGTCGGCCAGCTTCACTCCTGTGTCTGGGACTTTAGTTCTCGTCCACGTGGCCTTTCTCTTTCCACATGGATGGCCTAGACATTTTACACACAATGTAGAAGGGATTTTTGCAATGTAGTTAAGGTCAGCACCTCAGCAGGTGCTGTGGCCCCTCCAGGTAACAGGCTGGTATGTGTTCTCCAGAGTACACCATCACCATGTACGACACCAAAACCCGGGAGCTCCGGTGGAATGCCACCTACTTCGACTATGCAGCCTCGCTGCCTGAGGACGACGGGGACTACAGTAAGTGCTCCTGGGCAGCTCCACCAGGGTGGCTAGGTATTTGTGACCTGTGAGGAAGTGATCACTCCAAAATGCTAGATTTTCTTTTAAGACACTCCTGGCCACAAGCTTCTGGACTTTCTAAGGATTTGTAGTACATACTTGGACAGTCAGCATTGAAGGCAGGGACCTGGGTGAGAAGGGTGGAGGGGAACTTTAGTAAAGTGGGTGGGGAGTTTAGCCTGGGAGGAGGACAGATGTGTCTTATTGAGTCCCTTTGTGTCACAGGGGGATGTACCAAAAGCCCATGGGAGGCAGAATTAAGTATCATCTGTGACATGAACAACCCACCCCTTAAATGTGACTCATCCCCTAGTTCACGTCTCTCATAAACATTCCCCCAAGTCAAATGAAAACTGAAAGCCAGTTTTGCTGTCTGAACAATGACACCTGAAAGTCGGACAGAAGTCTCTTCTGTGGGCAGACGTGGGCAGTGTCAGTGGTCCACTTTGACTTTCAACTGGATCAATTGGTTTGAAATGATAGCTATAAAATATCAGGATCCTAGTCCTCTCCACTGGCACTTTCCTCCTTCTTACTATTGACTCTTACTAATCACATAGAGTGCTGAAGAATCTCACCAAGTAGATTGCCTTCCACAGAGCAACCCTATCTTGTGTTTATAAAGCCGGCAGCTCTCACTGCCTTGATGTTGTAGAGCCTACACAGGTTCTTTGGAAACAAATGAAATTGTCAGGAGTATCTGAGAATACTCCAGAAGCCTTGTTACTTCTAGCTGAGTGATTGCAACCTGCTAGGAGAGGATGTGGTCACAAGACGGGGTGAGACCACATGCTTTGTTTATTTGATCTGTACAGAGATGTCCCACTTTGTGTCCAATGGTGATGGGCTGGTGGTGACGGTGGACAGTGAATCTGGTGATGTCTTGTGGATCCAAAACTATGCTTCTCCTGTGGTGGCCTTCTATGTCTGGCAGCGGGAGGGTCTGAAGAAGGTGATGCACATCAACGTCGCCGTGGAAACCCTGCGCTATCTGACCTTCATGTCTGGGGAGGTGGGCCGCATCACCAAATGGAAGTACCCATTCCCCAAGGAGACGGAGGCCAAGAGCAAGCTGACGTGAGTCAAGGAACCCGGGGCAGAAGAGGGCAGCTGTGACCCAAATACCCTGGTCCTGCTGCAGCGTGGCATACCGTACACAGGACTCTAGGGCTCAGGGCACACATCTTTGAAGCCATGAGGTATAGGAAGGGCCAGGACTGGCTCAGTCAGAAAGCTCTCAATACGTATAAGAACTGGGACATCCCCTGACTTCAGAATTCTTGAATATTAAGTAAAATTATGGACAGGGGTAAGAAAGAGACTGCCGATACATAACCACAGTACAATTTGGATAGATCTGGCGGGAGTATAGCAATAGAGTTACTTTTTAACTTTCTGTATTTCCCAAATTTTTATTATAAGTTATATTCATTTCCAAAATTAGGGAAAGAAGGTTACTGCATGTATTGTCTGAGACTCAGCAGTCTTGTATTCGCCATCCCCACCTGTTCCCAAACTATAACTTGGTCCCTTGGCCTTGCTGAATCCCTGTTTCCCACTTTACAGCACTGCAGAGGGAGCAGATGAGACTGTGACAGTGCTCTCTAAGGTGTATGATACCTTTCATACATGAGGTATCTGTTGAGAGAGGTTTCAAGAACTTAGTGGATGACCAATCCCAAACCCGCTCTTGACGGTAATCACAAGGGTCTGGAGGTGCAGCCCCCACATTTTCACACTGACCCCACAGACAAAGCCAAACCCTCCCGTTCCCCCACCCACCCACCTTGATGCTCCTGGCAGGGACAGACCACCAGCTGAGGAAACAGAAGTCTCACCCAGTTTGGAACTTTTTGTGTATCCTTTTGTTGTGGTCCTCCACATGAGAGCAGTTGACTATTTCTTAGGGCTTCTGTAGAGCCTCTAGACTCCCTAAGAATCATGAGACAGAATGGCAGCTCAGTTGTCAGAGCATGTTGTGGCCAGGGCCATCTTAGCAGCTTTGCAGGGGTTGCAAGCATTCAGTCCTTCCTGGATTATCACGGCACATGGTTCTTTCTGCAGGCCGTCATGGGGATGCTCTAGTGTAGCCCTGCCCTTTGGCAGATGAGGAAACCAAGGCTTGCAGTTAGGTGACTTGTGCACACCTCTGTAGGCAGTGAGTGACAGCTGGGGCCTGCAGCCCAGCTTCCCAGGATGGTAGCCCTGCCTTCACATCCCACTGCTCGGGGTGCTAGGGGTTAATCTGGTTATTCTTAGCATGGCATTTGGGGCTGGGATACTTCTCTTCAGAAAGGTGCCTTTTGTGGAATGCAGAAATTAAATGGAATGCGTGTTTCTGCTTGTCTCCTAGGCCCACCCTGTATGTTGGGAAATACTCTACTAGCCTGTATGCCTCCCCCTCTATGGTTCACGAGGGGGTCGCCGTGGTGGTAAGTCTTCTATGGGGGGCTCACAGGTGCAGCCTCCTCCCCAAGCACTCCTGTTCCATTTTAGCAAAGAATGTGAATTATATTTGAACATCCCGTTGGTAAAGAATGCAAGACACAGGTCTTAGCCTCAGAAACTGCCCATAGCCTCAGTTTCTGCCCATACCACATTCTACTTCTTGAGGAAAGTTGCATGACAAGAGCAGCTTCCTAAGCCTAGGGTCATTCCACTTTGCTTTCATATTGAAGTCTAAACTGCCTAAGCTGGTGTTCATGCCCTCTTCAGTCCAGGCCCTCAAGGCCCTCTACCACACTACTCGGATCTCTGGGAGTTGTACAGTCCATCTTCTCCCTGATTCTGGAAGATTCCTGTTTGCCTTTCTTCACCTTGGTTCAGGCTATGCCTCATGCTTCAAATGTTCTCCCTTCCTTTCTTTTCTCTGCTCAAATCCATCCTTTTGTAACCTCTCAAGGCCTCCTCAGACCTCACTAGCCTCTTTAAAGTGCTGAGTCAGCACCGGGCTCCTGGCTGGAGATTGTTCCATCTGGGTCAGCGTATAGACTGGGTTCCTTCACTTACCTCTACTTCTCACAGTGGCCTCTGAGATTTCCACACACGTTCTTCCCAGTTCCCAGATATAAGAATTTAAGAAGCTGTCCACGATAAAGATGTCAGCACAACATTGTCACGTGTTCAGGGAGGAGCTTCTGCCTTCTGAGGGCCTTTGTGTCTTGCCCTGGACCAGCCCCACACCAGAAATCACTTCCCTTGCTTGTTTCTGAGGGCTGCCCCAGACCTCACACCAGTTCTTTATTCATAGCCCCGAGGCAGCACTCTGCCTTTGCTGGAAGGCCCCCAGACCGACGGGGTCACCATTGGAGATAAAGGGGAATGTGTGATCACGCCCAGCACCGACCTAAAGTTTGACCCTGGGCTCAAAGGGAAGAACAAGCTCAACTACTTGAGGAACTACTGGCTTCTCATAGGTAAGAGTGCATTTCTCCTGGGTTCAGGCTGCAACGTGCTGCCCCCTGGTGGGCAAAGGCCAGGGCTTATTAGTTACCGTGGTCAACTCGGCCTTGTGCTCCCTCAGGTCCAAGATAGTCTTTCTGACCTGGGAACGTTTTTTACTCCCAAGGAAGATAAACAGGGTAGCTGTGTTACCAAGTCAGCTCTCAAAAATCATTTAATGTTCTAAAACCCAGTTACTGACTGACGTAACCTTTGTGCAGTTATCTGGCCCACTGGCCGGCTGCTATGTGCCAGGCCTGAGTAGAACCCATTGCCTCATTTCTGCCAGTGGCCCCTTGTGAGGTAGACACCCATGTTATTCCACTTACAGGAAACTGGAGTAATTCCTACAGAAGAATTCCCTGGGAGTTGGCCCGGGGGAGGGGAGAGGGTTGGAGACCCAGGAGGGATAAAGGGCTGTGAAGAGGTCAAGGCTGGTCTTGGATCAGGGAGCATGGCACAGGTCCCCGCTGTGTGTATGGGAGGAGGGATCTCCTCTTCCTTTCTCTTCTGTTTTTGCTGCCCTTGCCAGTGGCCCTCGGAATGGATTGGGGGTCCTGTCAGCTACAGAGAGAAGCTGAGATGACACTCAAAGACAGTGAGTGTGACCAATGAAGGCAGAGTCACAGGAGAGGAGCTGTGTCTCTGGCAAGTGTCCCAAGGAATTAGAGCAGGGCGGTTTTCTCGAATTTGACTTGCCTTCCTTTTGCCCCATATCCCCTCTGTTCTGCTGTCCCCAACCCAGCCTTAGAGGTGGTGAGACGTGGGGTTGCAGCCTTGTGAGGGGGACAGGAGGCGAGTGGGTGCTAGGTGCTGAGGGGGACAGGGCAGAGAGGGCAGCACTGGAGGCATGGGGAGGGGAGAGGATGTGGAACAACTGGGAAGAAGAGTGTGGGCCCAGGAGGCCCTCAGCATCAGCCCCATAGTGGGTATCGGGGTATTGCAGACAAGAACCTGAGTATACTGGAGTCCTGATCAGTCCCTTTATGGTTGTCCAGGTCTTGTTCTTTGTTCTTCGTGACTCCTTGTAGCCATTTTTCTTCTGGTTATAATTTCTACCAAATAATGGACAAAGGAGATAACAAAATGAATTCTAATCCTCCCCCCTTTATGGTGGCCAGAACTAGTTTCAAGAGCATGTAGGAGTGGACCAGTGTGAGGAGGAAAGTAGCAGATGAATGGAGGCTGTTAAAAGCACAAGGTCACATGGTTTTATGCACCAACGAAGGTGGCTAGGAAGTGAAAAAATTATTGGGAACTAAGGAAGTATGTACATAAGACTATAAAAAATATGGAAAAAAGGTCTTCATGGCTAGGTCACAAAATGGTATCCTTTTAAAATGGAAAGGTTGTCCAAGTAAGAAAACTGAGAAGCTCAACAGAGTATGAAGAAGTCATTAGGGAACCATCCACCTTCTGAAGCCTTTTGGAGGAACTCCAAAGCTAGTCATCTTTAAATAAGGCCGGGGAACTACTTGACAATCTTTGCGTAGACTCCGGGCCACAGGTAAAATGAGCTGCTCTTTTATTTCCAACCGTGTCCTTTGATTTGGTTTTTGTGGAAGACATGAAGGATATCTCCACTTCCACATTGGTCTTGAAAATAAAATGAGTCCATTTAGCTTGAGTGGTGTGGTCTCTGGGTTTCCCCAGAGCAGTGGCCCTAACCTGGGTGACTTTGGCTTCCCCTGGGAGCTTCCTCAAACACACATGTGTGACCCCCAGAGATCCTGATTCAGGAGCCTGGATACAATGATGATAGAATAGATAAATCATTAAGACTGGCCACTGTTTGTACAAAAATGTTTTGGGATCTTATAATTATGCTTATAAAACAGTTGGTTTAGTGTGCAGCATGATAGTACCAGAGGCCCAGCTATGGGAGACCCCTGTCTCTGAACAGAGGTACAGGAAGAAAGAAGGATCCAGGCTAATCATTTCCATTGTGGTCTGTTACTAAGTCCCTGCAGAGGAGGCAGGACTCAAAACCCTGAGAACAGGTCCTGGGGGCAGGGACAAGGAGGGCACTACAGTGCAAAGTAGCATGTGGAAAGATAACCTATTTTCTTCTAGAGTGAAGGTTTCCTGTTAGCCTCAGAGGTAGCCAGAGAAACTCCCATTCAGATCCCTGGGCCACATCTGCAAGTCTGATAGCAGGGTCTGAAGCAGGTAGATCCCACATGAAGACATCCTGCTTCCCAGCAAAGCATGTCTCACAGTTCTCATAAGGGGAAACTGGCAATGGTTCAGAACAGAATGAGGTTTCCCTGAAAGAACAATCTTGTAGATAGAGAACTGACTAAAAGAAAAAGAGTTTTCCAAATCAAGAAATGTTCATAGCGCGGACGAGTTCTTGTTTATTTTTGTCTAGGAAATATAGACCATAAAATCTCTGATAGATTTGCAACAACAGTGGAAAGCTCATAGGATGTGACCCGAATCACACTGAGAGATTCAAAAGGAAAGTGTGTTGTGGGGGCCAATAGCACAGCGTGAGAGTTAACTGGCTCTTCTGAGTAATATGGGATTCACTTAACATTAGAGCTAAACAGAGCTGTTCTCATGGAAGTTTGTTTCCTCCACAGGACACCATGAAACCCCCCTGTCTGCATCTACCAAGATGCTGGAGAGATTCCCCAACAACCTGCCCAAACATCGGGAAAATGTGATTCCTGCTGATTCAGAGAAGAAGAGCTTTGAGGAGGTGAGTGGGAACATGAACAGTTCTTGGCTCCTCCTGTCAGGTGTTGGGGGGATGGGATTTGCCCTTGCCTTAAGAGTTTTCAGTAGACTCAGAAGGGTGAGGAATGCTCAGGAATCCATAGCAAACATCACCCAGTGAAGGCCTGGTGGAGAGGAAGACAAATCGCTAGTGAAGTGAAGGCTGAGGGATGGAAGGGGAGGGCGCTGGCCCGATGGGAGAGAGGTAGAGGGCACCAGAGGGTGGGGGATGGAGAGAGCAGCAGAGATGAAGGCCTGGAGGAAGGACTAATCCTGCATGTGCAGCTCTGGGGGCCAAGGCCACCAGGTGGGGAGCAATGGGAACTGGGACCACATGCTACAGGAGAACCATGTTAGTGAGGTTTGCATACACCTGGAAGTGGAACAAATGGTTGATGAAATGAGGAAGTGGGAGACCTGGAGCTTCAGGAAGCCAGGAGCGGCCCTTCAGAAGCAGTCGGCTTGGCGACTTGGTCTGGTAGAGGCTTGGTCTGGCAGGGACCACAGAAAGGAGACTTGGGCAGCAAAGAGGCCCACCCAGATGGTCGCTGGCATGAGCCTCTGACCTGGGCCGCTTTCCTGCAGCCCTGGGGAGACAGAGTGCCAGTCAGGGTCTCAGCTGGACACAAGGACCACCCAGATTAAGATGATCGGAGGGGAGTTTAATAAAGGGATTATTTACACAGATGTGGACAGCCCCAGGGGTTCTCTTAGCATCCTTTAGCCTGAAATGGGACAGGGGGGTGGGCAGGAGTGGAAAGGGACTCCAGGCCAGGAGCCTGAAGCTTCAGTTGACATACTCAGCAACCCCACAGAATCGGACCTCGTTTTCCTCCCCCTGCCCCATCTGCTGATGTTCCAGTCAGAAACCAGAGGGCAGAGAGACCACTGCTATGCCCAGAGGTGACATCCTTCTGTGACATGGAGCTGGTGGAGAAGGCAGGCGGGTAGCTCTGTGGAAGGGGTTCCAGCATGGCCAGTGGGGTAGGGAGGGGGTCCGGAGGCCATTTGGACTTGGCAACTCCTGCAGCCCTGCCATGGGGGACCCAGGCCTGAAAGCGGCCTGGACTCTGGGCAAGGTCCGAGGAAGACAAGAAGGGCTACCTGATACGGGGACCGCAAGCACGGCAAGTTCTCTGTAGGGTTCAGATTTTATACAAAGAGAGAGGAAAGGAAAAGTCATATAGCTGTTTAAGATTCTAGAGTGAAATATCTTGAGTTGTCTGTCGTCTCTGGAGGGAGCCAATTGGAGAAGCCCATGGAGTCCTAAGCAGCGATTTTGGAAAGCATTGCTATCTTAAGGTCTCGATCGGATGTCCGTCGAACCCTTAGAAAATAAAAGTATAGAGAAAAAAATAAGACAGTAGTACCCTTAATCTAATGCCCAGAGATGGCCACAGTTAAGACTTTATTTTTTTAAAGTTTTTATTTATTTTTCACAAGAGATACAGAGAGAGAGATAGAGGCAGAGACACAGGCAGAGGGAGAAGCAGGCTCCATGCAGGGAGCCCGACGTGGGACTCGATCCCGGGGCTCCAGGATCACGCCCTGGGCTGAAGGCAGCGCTAAACCACTGAGCCACCGGGCTGCCCCACAGTTAAGATTTTAATAATCATCCAAACTTGAACAAAGTTTTGTTTTGTTTTGTCTTAAAGATTTTATTTATATATTCATGAGAGACACACACAGAGAGAGAGGCAGAGTCACAGGCAGAGGGAGAAGCAGGCTCCATGCAGGGAGCCCGACGTGGGACTCGATCCCAGAACAGAGTTTTTAAAGACTCCATTAAAATACTCTGAGGTGCATTTTTATGGCAAGAAGACAACTTTTTTAACAAACACATTTGAAGGGAATATAACCAAGTGTTGTTCCTGGTCACATGCTCAGCAGACATTCCTCAGCTGCCTGCTTCCCGCAAGCCGTGCCACCCCCACCCCATACACTGTGGGTGTGGGGCAGCTGGAAAGGAGAGTCGTAGGCAGAAGTCTGGGACAGGCAGAAAGGTGGGTGTGTGGTGGGGGATGCCAGGTCTTGCACTTGTTCAAAGGCTGTGTGTTTCCTTCCCTGGACACACAGTGACGGTGCACTCCCAGGACACTAGATGTCTGAGAACCAACTGATGCATTTTTCTAAACTATTCTTGGAGTCCTAGAAACTCCGAAAAGCCCACTTTTATCTGGTTTAATTTTGGGCTTCCAACTAAAATTTTCTTTAACAAAAGATTCTGATGCTCTTCAGAAACTGAAAAACAGTGGAAAACCTGAAAAAAATGATTTGGTTTTTGGAGTTGCACTGAAAGTTTACAAGGAACAGAAGCAGGCTGTTTTATTTATTTATTTTATTTTTTTATTTTTTTTAAGATTTTATTTTATTTATTACTCAGAGACACAGGGGGAGAGAGAGAGAGAGAGAGAGAGAGAGAGAGAGAGAGAGAGAGACAGGCAGAGGGAGAAGCAGGCCCCATGCAGGGAGCCTGATGCGGGACTCGATCCTGGGTCTCCAGGATCAGGCCCTGGGCCGAAGGCAGGTGCTAAACCGCTGAGCCACCCGGGCTGCCCAGCAGGCTGTTTTATTACTCTTCAGCCACATGTGGGTACACACACATGGTTTTCCTTTTTAGTATGAAATGGTATTGTTAAAGGAATTGTCAACATTTTCACCAGACTTTGTCGCTGATGTGTTATCAGAGTTTTCCCGAATATCAAGTCTACCCTCGAAGAGGGAAATCTTTGCCTTCAATGAGGATTTTCAAAAGCATATAGGATCTGAAGGCACTTCTGAAAGTACTTTGCTCTTAGAACTGTTTTTGAGTCCTGATAACATCACTGCAATAAAGCGTGGCCTCTTGAGACTATCACTTTGATAAAGGCAACGATTATTTGGCTTTGTGATCTTTGATGTGCTTTAAAAAAAACAACAATACATTTTAAAGTATGGTCTTTTCCTGGTACCCATGGCTACTGTTGATTGTTTGGCTCATTTATGTCTGGCTAGAAATTTTGCAGTGACGTAGTCACTCTGTCCCATACAAGGTTATCAACCTGGTTGACCAGACTTCAGAAAATGCACCTACCACCGTGTCACAGGATGTGGAAGAGAAGTACGAGCATGCCCCTGCCAAGGCTGAGGCCCCCGTGGACTCCGTGCTCAAGGACATAGCCACCATCATCCTGAGCACCTTCCTGCTCATTGGCTGGGTGGCCTTCATCATCACCTACCCCTTGGTAAAGCTCTGCCCTTTCCCTTTGCCCTTCTGAACTTCCATGCTGGTCACCTTTATGTCCGTGAGCTCCAGACACATGGCAAACAAGCAGATACGTTTCCTTTCACGTTTCAAAGTCAGTATTTGCTTTTCTTCAGAAACATTATAATTAAAAAGACACTAACTTCTCAGGAAAAGACAATATTTTACCTAGGTCTTAGAGTTAACAGATTGTAAAAGCTGATTTGTAAACCTTGCTTTTGCAGATCATTTTGTATAGTTGACTGTCTTTTCCTTTTTTTAAGAGTAGGCATGATAAATGAAAATCCAGTTTACTTTCCTCCCTTACAAACTGCCTGTTAGAGATACCAGCTAGAGTGAAAGAGGTGGCATCCCTTCCACTTTCTAGTTGGAAATGAGTGAGCTAAAATTACATAGTTGAATAGGTTATTGGTTGGATAAAACATTCTAGAATATTCCTTCATCAGGTTGCTCAGAGCACTGAAATGTCATCACCTTAGAATACTAAGGCCCAGAAAGCTCATGTCCCATCCAGGAATGGGAATGACAAACCCTTCCATTTGTGCGAAGGGGTTCACCTATGTTGTTTTATATATATAAAAATATATAAAACATACTTATATGAAATGTATATTTTATATTTATGTATGATAAATATATAATTTATAAGTATATAGATTATAAATATATATATAACAAAAATATTTATATTTTACCTCACACAGTTCTGTGAGGTTGTTATTACTGTGCCCTACCCACAGATGAAGAAGCTAAGCTCTAGGAAGTTAAAGAACTTTCCCAAGATTACTCAAGGTTTTCCAAGGTGTATGGCATTTCCAGGACTTGAACTCAAGTTCAGAGAGAGAGAGTGGGGGTGTACACGAGAGCCAGAAGAGTCCCAGGGGCTGTTGGCTTCAAACCCATCCCTTCAGGGCCTTTCCCACACACAGGTAGTAATAATCGTGGATCACTACTACTTCAAATTATGATGGAACAGATTTTCCAGAATAGATGAGAGGGGAGTGGGGAAGGCAGCGTGATGAAATGGGGGGAGTGGGACCTTGGCCAGACCACATGTTTCAGCTGTGTTCTGGCTGTGAGGCTGGGAGCCCCAGCTGCTTCCTGCCTGGATTGGTGACCATCTCTCTGCTAGTCTCTATCAAGTGTACAACCATAATAGAGAGCAACCCCAGGTCTTCCTGTATCTACCGTGCTCTGTTTGGTTTCATTTTTGTAACAACTCCTAGACCTTCATAAAAGTCCCAGAATTTTATAATTGAATGGACACCCCCCACCCCCTCACCCACCTTGATCTGGCCCAGCCTCCACCTACAGCAGCATCCTCCCTCTTGCCCCTGCCAGGCCCCTCCAACAGGGAGGGGCTGTCCTAGGAAATCCTAACTGGCAAGAAGATCCCCAGTCACTGAACCCTCCTGCCTCCTGTGCCTTCTCACTGGTTTTGGCCCACCTGTGGGGTCACATAAAGGGTACCTGCTTCTTCTGCCATAGGGAGCCTCTTCCTGCCAGACTGCCTGTGTCCCGGGGATCAGGCTGCACTTGTCTGGATGTGCGTTTCTCTTCCCAGAGCATGCATCAGCAGCAGCAGCTCCAGCACCAGCAGTTCCAGAAGGAACTAGAGAAAATCCAGCTCCTGCAACAGCAGCAGCTGCCCTTCCATCCACCCGGAGATGTGGCTCAGGATGCTGAGCTCTTGGACTCGTCCGGCCTGTACTCGGAGAGCTCAGGCACCAGCAGCCCCAACACATCCCCCAGAGCCTCTAACCACTCCCTCCACTCCAGTGGCTCTGCCTCCAAGGCTGGCAGCAGCCCCTTTCTGGAACAGGACGATGAGGGTAAAGCCAGTTGCTGTTTTGGTGTTGTTTTCTCTTTCATTTGAATATGGCCTGAGGACCTTAAAGTTCCATGTCCTCCCGGGGAGTCTCAATGGGGTTATGGGGTGCCATTTCTGAGAGTGCACTGTGTTCTCACCTAATTCCCTCTCCAACAGCTGGACTTCCACGCCATCCCAGGGCCTTGCCCCTTCAGGGGGCCTTTTGGGGACTACCTTGCCCTCCCTCCATCTTGCTGTGTAAGAGCAGACAGTTGCTGCTGACCAGAGGTCCTGGCTATCTGGCTTGAGAACCTTCCTGAGGGCTGCCGGTGGCGATCCCCATTCCTCGGGGAGGTTGGCTCAGACTGGCTATCAAGGCGATACTCTGAGGGGATGGATGCAGAGCTATTGCAAGAGACCTGAGCCCTAGTTTCAACCTGGAGGCTCCCCCCAGTCTCTATTGCACACCCATTGCCACTCCCTGAAGGCTTCAGGTGCAAAACGCTGGTGGATCTGTGGAGAGTCCATCTCCTGACAGTAATGCAGGGGCAGGAACAGGGGGCAGAAAGCAGGAGGGAGGTGGGGGCATGGCCCTGGGCGTCAGTGGGGAGTAGACCTCGCCGGCTCTTGCTAACCAAGGGCTGGGAACAGACAGCCTGCAAGATCCCATATCTGAATCAGAGCTCAAGAAGCTGGCACCATTCTAGCCTCAAAGTGTTTTAGGTTATGTTTGTTTAAAACAATTTCTTCCTGTTTTGTCCCAGATGAGGAAACCAGCATGGTGATAGTTGGGAAAATTTCATTCTGTCCCAAGGACGTGCTGGGTCATGGAGCTGAGGGCACAATTGTGTACCGGTGAGTGGATTGGAGAGCTCTATAACTTCCCCTCCTGTCCGAGTACCTGTCAGCTTACAGGTAGCATGTCAGGCTCCAGAGGAGTGCAGTGACCAAGAAGGAGGAGTTTATCTCCGAGGAGGAAGTGATAGCCGCCTGGTGGTTGGTCAGGGCTGTGAAGCTCACAAGGTAGCTGCGTCACAGGATGAGGAATACTGTGGGTCTGTGGGTCTCCTATCTACTGCTTGGCTTGCCTCTCCAAACCAACCCCTGATCCTCATCCTCAGGGGCATGTTTGACAACCGCGACGTGGCCGTCAAGAGGATCCTCCCCGAGTGTTTTAGTTTCGCTGATCGTGAAGTCCAGCTGCTTCGAGAATCAGATGAGCACCCCAATGTGATTCGTTACTTCTGCACAGAGAGGGACCGGCAGTTCCAGTACATTGCCATCGAGCTGTGTGCAGCCACCCTGCAGGAGGTGGGTGCCCCAGAGGCAGCTCTGCCATCACCACTGCAGCCTCCCTCCTCCCAACCATGGTGGCTTGAGGGACTGCAATTTCTTCCTCTTTTACTTCTTCATATTCACTTTATTGAAGTTACAACACAATGCACTCCTTTAAATGAACACTGTGGTGCATTTGACAGGGGCACATGCCCATTTGACCACAAACCATCAAAATGGAGAGCATTTTAGCACCCCAGCTTTACTTGGGTGGGGCAGTGTTTGCTCGCAGTTTGTATCTTCTCCCTCTGCCTCCAGGAACCCCTTGTTCTGGAAGGGTTTGCAGTTGTTCTCATCACCAATCAGGGCTGGTGTGGGCTTGCAGGTTACTGGCTGAGGAGTCAGCACATTGAGATCATCCAGTGAACACCTTTTGCTCTGTTTCCAGGCTCACCATCAACCTATCTTGGTATCAGCTGGTTTCACTTGCAATGGACTTGAGTTCCTTGTCCTCTTCCCTTTATCACTGTACACTAGTCTATTGGAACTTGTGTTTATTTAAGCTAGCCTATGGCTTCAGGAGAAAGTCTGGTGGCAGATGTAGATTTGGGCAGAGAATGTTGTCAGTAAAACTTCCTGTCTCTTTCTTAAAATAGGATCAAAGAAAATGAGCTGACCTAATCCCGAACATTAACTAAAGCAAAAACCTGCAGGCAGGACTTTTCTAAATAAAATTGAATCACTTGAAAGAAAGTGCTGTGTGTGCAGAGGGGCCCATCCCTTAGCACTTTGCGCATGACCTGGCCATCGTGTCTCTTGCAGTACGTGGAACAGAAGGACTTTGCCCACCTCGGCCTGGAGCCCATCACCTTGCTGCAGCAGACCACCTCTGGTCTGGCCCATCTGCACTCCCTCAACATCGGTGAGAAGCTTCCCTTTACCAGGCTACACCCCGGGGTTGGGGGGGTGGTGGTGGTGGTGGTGGCGGCGGCGGCGGCGGCGGCGGCGGCGGCAGCAGCAGCAGCAACAGTGGTGGTAGTAGCAGTAGCTGACCTGCTAGGGTGGTCCTTGCCCCTGCTGAGAATCTTTCTTTCACTGCTCTATGCATGTGGGGTTTTTAGGTGGTCTTTTAACAATAAGAACGTGAGGAGAAATCTTTTATAGTCGCAGACCAGAACCCTTAGAGGTGGCAGCAGGTCTGCTGGGAGTCTGAGAAGGGTGTACTCCCTGACATTACTCACGGTAAACGTGGAGCTAATCTGGAGTGTTACATTAGTTCACAGAGACCTGAAGCCCCACAACATTCTCCTCTCCATGCCCAACGCACATGGCAGGATCAAGGCCATGATCTCTGACTTCGGCCTCTGCAAGAAGCTGGCGGTAGGCAGACACAGTTTCAGCCGCCGCTCAGGAGTCCCGGGCACAGAAGGCTGGATCGCTCCAGAGATGCTGAGTGAAGACTGCAAGGACAACCCGGTGAGTACTGGGCACAGCCCTCGAAAAGCCTCAGGACCAGCCCCATGCATCTTCAGGAGTGACAGCCTCCAAATTCAAGACTTAGGGGCTTTGGCACTTGTAGCTGGAGAATGACGTTTCTTTTTCAAAGAGCTTCTACATGAACAGCATGCTGCTGGCACTTTCCATACAGTCTCCCGTTCAGACGAATGAAAGGGACAAATGTGGGTAATTGCTCCCCTCAGCTTTTCCCATCACTTCCAGCCCCAGCCATTCAGTTCTAGAGCCCACGTTCCCTGCTGTGCACCCAAAACTCACGCAGCCCTAGAAGGGTGCTGATGCTGCTCTGGCCACTTCCAGCATGCTAGTTGGGTCTCCCGAGACCCTTTCAAGGTGGGAGAAGCAGCAGCAACACTCCCATCCTCATTGCTATAGCTGAGTGAGAGGGAGAATTCTCCAGAAGGCCTTTCACACCCTATATCTCTTTTCAGACCTATACAGTGGACATCTTCTCTGCGGGCTGTGTCTTTTACTATGTGATATCCGAGGGCAGCCACCCTTTTGGCAAGTCCCTGCAGCGGCAGGCCAACATCCTCCTGGGTGCCTACAACCTCGACTGCTTACATCCTGAGAAACACGGTGAGCGGGCAGCAAGGCAGGAGGGTGCAGCAGCTACCCCAGCTGCCTAGGTGGCCCCTGTGGCCTGGGAGGTGCTGGCTCTGTGACCCCAGAGGCCCTTCATTCCATCTGCTTGCCCTGTGGGCCTCAGTGAATTGCTGACTCATTCTAAAGCTGGTAGGAGGTTGGGTAGGTTGCCTTGGAGCATCTTCTCCTAAAGCCAGGCAGCTCTGAGGTTCCTTCAGGTCACCCAATTACCTGTGTAACCTGGGCAAGGTTTGGGGGATCTTTGGGGACCTGGGTGGCTCAGTCATTTAAGCATTTGACTCTTGATGTAAGCTCAGGTCATGATTTCAGGATCATGAGATCGAGCTCCTTGTTGGGTTCCATATTCAGTGTGGAGTCTGCTTAGGATTTTCCCTTTCCCTCTCTCCCTCCCTCTGCTCACAAGTGCACACATGCACATTCTCTCTTTCTCTCTCTCTCTCTCTCCCAATAAATAAAAATCTTTAGAGAAAAAAGTATTCTTTTACTCATGGATTAATTTTCCTTATTCTCTGTAGAAAAAATAGGTTAGCATAAAGACCTACAATTCCATTACACAGTGATGCTATGAGTATCTTTGTACATCTTATTTTAATCATCCAATTAGACGGGAACGCATCCTTTTGTAAAACATGCAGTTAAATAGTACATGCTATTGAATATCTCTCCATGTTGACCAGTGCTCCACCTGGGTATCATTTTAAGAGCACAGCCCAGACCTGGAGGCATTGTTACTGGAGCCTCTGATAGTGGATATTTCCAATTACTCCTTTTCAAAGACTGTGCTTTGAGGACACCCATTATCAGCTGAAGTTTGTGCAAGTTTTTTTTTTTTTTAATATTTTATTTATTCATGAGAGACGGGGAGAGAGGCAGACATAGGCAGATGCAGGGAGCCCAATGTGGGACTCGATCCCAGGACTCTGGGATCACACCCTGACCCGAAGGCAGGCATTCAACCGCTGAGCCACCCAGACATCCCTGTGCAAGTTCTTAATTAATGTTATTGCAACAAGCTCCTGTCAGTAGAACCTTAAATCAAAAGGCACGTGTGCTGTTAAGGTTCGGGTATGTTATTGTGACCGTAGGCCAGTGATAGTGAGTTACTTGTTTATCTTCCTTCTTTGTAGAAGATGTCATTGCCCGGGAATTAATAGAGAAGATGATTGCAATGGATCCTCAGAAACGCCCTTCTGCAAAGCATGTGCTAAAACATCCATTCTTCTGGAGCCTGGAAAAGCAGCTCCAGTTCTTTCAGGTAGTTCTCTTGGTTTTTTGGGTTTTTTTGTTTGTTTGTTTGTTTGTTTTTAAAGCCTTCATGTGACTTCTTCCAGATTTAAAAAATTATAACAAAAGACATATTGAAGTCTTTCTATCCTCTTTTACCCAATTTCTGTCCAGATTTCTTTTTGCTTAAGGTTGATTCTGAGACGTTAAACCATAGGATCAGTAGATATGAGCTCCATCAGTAGTTTGGCTGTTTTAAGGCTTTAGTGGTATTGCCTGCCAGTGGCTTTGTGGAAAGGGAACATGTTTCTCAGAGCCCTCCCGGGTATCAGTTCAGCATAGCTCGTCTGAACACCTCCTACCCAACACACCAGCTTTGAAAAGCAGGCACACAGGAGCAGTGCTTTTCCTACCGGCTCTAGGTCGGAGTGAAGCTTGAGTTTAGGAGTGACCCTCAAACTGTTCTGGAGTGTGACTAGAGCCTTGGTTGTGGTGAAGCCTCCGGCATGTAAGCTCCTTGAGGGCAGGTAGTAGCTGATTTTCAGTTCATTGCTGTGTTTCCACTGGGTCATTGCCTGCCTGGCACATGGCAGGTGCTTGGTAAGTATTTGGATGGTTGGGGCAGGGGAGGGTTTCATGTCATTTCCCATGGCAGCAGTGGGCATGGGTAGCATTAGGATTGGTCGCTGTGTTTTGGGTCATAACATGACAGTTCTGAGGTCAGGTGTCCTCAATCAAAGGACTTCTGAAAACTAGCCGTGTTCCTTTGATGATGACAAGGTGTAGAACAGGAATAAAGCTCACACAAAGGGACTTCCAGCCCACCAAGGGTTGGGATTTAAACTCTTAGTTTCTCTAAGTCCTGTATCTTGTGAACACACCCACTTCCCACCATATCAAGTAGCGGTACTGGCTTTGTGGTGGAAGTGTATGTCCCCAGAGTATCCAAGGTGATGATCTAATCCCTCCAGGGCTTTCCTCTAGCAGTTGTAAGTCTGAGAGTCAGCCAATCTGGCTTCATCTTTATCAAAGAAAGAAAAGACTGTGCTCAGTGAGTCTGTGCAGTGTTAACACGTGTGGGGCCTGTCACTCCATTTCCTCAGCTGTTGGAACTTGTGCTCCCTCAGACATGGAGCAGGGTTCAAGTCCTGGGCAGGGCCTCCAGAGCCCACACTCTTATCAGCAGCTTTCCTCCTCTAAAAGAGGGCTTATCTGTCTTTTCTGTTTGCATGACAAGTGATGACTGGCTATGGATCTCAGAGTGTCCAATTTCCCTGGGTAAACAGAAAATCACAAGATGCAAATCAAAATTGAGCTGGTGGTGTTGTTGTGTTGTTGTTGGTTCATTGATGAACACAGATTGCATATACGGCTCATGTGGAATGTGATAGGTATGCATGGAGTGAGACGTGGAGGAGGCATGAGGGTTCATGGAGAGGTGTGACACCCCTCTCTGTCACGGAGATGGTCTGTGTGGGTCTCTCCCCAGCAAGCTATAGACATGGCTGCTCCCAGGGGAGAGGTTGCTGGATCAGGAGGGACAGAGGCAGAACGTTCGCTGCCAGTCCCAAGGCAGGCTTCAGCTTGGGCTGGAGGCTCATGTGGCAGTGACCATTATGTGACTTGGCATGTCACTCCTCCAGCTTCTGGTTCTCTACACATTGACCATCATCCACTTCCCGTGTCACCCTCCCAGGACGTGAGCGACCGAATAGAGAAGGAATCCCTGGACGGCCCGATAGTGAAGCAGCTGGAGCGGGGCGGGAGATCTGTGGTGAAGATGGACTGGAGGGAGAACATCACCGTCCCCCTGCAGACAGGTGACCGCGCCAAAGCCCCGACAGTACGCTTTGGCAGAAACATTTCAGGAGCAGCAACCATTTCTAAGAAGTGAACATGGAAGTAGTAGCTCAGGCCGTTTGGGCTCTGAATTCCCCCTCACAGAGTTGAGGCTTTCGTGGGTGTGTTCTCTGGGGTTCGGGCACAAATCACCCCATTACGCTGATGTGGGTTTCATTTTTGTCTCTTCAAATGACAGGTTAGTGACAGGTGCCATGTGCTTAGTAGTTATGCGTGACTGTGGGTGCAGCCACAAGGTGGAATTCAAACTGGTGCTGCCCTCAGGCTCACTTTGGGGGACCCACTCCTGTGAGCCACAAGTTTGGTGCAGTTATGTTGTGTTTCAGTCTGATCGCTTGGCACCCAGGAGTCCCAGGAGTTTTCTTCTTTAGGAATGTGTTTCTTATGTTGCATTCCTTGTGTTTTTCCTAGATTTGCGGAAATTCAGAACCTATAAAGGCGGCTCCGTTCGAGACCTCCTCCGAGCCATGAGAAACAAGGTAAGGGGCACGAATGCCTGGTGGGCCCAGGCATAGGGGTACAGCTGCCTTCCTCCTTTCTATTCTCTCTGGATCCTTCCATTCATACTAGAATTTGCACCTTGCAGGGGCAACTTATTCCCTTAGGCAAGTTTTCTCTTCCGGGATGTGGAGGTGAGGAGTTCTGCTCTGGGAAGCAGGCTCTTGGATGCTGGTGTCATTTGTGGTCTCTGCTGATTTGGATGGGCCCTGTCCCTACCTAATACAGCACCGTATAAACTCCCTTTATGGGAACCTTCCCCCTGTCCCCCAAGCCTGGCCAGCAGTAGGGCCACTCTGGTAGGGAAGCTCCTTCCTGCCTCCCCAGCCCTGGGCCTAACTCTGCTCTGAGGCCTCCACCGGACTGAGGGGAAGGAGGTAAGGTGGGCTGACGCACTGCTGGGTACGTGAGCATTTTCTCCTCAACAGAGAACCAGCCAGCATCCTCCGTCCCATGAATAGTAGGAGGGTCTTCTACCAGTGTTCCCTGGGCTTTCCACCTGCTAACCTCTGTGTCTATGTGTCCCCGTGTTTACAGAAGCACCACTACCGGGAGCTCCCCGCGGAGGTGCGGGAGACACTGGGCTCCCTCCCTGATGACTTTGTGCGCTACTTCACGTCCCGCTTCCCCCACCTGCTCTCCCACACCTACCGGGCCATGGAGCCTTGCAGCCATGAGAGGCTCTTCCAGCCCTACTACTTCCACGAGCCCCCGGACACTCGGCCTCCAGTGACTCCAGACACCCTTTGAGCCAGGATGGCCCTCCATTCTGGTGGCCCCAGCTGTCACTGAGGGCCTGGTCTCTATGTGTCTGAGCCTGACGCCTCCCAGCTTCGCAGGGAAACCAGGCTCCCAAACCAAGTGCCTTGAGCTGCCCGCCCTGCAGCCCGCAGGGGATGATGCCGTCCCCGGAAGTGGGAACCATGACCCCTTCTGACCGGTAGGGGGCTGAGAAGATGCTGGCCATGAAAGCTTTACATGGCGGGTCCTCAGTCAAGGAGGGCCCATCCCAGAGGCAGCGAAAGAAGCATCCTCCACCTTCTCCTGGACTCACTGGCTTCAGACTTACACCTTTTTTTTTTTTAAACTTCCTGTTTGATATCCACCTGTGGGCCTGTTGAGGAAGAGCAAGGAGGGAATCCCGAGTTTTCCCTGCATGTGGGACATCTTTCCTCGACCAGCTAAGCTGAGATGCACCAGGTGCAGCCTCTGCTTGAAGTGGGGCTCCAGAGGCGAGGAGTGCTGAGGAGAAGGAAGTTGTTCAGAGGGGTGATTCCCGGGGATTGGTGATGCCTCTCATCACAAACGTGCCCCAAGAGTCCCAGGTCACTCTAATCAGAGTTCCTTCGGGGCAGTGAGAGTTTCGAGTGTGGGGTGCAGCGTTGGAGCAGGTCAGCAACACAGACTGGAAGACGAGGCCGTGTCTGCAGATCTCTTAGAAATGAAGAGGATGCTCTGTCCTGAGCCTGTATAGCCCAGTGCTTTGGTGACCTTTGGTGGATTCTGGGGGATGTTTAGGAGCATTTGGGGAAAGAAGTAATAAGTTCCCCATAAAGGAGAGCAGCACCTGGCAGGAACAGGCCTACTGGGGACCAGAGGGGAGCAGGCCAAATGGGACACAGCTACCCTGGAAGAGTCCCGGGCCAGCAAGTGGGCAATGAAGCTCCTCTGTCCCTGGAGCCAGCAAGACAGGCCAGCGTATTTGGGCGCTGAGACCAGGGTTACCACCTGCTTCGTGGGCAGGCTTTTATGTTTCTCTTGGCAGATTTTAATAACTTTATATTTTGATCATACTGTAGAATGCTACGTTAGCATAAGTAAGCTGACCTTGGAGCTTACTTGTGAAGAAGATAAAGGCAAGACACATAATACGGTTTCTATTTTGTGTGATACCAAAAGTCTCCATCCCCTCCAGAAAGAGCGTTCACGTTCAGAACACGCTCTGATGCTGGAGGGTAAAACGTTATAGCAAGGCTATGTACATCCATTAAACAACTTCAAAGTAATATTCCCTAAATTATGTCACTACCATCTTTTTTTTGCTAAAATTAGTATGATTTTTAGCTTTAGTTTCAGTCCAAAATTCCTGTCTTTTCTCTACCGAGAGCCTTAGCGGTTAAATGTGATCAGGGTACAGTGTAAAGAGATGTCCCCCATGTCCTTCGTCCAGCCGGGTGAGTGGATCACGGCGCCTCGCTCAGCGCTGGTGAGCTCGGAGACTCCGCTCAGGAGTTGGGGTGCTACTGACTGACCCACGACTCGACTCGCTGTTGCTTCTTCTGTGAGATGCTTTCCGGTGGTGGGTTTGCCTGTGGGCCACTCGTCCAAAGGTCCCCTTCTGTCTTTGGAGAATTCAGTTCCCTTCCTTTCAGAATGCCTGAAGTCACTTTTTCCTCTTAAATTAACATCATCCTACATCTTTAAACCTCATCCGTTACCTCACGCAGACCTTGGAACCCTGGCGGTTTTTGGCTGGCATCATGGTGTCTTCTGCTACGCTGCCTGTTTTTCAGGAACATGGCCAGATGCCTGCCCTCCCCCTCTCTGATGCATCCGCACCATTGTCCCTATGGCCCTGCGGTCACTTTGCTGCTGGGCCTGAGTGGTGATGGCCACCACCCCCCCCACCCCCGGCAGTCAGGTGGAGAAGGTGCCATAAGCTGTGGACCGGGCTGTCGGCTCTGTGCTGCTTTGGTCTCACGGCTGAATGGTGTCCTTGGGAGGGTTGCCAGGTCACTTCTGGCTGCCCGGGGCTTGTGTCCTCTCCCTGTTTGGGCCCAGCTTGTCGCCAGGCAACTGGTTTTTAACTCCTTTGCTGCTTATCGTCTTTGTTTCTAACCACCCACCTTCTCAAACTCATGTACTCAATGTATTTTATTTTGAGTCCTCGCTGAGTGAGCCAGGCGGGATCCCGGGTGCTGGGGACTCGGAGGTGACCGAGACCGGCAAAACCTCTGCTTCCGTAAGGGTGACAGGGACGACGAGAAGCCATCCTCCATCGGTCTTCTCTCTGTTACTTTTAGGAACCTGGTCCCTCCACGGTCCCTCGAGTGGTTTGAAGAGGTCTCGTGTGGACGCTTGTCATGAGCACACCTCGGGCAGCGTCTCTCACATCTCATTCTAGTCTCTAGAATTCGGGCTTCCTGTTGTGCTCAGCACCGTGATAAAGTGTCTCTGTCCTTTGCTGGAACAGGGTTCTGCAGCCTCAGGCATCCTGTCACAGCGGAGCTGTTTGATCTTTAGCACGATTCCTGGAAGGCTGTGTGACTTCTCAGAAGTACACTATCGTCATTTTTATAACAGAATGTGGCCACGTCTGTTGGGAATCCCGGGGAAGCTGTCACTAAATCCTGTGGTGAAGCCTGTGTTGCATCTGCCTCTGGCACACCTGCCAGAGTTTCTCTTGTTGCTCCTGGAGTCTTTTTAAACTTCAGTTTATCAAGAGCTCACGCGTCACTAAGGCCTCAGAGCACTTGCACTTTGGGGAGTCATTGGTGTCCGTGGTAAGTCACTTAATCAGCTAGTGGCTGACCTCAAACCCCGGGTGCAGAGGGACTCTCCTCCCCCCTCTCCGTGCCATAGCCGCCGAGGCTCTTGCCAGTGAGACTCACTCTGACCTGTTAACATGTAGTGGAAGATCCACGGGTTAGTGGGGCCAGCAAAGTATTCTCTTCCTACCAACTCTACAGGAGAGGTCTTGATCAGAATCCGCTTTTGGTAGGGTTTGTGTGAATGCGATTTGTTTACCGTTGCGTTTCTTTCTCACGGCAGTGCAAGATGAATTGGCTGCTGATCTGACCTCTCCCAGAATGGGGGGCCTCTGGGTTGTAGGCCTTTCTCCTCTTGGCCGCTGTCTCTTTTAGAAGGTGGACTCTGGCCAGGTGTGGGTTTCCTGAGTCCGCTCTCATTCTCCAGCTCTGGTGATCGGATCCTCAGGCTCCAGGTCCTCGAGGAAGGAAGGCCGCTTCTACTTCTGCCTTCCGTGCCACAAGAGCTGGGAGAGGGAGCACAGCACACCTGTAAAGAGCCTCTTTGAATTCGCTTTAGCTTTCTCTCTGCTCATTTAGTTTCCGAAATCCCTTTTCTTCACATATCCCTGTGTCTTTTCCTTGCTGATTCGTTCACCATCCTGGAGTAGTCCCTCTTAGGCCTGGCACTGGGCCTTTCCTGGAAGAAAGTCACTGAGTGTCCCGTACAGATGAGCCACAGTTCTGCCTTCCAAGGCTGGACCAGTATCTTTTAAAACAAAATATCCCTCCATCCTATACTTTGTATTCTTTATGAAACATTGATTTCCCCATGGGTAACCCTGGTTCCAGTTTCTTGTATTAGCATGTAAATCCTTTCTGTATTCATTGGACAACCACAACACATCTGCAATGAGCCTCCCACGGGGGCAGCCTTAACCTACACTTCCGGCCAAAGTCCCCAGCCCACTCACCTCGCCCTGTCTTTGGTGGGTACAGTGTTCCTTTTCAGTATCCCAAAAGCTGTGACGGGGGTGTCCCCACTTACCTAGAAAGCATTACCAGTCAACAAGAAGCATTCTCAGATGCAGACCTTACGTAGTGTTCTTTTTGCAATGATCTATTTATTTAACCTATTTATATTTATTTAATTTTTACTCTGAAATATATCCAGTTATAATTGCACTTGGCTTTTAAAGCACATCAGATTTGTTTTGGACAACACACCCCTGACCACTCTAAAACTGGAAAAGGAAAAGTTATACTGGATTTTTCCACAGGATGGACGCCTCACAGTAGTTTTATCATTAAAGGGTGAAAAATTTGGTCAGGGTAAGAATTTTCATTTCTGAGTGATTTTTTTTTAAAACAAATTCTGTGCCATTGTGTCTTCTCTGTGGACGGTTGTTTAATGGGTATGTGTTAATTGTGTGATAGAATCCTCTCTGTGAACCTACAATCCTCTTTTTAGCTTTATATTTTATAAACTGCCAGATTGTACAATTTTTATGTGTATTTTTAAAGCTTGATGTGAGGGTAATTATCTAAGTTAAACAGCCTATTTTTGTACCTCCTGTACAGTTTTATAATTCTGCTGATTGATGATGGCGTCTTATGTGGCGCCAACCACAAATAAAGATAGTTTTAGACCTGAAAGTCGGCTTCGTCTTCTTGAGGACAAGGGGTCACTCCCAGCTGTCTTCTTGGCTGTAGGAGGACGAGTAGGAGGGACGCGCTGCCTGTCCAGGGGCTGGGATGTCCTCCTTGGTGGCTGCAGGATAAAGTTCTTTGAAATACTGTCCAGAGTCCTTAGAAGAATTGGTTTGGGCTGAATTCCAGGAAGCTGGCCAGGTTGGGACTGAAATGCCCCATGGTGAGAATGAGACTCCAGCAGAGTTTGGGGAGGGGGACAGTGAGGAGGATGCTGGACCATGGAGCCCATGAAGGGGTTAAAACCACTTCAGTAACTCGGCCAGCGCAGGGCTGGGAAGGCCAGGATCTGAGTGTGTCGGACACATAATCCATCTATCCACACGCCGAGGAATGAGCCCAGAGGCCAGTCTGCTTGGAATTTAGAATCCTGCCAGTGTGCTGCTTCCTTTCCTTCCCCCATTCCATCTGGTGGAAGAGCAGAGGAGGTTCCTTCTCTTGCCTCACGGGAAGGGAGCACTCACAAAGCCCTGGGACTGGCTCCCTCTCCCTGCCTGCCACCACCCCATGCCCCTGCCTCGGCAGGATACCAGGAGCGTCCCTGAGGACTGTGGGCCCCCACCCCTGAAGCTCTGTGTCTTGGGCCCACCCCAACCCAAGGGAGCTCGAGGGGCTGCAGGACGCCGTTGAGAGGCCTGCTCGCTGCCTCTTGCCACTTGGCAAGAAACAGCTCTTGGGTTCCCTAGAGAGCTGCTAAGTCAGAGCAGGGGCCACATTTTGAACCGGCCCAGGCCAGGGAGGGGGACAGAGAGCAGCACCCTTAGTGCCTCTGAGAACAGAGGTGCAGGTCCGCAGGAGGGAGGCCAGCAGGTAGTCGAGCACTGGCACGTCCAGGGCTGTGGTTCTGGACCACCGAGGCAGGGTTTGCTGTTGGGCCTGCTGGGTCAGTGTTGGGCAGCAAAGAGGGTGCTTTTCTCTGAATGTTTGATACGTTCCATTAAGTAAATGTGCAAGGGCAGCATTTCATCAGCAAAGGCACCTAACTTGTACTCTTTTCGTTATTTGTCCCATCTGTCGTTTGTGCCGGATGCGTGCCTGAGCTCCGAGAGCTCATGAAGAGCCAACTAACAGCCCCGCCTGTCTGCCCTTCCCACTGGGCCAGGCACTGTGCCGGGGCACCCTGTGCCCTAATCACACGCCAGCCTTATTTCTCTCCCCTTGCCAACCAACATTTCCCTTCAGACCAAAAACATACAACATCTTTCGCTTTAGGGAGACACTGACTAGACCCTTTGCCAAGGCCACAGTTCAGGCGATGAGCTTGTGTCTGGGCCAGTTAGCTGTTGGTGGAGGGAGCAGAGCTGGTAAGAACGTGGCAGCCCCTGGAGAACCATAATAAAAGATGGCATGGGGTAGAGGGAGCAGGTTCCAGAAACAGAAGAGGCTGGGCCAGCAGGACAGTAGCTGAGTGAACTTGGCCTCTGAGAGGGTTGGCGAGTGAGCCCAGTAGGTGTTCTTCCCTGCCCTCCCCAACCTTTGCCTTTCCAGATTCACTCAGGCCTGCTCAGTGATTTGGATGAAACCACGGAAGGACGCTCATTGGGTTTGCCTGCTGGCAACACAAACCTAGAAAGAGTGCCTGATTGCCAACGGGACTCTGCCCATCGAGGTTCCAGAAGATCTCAAGAAGCTGGAAGGCCGAGCTCAAACCCAAAAGATGACGATGGGGTTGGGGGTGGAGGGCAGGGCCGTGAGGAGCTTGGAAACGGTCACAGACACTTTGGGAGAGCTGTTGGGACCTCAGACGTCTGTCACATGAGGAACTGGCTTTGCTCTCATGCTCCAGAGGATTTAGGCCGGCCTCGTGGGGAACATGGTCCCAACGGGAGCTTGACCTGCCCCCACGATGCCAGAGGAGGCTTGGCAAGTGAGTGAGCACTGGGCCTCTGGAGGAACCCAATAGAGGGGAAGGGCATCATCCTGAACATTTTAGGATGAGGAATAAATTTATATAGGGAATAAATTCTTCCTTGGGTCGGAAGTTGAACTCCGGTCCCTTCTCAATAAGCATCTGTGACTGAGGCCCACCCCTGGCCACCATAAGTTCCTGGAAAAGGCTGCCTGACCGGGTGTGAATCACAGGAAGTGGGGAGGGGAGGCTCCGCAAAGGAGCTGTTGACGAGAGGAGGGTGGCTGGGGTGGTGTCCTCTGGGATCCTGCCAGGGGCGTCTGGTGTTGCAGGCACAGGTGCACTACGAGTGGTTAAAACAAGCCATAGTTGACTTACTTAGGACAAGTTTGCGCTTCAGTATACCAGTTCCAAGGACCAGTTCCAAGGAATATTGCGCTTAGAAAAAGGGCTCGATGACAAAAATAACTTGGGCAATGATGGATGAAAGACAGATTTCCTATTCACCGCAACACCACTCAGGGGCTTTTCATATACTATATACGGCGGGCGCCTGGCTGGCTCCGTCTGTGGAGCGTGTGACTCTTAATCTCAAGGTCGTGTGTTCAAGTCTCATGTTGGGTCCGGAGCCTACTGAAAAAAACAAAACCAAAAAGAACCATGTACTAACAGGAATCTCAAATTATTGCCTTTAATCTTTTTAAAATGAGGTTTAGAGTGGCAGAGAGAATGTTTTCATCAACTCTTATTTTATTTTATTGTCCTTTTTCTGGATTCCTAGGAAGAGGACTTTCCCGGCCTCGCCTAAAAATTAGTTTGGGGCACATGACTAACTGGCCAGTGGGTGGCAGTGGAAGCAATATGTGCCACTTCTGAGTGGCATTGAAGGTGAGTGGCTTGGCATTCTGACAAGCATTGAAGAGCTGGGGCACAACCCTCCAGCTCTCTTTTTCACTGAAACAGTGATGGGCCATCGTGGAGGCCACGTATTGAGAAGACACAAAATGGAAACAACCTGAATCGTGCAGTCACCACCCAGAAGGCAAGCTGTCCTGAAAAGTCACCTGGCTTACAACAGACTTCTCATCAGCTAAATAAATAAATAGATAGATAAATAAACAAACCCACATGTGTTGAGCCACTGAGATGTCTGGGTTAATTACTGCAGCCCAGCTGACACCATCTTGACTAACACTTTGGTAGAAAGTATCCCAAAAAGGGGCACCTGGGTGGCTCAGTGGTTGAGCATCTGCCTTCGGCTCAGGTCATGATCCCAGGGTCCTGGGATCGAGTCCCACATCAGGCTCCCCATGGGGAGCCTGCTTCTCTCTGCGCCGAAGTCTCTGCCTCTCTGTGTCTCTCATGATTAAATAAATAAAATCTTTTTTAAAAAGAAAGTATCCCAGAAAAGGCTACTACGTGCCATCTGAAAGGTGAAGGACAGTGCTGAGCCATTCGTGACTTAAGCCAGCTAAAAAGTTCGTGCTGTCAACAATCTGAGGGGGGAAAGAAGTTGGATTCTCTGCCTGCTGCTCCCCCACCCACCTGCCTCCCCCATCACTGAATGCCCCGCTTGGCTTCTGTGGTTACCTGTGGTCCACCTGATGGTTTGATGGTTAGCGGTGCTCAGGGTGACCCCTGATGAAAAGTGGCTGAACCTGGCAAGGGAAGGTGGGAGGGGCAGGGCAATAGCACCCCCTGCCCGCAAACACACAGCCTTCCCTTGACCCCACAGGGCCTGTTGGGCTCATTGTGGTCACTCCCAGGGCTTGGGACATCTAGTTGGCAGGGACCAGAGGAGGGTGAAGGTGGGAAGGAGAGTCCCTCTTGTTAGCATCCACTCTCCCCAGGACAATTTTTTTTTTTTTAAGATTTTATTTATTCTTGAGAGACATAGAGAGAGAAACAGAGGGAGAAGCAGGCTCACTGGGGGGAGCCCGATGCAGGACTTGATTCCAGGACCGCAGGATCACTACCTGAGCCGAAGGCAGACGCTCAACCACTGAGCCACTCAGATGCCCTCCCCTGGACAATTTTAGGGGGAGCAAAGGCAGGGAATAAGGGGCAGAAGGTGGATAATTTAGGTTAGGCCCCATGAGCATGGAGCTGGCTGAGGGTCTGATCTTTACTCCAGGAGGCTCAGAAGCCCACCTTGTCATTCTGGTGCTACAGAGAGAGGAGACAGGGATCAGGACAGTGAACCACAGCTATTGCTGAGCAAATATTGCTTTCCCTTCCAACACATGAGCCATGTTTTGTCACTTTCAGTGGTTGGGTGGCAATATTGGCTTGTTGGTTGGAAAGGAAACCCTCTTAGACAGGATGGATGACAAACCCAGCGCTGTTGTTTGTAGGTCTCAGAGTTTTTAGCTAGGTCAGTGGTTTTTGAACTCTGATCATATCAGCTTCGTGTTGTGGGAAAGGGGAAACCTACACAGGCCCGGGTCCTATCCTGCTTCAACAAGCCCAGGCCTCTGCATTTTTTTTGATTTCCAGGTGATTTGGGCACACCCCAAAGTTCAAGAACCCAAGTTCATTGATCTAGACCATAGTGCTTATTATAGAAAGGAAGCTCATAAGAGAAGTACCTTTAATGCTTTGGTGTGTCTCTCACCTATTAAAAATAAATGTATATCAGTTTTTAAGTCCAAACTTGAATGATATTGCATATGCTTTTTTAAAATCCTGGTTTCAGGGCACCCGGGTGGCTCAGTTGGTTAAGCGTCTGCCTTTGGCTCAGGTCATGATCTCAGGGTCCTGGGATTGAGCCCGGTATCGGGCTCCTTCCCCAGTGGGGAGTCTGCTTCTCCCTCTCCCCCTGTGTGCTTCCTCTCTCTCTCTCTCTGAATAAAATATTTTTTAAACTAAATAATTAAAATTAAAAATCCTGGTTTCCACAAGCCAGTCCCCAGGGCTGAGAAATAGCTGGTCATCACATTCCTTGAGAGTGGGGGTGAGAAGAAGGGCTCATCATCTGGTTTTCTTAGCTACTGGCTCCCCAAAGGAAGGTGGTCAAGCCCTCAGTCAGAGACCACCAGCACCCCTCCCACCCCCAGCAGGGTACGTTCCATGGAAACTTTGGGGAGGATCTCCTTATTGCTTGTTCCCAAAGACATGACTGCGCGTCAGTCTTATTTCCTTGAGCTGGAACACTGTCCTTTCAGCTCAACGGCTTGTGTCTTTCTGCCAGGAGAAATTGGCTTGTCTCATTTTTAAATAATTATCTCCCCTCCATTTTCTGTTTTTATTTTCTGGAACTTTCAAAGTAGGATGTTAGATCTCTGGGTTTGATCCCTCCATGATGCCTATGGTTTATTTCTTATATCACATTTGTTGATTTTCTTCCTTCTGGAAAAGTCTTTGGATTTATTTTCCAAATGTACCAGGACACTTTTCTTCATTTCAGCAATCATTTTTCATTTCCAAGCACTCTTGATCCCTGGGGAAATTCATATTTGAGGATACAAATTAGGTGTGTGGTTTTTTTTTTTTTTTTAAAGGTTTTCTTCAGTTCCCCGTATCATGAATCTATATCCTTCTGGGTAATTTCAGTTTATCCTGATCTCTCTTTTTCAAGTTGCAGATTTTCCTAAGTGTGGCTGAGGCTTGATGGGTTAGACATACTAAAAAATGAGCCAATAAAAAGCTGATTGAGGCCCTGTGTTGATAAGTAGAGCTTGTCATCTGGCAAGCCTTGTTTTTAAGTTATTTTATGGGAAGCCCTTAAATGCCAGAGGGCAGAGGTCTTTGCTCTGGGGCCCCTGGATATCTTTGGAGAAGAGTCTTCTGATTACTACAATCTGTCCTTCTGTATCGGGGGTCCAATGCTTTATGAGCCAACTTTTAGCTCATTTCAGTTCCAACATATCACTCCCAGCCTCCACCATCCTTCCCCTGAATATCCAAGGTGAAGATTCTCCCTGGTTCTGTCAGACAGATCTGCCCCTCCTCAACTCCATCTCATTCATGGGTTACTGTAGGCTGAGGCAACTGCCCTTGGCTAGGGCTGCAGGCTGCAGAAGAGACCTAGCCTATTGGGGGTGGGGGTACTAAGTGTGCATAGCAAGGGCAAAGAAGGGACATTGAGGGACTGGATGAGGAAGTGTTTGACCTTGGGGTCCAGCCTTGATGGAAGGAGACAGGAATGTGGTCCGGGGAGATTCTGGAGATAAGAACATGGAGGTGGAACAGTATTGCATGGTGACAAAGTAAGATCTGGCTGCAGGTGTGAGTGGTGGTGTGAAGGCGAAGAAGACTCTTACAGCTTGAGGACATGAGCAGATGTTGAGGCTCAGGTTTAGCTGGGTCTTCTGGGGGCCACTGGGGCTGGCAGCAAGAGACAGGGGGCAGGAAAGGTAGAGGTAGACAGGAAGACAAAGTCAAAGTCCTTTAGGAATTCCAAGTTGGGCAATGGCCTTGGGATGGGAAGTCGGCATAGGCCTTGGCGGGGGGCACGGCACTTGAGGGTGGGCTTGCTTCCAAGACACTGAAGCCAGGAGGACCAGCCAATGCCCAATGCCCACCCAGCTCAGAGGTATGGGAAGTCTCCACTCAGGAGAAATGTGAGAAAAGAAGATCCTCAGAGGAGGGCCAGGGGGCAGCCTGGGTGGCCCAGCAGTTTGGCGCCGCCTTCGCCCAAGGGCGTGGTCCTCAAGACTGAGGATTGGGTCCCACATCGGGCTCCCTGCATAGAGCCTGCTTCTCCCTCTGCCTGTGTCTGCCTCTCTCTCTGTGTCTCTCATGAATAAATAAATAAAATCTTTAAAAAAGTAAATAAATAAAGAGGAGGGCCAGGCTCCAGCCAGGGTGAGGAAATGGAGGGTCTGTGAAGAGGTGAGGGATGTGAGCAAATTTCTCTCCAGTGAAACAGGTTTCAGAGGCAAATGGGAGGTTTGAGCCAAGAGAAGCACCAGCCTGAATATGCGTGAAAGCTCAGGATCCGGTAGGGGCCCAAGCACTGCATACCTTAGACTGACAAGGCCCAGGACTGTACACCTGGGTGGGTTACTGCACCTTCGGGTTGTGACCTGAGCGGACAGGAAGTTGCTCAGAAGCCAGAAGTGACATGGGGCTCCTGGGAGATTGTGCGGCCTTGACTTTATCAGATGCCGAGGCCCTCTTATACACCAACAGAGAAACTGAGGCAATTCTCTGTTGCTGCAGCAGAACCTGACTGGTGGGGTGACCTCATTGGGGCTGGAAAGCCCGCATGACCCTGGGGGAGCAGAGAAGGCAGATTCAAGCCCCGGCACCAGCCCAACCAGGTCCTCTCCCCGCCGCTGGGCCCAGACCCTGCAGCAGGTCCCATTTACAGATGAGCCATTTAAAAAACACAAACACCTGGTAGTACCAATTTTTTAAAAAAATGATCTTTAACCATATTCAAACATCTCCTAATCTAACATTCAGGCCCCAAAGAGAACAGCCTCACCGTGAAACCAAAACCTCATACACCCTTGCAGTTCGTTTTCCCCCCTGGGTTCCTAGTCAAGCATCTCCGTTTATTCTCTCCTTGCAGTAAAGTTGAAAGGAAGAAACGAACAGCTGGTGGCTCCCCTGACATCCGTGTTTTCCAGAGAAAAGGCAATCCTCCTGTGCGAGACCCTCTCAGCTCTCCGTCCGTCAGCTCTTTGGCTATTGGGTGGCTCTGGATAAATTTGCTGCATCTATATAGAGCCCCTTCCTTAAAAGCACCCTCCTGGGATCCCAGCCCACTTCCAACCTCCTTGTGATTGCAAAGAAATGGGATCTACTACAGTCACACCAGTGGGAGAACTTAACTGTGCCTTTCAGACTGAGCTGGAAGGTCCTGCTGGACCCTTGTCACGTCGGGCACTAGATGGCGCCGTGCGCAGCCTCGTTTCCTCCTGGACCTGCGGCCTCCCTGGGTTCACCCCTGGCCTGGCTGCGGCTACTGCTCCTCCTCCCAGCTCTGCAGGGCCCCTCACATGAATGAGACTGGGATCCAAAGAGAAGGCCGAGGGACCTGGTTTTGTAAACAAGTCCTGCGTGAAAGTAATGCATATTCACAAGCTCTTCTCACTCAAGGATGGACGTGTAAACATACTATGTACGGGCCCTCCTTTTATGGGGAGGGTCATGGGCTCTGACATCCTGTGGATCCGTACAGTAGTCAAGACGTGTACTAGGGTGTCCTTGAGTGCAACTACAAGGACGCCCCTATAGGTGCACGTCCAGGCACCAGTTGCAACAACTACTATAAATGTGGCCAAGTGCTTATCCTATTCCAGGCTCTGAGTCAATGTTTTACCAACCATTGACTTTATTCCACCCTGAAGCCCTTTGAGGACCTTAGAGCTTAGACGTGGGATCCCAATTGCCTGGAAAAGTCTTCTTATGGCCTCTTGTTGCTGCTGCATGTCAGCTCAAAAACCACCCACCAACTACTCAACTCAACATCCATACAACTAAGCACAACAGAAATGTTGGCTGTCGGTATTTTCTGCATGTTAGAGATGAACAAATTGAAGCTCAGAGAAGTTAACAACTTGCCCAAGGTCACATAGCCAGCAAGGAGCTGTGCAGAGAATCAAACACGGGTCCTTGTAACTGTACTCCGCCAGAATGACCCCACAGTCTCCATCATTCGGCCTGTAGGCTGGTGAGTTTATGGAGCCCTTCCAAGGACCTGGTCAACATTGCTACTCCAAATCTCTGCTTCTATTTGTTGCAACCACCTTGACTTTATTTAAACTGAAAGCATTTTCTCATTTTTTTAAAGATTTTATTCATGAGAGTTCATGAGAGACACTCACAAAGAGGCAGAGACATAGGCAGAGGGAGAAGCAGGATCCCTGCAAGGAGCCCGATGTGGGAATCCATCCTGGACCCCGGGATCCTGAGCCGAAGGCAGACGCTCAACTGCTGAGCCACCCAGGCATCCCACATTCTTGCTAAAACAGTGTGGTCTCAGGACCAGAAGCATCAGTGTCACCTGGGAACTTCTAGGAATATCAATTCTCAAGCCTCATGCCAGACCTGCTGAATCAATTACTCTGGAGATGGGGCTCTCCATGCTGATGCATGCTAAAATTGGGGGGCACATGCTGTAAAATTCGTGTCTCATACAACCAAGTCCTTAAGCTTAATTAAGTCCAACAAACATTTCCCAAACATGCTCTTCCTCGAGGAAGAGGGCACCAGAGACCTAGCAGCAAACAGAAGGAGATAGACATGAAGTGTGATCTGCCCGGAAGCTACAACATGGTGGGGAGCAGAGACAGGGGTTGGGGGCCAGGGATGGATGCAAATGAGACATCAGAACTGTCTGCACAGCTCTTAAAGCAGGTGCATGGGGCTATAATTGGACAATTCAGTGGGCTCAGCATCTCTGCTGCTTAATCAGAGAGAACTTTTGGGGCTTCACGGCCAGGCTTTGGTCAAGCTTGGCATCCGGGCGGAGTATGATACTGTCTGCGGTACAAAAGATGTCACCCATCCTGCAGAGGGACCGCCTTGGCCTTTCCATCCTTCAGCTCACTCTTGGGGACCTGCATATGACTTTGCTGTGTCTTCCTGAACCTTCTTGTCCTCTGTGCCCACAGGTGACCCCCCCCTTCCCAAACACACCACACAGGACCATGTCTTCATGCCTCTGCCCCAGATGACCTCTGGACTTAGCCCCACCTGCTGGTTCTCAGCATTGTGCATGTTGGAATTACCTGGAGAGCTTAAAAAACACAATATGTACATACACAAGATGCAATGGTCAACACATACTAAAAATAATTTATCTGAAACTCCAATCTCCCTGTATTTTCGGAAGAGTCAGAAGCAGTGCTGGGGACCAGGTCATCAACCCAGGACAGGGGACGGGTTGATGAGAACGGCTACAAATGCTGAGGCTCAAGCCTACTTCCTGAGCCCTTTCTCTCATTGCGCCCCCTCTGAAAGCAAGCGTGGGTCCCCAAGGTCTCACTCGGCCAGCAGGGAGGTCTTGCCAGCCTCCTGCCCTCCCCTCAGTACCAGGTTATTACAGTCCTGGCTCTGATGAGTGATTCTGGGCCTGATGCCTCGTGAGCCATGAGGGACCCTGCGGGGGCTCCTGCCACAAGGTCTCACATATCTTGCTCAGACAACCCACGTGTCCCCCTCTTTACTCCCGTGGCCCATGGAGTAGCCAAATGCCACAGCAAGATGCTGTCTCTGACAAAACAGAGCAAGTCTAAATTAGGAAGGAACCATATGTGAGGCACAGTGATCTATGGTGAACTGTTCACACACTTGTATTTTCCTCAGAACAATGCGATTTCACTTTCACCAACTGAGAATTAGAAAAGCACTTGCCAAAATGCTGCATTAGCTCCTAAAGCCCGAACCGAAATACACATGGAGATGTTCTCAAAACTCGATGCCTTTTCCCCCCCAACCCTCTTGTGGTGAAGACCCAGCACCAAATTAAGCCACTGGTGCCAGAGTCAATCCAAGAGATGTGAAATTTTGTTCTGGAACATTCCTTAGCTGACTGATCAGGTTCTCTGGCATGAGTCATGGTTTCTTACTCTGGACTCTGGTTGCACAGGGTAGAAACCAGCTGACACTGGGTTAAGCAAAAATGGCAAAAGGCTCATGGAAACCAACGTTCAGGAACAGGCCTCAGGAATGGCTGGAACCAGGGGCTGGAACACCATCAGCACATTTTCACCTTTTCTCTGTGCATTTTGACCTCTTCACCTTCTACAGATGGCCCCTCTCCTGTGAATGGGGGAATGAAGGGTAGCTTGAGGTAGCATCTGTCCTCCGACTTCTGCAACCGGGACAGGAAAAGGCTCTTTCCCCAACTTTTTAAATAACACCACTACCAAAAACCCTCAGGGTAAGACCTGAAGGTGGGGTACCATGATGCCAACCTTGGACCAGTTGTTTGGCGGGGAAGTAGGGTTGAGCAGGACAGAAGCTCCCTAGAAAACCTTCTCAAGTAGAGAAAGGAGAGATTCCCCTCAAAAAGGGCCAAGTCTAGGCATAACTCCTGGGCAAATTGCCAGTGGGACATACAGCCTACTTTGTGTCTTGGACAGATAGCCTCAAAAGATCCAAGTCACATGGACTCCTCCAAGCCCTGGGCCCTGATGCGCTCCCTCCCAACATCCTACATTGGCTTTGTTTTGCCAGCAGTATGACAGGGAGATTCCAAAAGAGAACTTTTGTGAAGACACCGAGGCACAAAAGTACAGAGCCCGGCAGACCCTCAGCGTCCGTGACCTTGACTGTCCTGTGGTCTTTCACTCCATCTAATTTGTGACTTTGCCAAGCCAGGAATTTAAATGCTCTGTGCTGTGGGGCTGGCCTGTGAGAACGAGATCCCCGGCTTGTGTGTGAGCCCAGCACCCACCTCCGCACCTGGCTTTGATATACTTTCTGCATATGGGTACAAAACCACTCTGCTAGGCTAGGGTTGCCTTTTTTTTTTTTTTTTTTTTTTTATTGCTAGGCAACATGGCAAATGTGACAAGAGCTAAGAAAGCGATGGTTCCCAGTCACAAACAGAAGTTTCCTGTGGCAGGGCATGTCAAAGAAACACCCAGCTCTGTGATGTTGACTAGCCTCCTGGGGGGAGAGATAGGTGGCTCATCCTGGAACTATCTATCCATTAAAGCCCCCCCCCTCCCGCTCCCGCTCCAGTAGTGCAGAAACTGCACATCCAAAGAGACAGTAGGGGGAGATGGGACGGCAGCTCCTCAAAAAAATTGCACATAGAACTATGATTCAGAAATTCCACTTACGGGGTGTACACCCCAAAGAGCTGAAAGCAGGGACCAGATGCATTTTCCCTCCTTTGTAGAGTCACTACGCACAGTAGCCAGAAGTTGGAAGGAACCCAAGTGTCCACCGACCAATGACCAATGAATACGTAAACAAAAGGTGGTATGTACACACGGGGGAATGTTTCTCAGCCTTAAAAAGGAAGTGACTTCTGATACGGGCTCAGACATGGGTGACGCTTGAGGACATCCTGTTGAGTGAAACAAGCCAGTTCCAAAAGAACAAACACTGGACGATCCTACTCATACACAGTGCCTAGAGTCATCAGATTTGTACAGATTAGTGTTTCATGGGACCGAGTTTTGGTTTGGGAAGGTGGGAAAGTTCTGGAGGCAGCAGGTGGTGCTGGTGACCGGGTCAATGCAGTGCAGGGCAAGGCGGGAACACCAAGGTGGTTAAAACCCGCGTTGTCTGTTGCCACAGTTTTAAAAGAAGGAGTGATCTGACCATGAGGTTCAGTCTGAGGTGGGAGCCTGCCACAGGAAGCACGTGACTCCTGCGTGGGGAGGGAGGGGGACGGAGGGGGAGGGAGGGGTCTGGATTTACACACACACAGAACCACACAACCGCAGAACCCGGAGCCTCTGGGCACTTTCAGGACTCCAGGGTGCTGGACCCCAGGCCGCCCTCCTGCACCCCTCGGCCTGTCAGCAGGATCAGCACACTCAGCAGACGACTGGTAAGATCACGCCGCTGCCTTCCCTCTTGGCAGCTGGAAGGGGTTTCTGGTGGACTGTCAAGGCCTGGCTTCTAGTGCCTTCCCCTCGCTGGCCTGTCTCCCCGAGAACTGAGGAGAAAGCAGGCAGGGAGCCCCGAGCTCCTTCGGGGCACACGCTCCCTCCTGGGTGCAGCTCCCCTGCCATCTGAGGTCACCAGCCCACCCACCTTGCTCTGGTGGTGGTTTCCTGTTTTTGTCTCCTGGTTCCTCTCCTGCTCTGTCTCAGGTGGCGGATTTAGAAACACGAGGCTCTTGTCCAGGGGCCCACGTGGGGACGGCCCGGGCCATGTGAGCTGTGCTCAGGCCCGATGCATCGAGAAAGGGATGGTCCCCTTCCTCCTGGGATTGCATCTGGGGTTCATGATGAATCTCTTCCATAACTTTCTTACTATACAGGTCATATACATGTCTTGCTAGTCTATTTCTCTTTTACTGCTGCTATAGAGGCTGTGTTTTTTTAAATTATATTATCGTATGTTGCCTATATACATAAAAGCAACTTATTTTTGGATATTGATCTGATAGCTAGTTGCCTTGATAAAATCCCTTGTTATTTAGAATCTGATCATTCTGTTGCATTTTCTACCCAGACAATCATATCATGAGAAAACACTGATAGTTTTGCTCCTTTTTCATTCTTAGGGCTTTGATTTCTTTTCTTTTTTCTTTCTTTCTTTCTTTCTTTCTTTCTTTCTTTCTTTCTTTCTTTCTTTCTTTCTTTCTTCTTTCTCTTTTCTTTCTCTCTTTCTTTCTTTCCTTCTTTCTTTTTGTCTTATTGCACTGTCTAGGACCTCCAGAGCAATGTTGAAAATAACAGAGGGGATGCCTGGGTGGCTGAGTGGTTGAGCGTCTGCCTTTGGCTCAGGCCATGATCCTGGAGACCCAGGATCAAGTCCCACGTATGGCTCCCTGCATGGAGCCTGCTTCTCCCTCTGCCTGTGTCTCTGCCTCTCTCTCTCTCTCTCTCTCTCTGGGTCTCTCATAAATGAATAAATAAAATCTTAAAAAAATAATAAAATAAAAAAATAAAAAGAAAATAACAGAGATAGTGGCCATCCTCGTCTGGCTCCTGCTTTTATAGAAAATGCTTCCAAGATTTATTTGATAAACATAATATATGCATAGGCTTTTTGTAAGTTCTCTATCAGGTGAAAGAAATTTCCTTCTAGGGGTGCCTGGCGGGCTCAGTGGGTAAAGCGCCTGACTCTTGATTTCAGGGTTGTGAGCTCAAGCCCCACATTGGGTATACAGATTATGTAAAAATAAAATCTTTAAAAAAAAAAAAAGATTTCATTCTAATCTGCTAAGATCTGAAAGGATAGGAAAGGTAAGATCCTTATCCTTTCCTGAAAGGATATTGAATGTTGTCTTTTTTTTTTCCTGGATGATATGTTTTTCTTCTTAAATCTGTTCATGTACATTTTTAGAGCACCTTTTAAAGCAGAGCCTGGAACAAGGAGGACTTGGGTTCAGGTAGGTTGTTTAAGAGGTGATTCTAGGAATCTGGGAATGAAAGAACAGGGTGACAGAGAAAGGAAGGAAGAAATGCCAGTTAAAGGTATTTGACGTCCTGGCTGCAGGCAGAGGGAGCCTGATGTCCTGGGACCTCGGAGAAGCCTACTAGGTGCCTCCTAGAATTGCCCAAGGAGAAGGAAGAGGCAGGAGCTCACACCCACCAGCTCCTGTCCTTCACTGGGTGAGGGCTGCGTGTTAGGGAACTTCTCTGCCACTCTTGGGAAACACTTGGCAGGCTAATAAACGGCTCTTAAAGCATTGAAGAAGACTCTGAGGCAAGAAGCAAAACTAGAGGTGGGACAAACTAGAGGTGGGACACCGCAAGGTAAGGGGAGTCTAAGCTTGCATGAAGTTATCCCCGTTAAGGACGGCTGATATCAGAGGAGGACAGAAGTGATGTGACACAGAGCACCAAAGTCTTCCATTACCAACATAATAAATGATATCTGTAGGGTTTCTTCTGTTGTGAAACCACTTTTGCATACTTGAGATAAGCTCAATTTGGATGTGATATATATATATACAGGATTAGATTTGGTTGACTAGCATTTCTCATCTAATTACTGCATCTATATTCATGAGTGAGATTGGCCTCTAATTTTTCTTTCTCATTCTGTACTAGTGTTATTTTGATGTTAAGGTTAAGGTTACCCTGGCCTCATAGAAAGAGTTCGTGTTCCTGCTTTTTTCATTCTCAGGAAGAGTTTTTATAAAATTAGAATTATCTCGGCGTAAACTTGTTTAATGCTATTTTCATTCTCAGGAAGAGTTTTTATAAAATTAGAATTATCTCGGCGTAAACTTGTTTAACACTATCTGGACCAGGTATTTTCTTTGTGGGAAGATTTTAAATTATGGATTCAGTTTCTTTCACAGAGAACCATTCAGACTTTTTCTTTCTTCTCAGATCAGGTTTGGTAAGTTATATTTTTCTAAGATTTGATCTGTCTCATATTTTTTGGCACAAGTCAAAGTCTTTAAATTTTTTTTAAATTAATTTTTAATTTAAAACATTTTTAATTGTCTTTTAAAAGTCACAGTCTTTTAAAATACACATGACATAAAGCTTACCATCTTAACCATCTTTAAGTGTAGAACGTTTGGGTTAAATACATTCACGTTGTTTGGCAGCCAATCCCTGGAGTGTTTTTATCTTGCAAAACTGAAACTGCCAATGAAACAACTCACTTCCCTCCCCCAATCACTGACAACCACCTCTACCTTCTGTTTCTGTAGATCTGTGTTGTCTTCCTTGTTTTTTGTTTTTCGGTTCTTTGAAAGATTTTAAAAATTTATTCATGAGAGACATAGAAAAAGAGGCAGAGACATAGGCAGAGGGAGAAGCAGACTCCTTGCAGGGAACCCCATGTGGAACTTGATTCCCCAACATGGGATCATGCTTGAGCCGAAGGCTGATGCTCAACCACTAAGCCACCCAGGCATCCCTGTCTTCATTTTATTTTATTTTTTTTCCTGTCTTCATTTTAATCTGTAGCTATGTTCCCATTTTCATTCTTAATAATGATGACTTGTGCCTTCTTTCGTTTATAAGTAGATTTCACCAGACATTTCCCAATACTATTAGTTTTTCCAACCAAGACACTTTGGTTTTATTAATCCTGTCTACCATATCTTTGTTTTCTATTTTGTTGGGTTTTGCTCTTATTATTCCCTTTTGAGTTTACTTTGTTGTTTTGTTTGTTTTGATTTATGCTCTGATATTTATTCCCTTTTGAGTTACTTTTGGGTTTCCTTTCCTATTTGTTTTCTAACTTCTTGACTACTTACTCAGATGGAATACTTATTTCCAACATTTTTTCCAATACAAGCATTCAAGGCTATAAATTTCCCTTGACGTACCACTTTTGATGTATCCCAAATATTTCTTATATATGATATTTTCAGCATCACTCAATGCGAAGATTTTTTTCACATGTCATTACAATTTCTTCTGTGACCCGTGGGTCAGAGTACGTTTTCATGTTCCTGAATACAGGAGGCTGGGCTGCCTGGGTGGCTCAGTGGTTTAGCACCTGCCTTCAGCCCAGGGTGTGATCCTGGAGTCCCAGGATCCAGTCCCAGGTCAGGCTCCCTGCATGGAGCCTGCTTCTCCCTCTGCCTGTGTCTTGCCTCTCTCTCTCTCTCTCTCTCTCTATCTGTGTGTCTCATGAATAAATAAATAAAATCTTAAAAAAAATACAGGGAGCTGTAAAGCCTATCTTTTTGTAGAGTTTATGTTCTCTAATTTAGAGGGGTAGATCGAGCTTTTAAATTATGTGTTTTAGCTCTTCAATTTATTTACTGACTTTTTTGTCTGCTTCATTGTTCCTACATGTATTATAATTCTTTGCCATAATGATGATTTTATCTCTTTGTGGTTCTTTCAAGCCGGATGCTCACAAATTTAGAAGTACTATAACTTTCTGGTGATCCGTCCCTTTAGTCAAGCATCTATGCTATCCCTAATAAATATTTTTGTCTTAGAAGTTCTCTTTCTCTGATATGAACAGAGCTTTCTCAGCTTTCTTTTGGTTAGTGTTTGCCAGGTATATTCTTTCCCATTCTTTGATTTTCAGCTATTCCATATCTATGCCTTAGGTGTATCTCACAAACAACAGAAAACTGGCTTTTGTGCTGTCATGTTTTTGTTTTGTTTTGTTTTTAAAGATTTTATTTATTCCTTCATAGAGACACAGAGAGAGAGAGAGAGGCAGAGACACAGGTAGAGGGAGAAGCAGGCTCCATGCAGGGAGCCCGACGGGACTCGATCCCGGGACTCCAGGATCATGCCCTGGGCTGTAGGCGGCGCTAAACCACTGCGCCACCAGGGCTGCCCTGTGCTGTCATGTTTTAAAAGTCTAATCTGAGATGAGAATTTAGGAATGACCAAGTCCACAACTTCCACTAAACCCTACTGAGTAAGAGTTGAGTTGAAAAACCTGCATTTTCTTTCTTTCTTTTTTTTTTTTTAAGATTTTATATATTTATTCATGAGAGACACAGAGAGAGAAGCAGAGAGATAGGTAGAGGGAGAAGCACACTCCCCACAGGGAGCCTGATGCAGGACTTGATCCCAGGACCCCGGATCATGACCTGAGCTGAAGGCAGAGGCTCAACCACTGAGCCACCCAGGTGCCCCTAAAAACCTACATTTTCAACAAGCTGGCCAGAACTCTAATCCAGAAGTTTCTCTTCTGAGAGAAACTCAAAAGAGAGTTTTGTGTTTGAACTATTTTTAAAAATAGATTTTATTTTTTTAGAAGAGTTTTATCTTCACAGCAAAACATTAAACAGCCCCCACATGTGCACAGCCTCCCCCGTTGTCAACATTCCCCAACAGAGTGGTACATCTGTAACATTCAGTGAACCTACACGGGCACATCATTAGCACCCAAAGTCCATAGCTATAGTAGCATTCACTTTTGGTGTTGTACACTCTACGGGTGTAGACAAATGTATCATGACATGTGTCCATCATCATAGGATCACGCACAAAGAGTAGTTCCAATGCTCTAAAAATCCTCTGTTGTGCACCTACTCACCTGTCCCTCTTCCCCAACCCCTGACAACTGCTGATCTTTCCTAAGTTCTCCTGTCACTCTGTCACTCAACAGCTCCATGACCTGGGCACATTACTGATTCACCCGGACGCCCGCTTCCTCAAATGCATAATCAGAATGCAGAATGGTTCTTTATTTTTGTATGACAATTAAATAAAACAATGTATTAAAACCTTGGTTCAGTCCCTAGCAGAGAATACACATCTAGTAAATGTTAGTTTCCCATTCCTTCCCTCTTCTTAGTAATTGGAAATCAAGTTTTGCTGCGAAAAGGCAGAAGGAAGTGCCCCTGTGACAGCGTGTATCGCCAGAAAATCTAAGCAGAGGACAGGAGAGGTTACTGCCTCCCAAGTTCTCTCTCCAATTTGAGAAGTCTCTCCCTTTCTGCTTCCTGTCAGGAGGGTTGCCATGCATAATATGTCACCCGTCTTCTCAGTCCGCCACCTCTGACCTACATCTGACAAATGCACAGGCGCACTGTGTCTTGAAGCTGTCCAGGAGCCAAAGTGACTCAGAACTGAACTGCATGTGCAGGAAGAGTGTGTCGCCAGGGCACCAGGGGGAATCGTGATCCAGGCCTTCCCCTTTAGCAAGTCACATCAAATCTTGTCATTTCCAAGGGAATCACCCTGAATCACATTAAAAGTCTGAGGCTTTATAAAGGTTGCAGGCCCATGCACCATTCCTCTTCCTGGCTGTCCTGCTGTGACAGATTTATGAATACAAGGCATTGTCCTTGCATTAAATCCAGACAGACACCAGGCAGGAATAGATGAACAACAGGGCAAGGATTTTTTTTTTTCTTTTAAGATTCTATTTTTAAGTAATCTCTACACCTAACATAGGGCTTGAACTCATGACCCGGAGATCAAGAGTTGCATGTTCCACTGACTGAGCCAGCCAGGCACCCTCACAGGGCAAGGATCCTTTTTTAAATCTACCTGAAAATCTCTTTCTTTTAACCATAGTTAAAATTTTCATCTTTATTGTGATTATTATAGATTTGGACTTTCAAATACCATTTTCTTAAAAATTTACATTTGTCCCTCTTCTTCCATGCCTTTCTCCTTTATTTGATTGAAGGTTGTTTGTTTTCATGCCATTTTAACCTCCTCTAGTAGTTTAGAACTTAACCATTGTATCTCTGCTGGTTTTTCTTGAAATTTTACCATGCTCCTTATAACTTAAAGTATATCCGCCCTCCTGAACAATGTAGAGTTGAGAAAGCTTTAACTGTAATCCTCTCTTAAATATTATTGCCCAGTATTTTGATTTGGAACTTTTTAAGACTTCTCAAATTAAATACTATAAATATTACATATTTATTTTCCAGATCCGTTTGCCATTTTGTTTCCTTATGCTTCCTTCTTGCATTGAAAACTATCCTGCAATATATATATATATATATATATATATATATATATATATATATATATTTTTTTTTTTTTTTTTTTTTTTTTTTTTTTTTGCTTCTGGATGCACCACCTTTAAAAGTTTCTTTAGTGGAGATATCTTGGGGGGTAACTCTCTGGGTCTCTGTTTATCTATGTCTTTCTCTCACCTTGGTTCTTGAAAGATAGTTTTGCTGGGACACAAGAAACGTCACTAGATTCAGACCCAGTCACGACAAAACCCTTCCCAAGCCCCGTGAAGAGATGAGTTCACTTCCCAAACCAACACGCCAATCTCCTCTTCCTGCAAATCCTCTTGTATCTCCCAGAGCATCTTAACTCTCCCAGCTTTATTGTACCTTTCATTGGAGAACTCAGAGACCTAAAGAATAAGCCAGGGAATATTTGGTGGTGGAATAGCGCTCCAAGAAGGAACATCTGAATTTCTTTTCTCGTCTACATGATGGTCAGTTTCTTCTCATCCCTGGGCAACTTCTTGGTGTCAGGAAGCATCCATCCTGGCCTTCTAGGGTCTGATCATCAGGCCCCCAAGTCCACTTCATTCTCTTTCCCTAAGGGCTTCCCAGCCTGATGCAAGTAGAGCACTTCCGCCCCCTCCCTGCCTTCCCATTCTGCCCCCAAATTTCTGGGAGGCAGAACAGGGCTCGAAATAACCTGCAGTACACAAGGACCTATAGCTAGCCCTGACTCCCATGAGCAGGTTTGAAGGGCCAGAACCTTCTAGCCTGGAAAGCTTTTTCATTTCTGCCTCACAGAACATCACCAGCCCCTCAGTCCAGCCCACCTCCCACCAGAATCCACCCCACAGCCAGCATGTGACCTGGGACAATTCTGAGTCACCACCATTCCCTCCACTGCTGCATCAAGTTCCTCTCTCTCAGCTTCTTCACTTGCCCAGGACAATAAGTGAGGACAGCTGCTGGCTCATGGGTGCCTGCTATTAGGATCAGAAAGGGAAGGGCTTGGTCCTACCAGCCCCAGCTCAGAGAGTCCCAGGTAAAACGGTGTCCGGGCTTAATTCTGAGTGCTCATCTCTGGGGAGTGAGGGGCCCTGGTTGGCCTTGTGATGTGTCCAGCCCAGCTCCATGGCCTGGGGGTCAAAAGAGACATCTGCAGGTAAAAGATTCACTGGGCAGACCCAAAAGAAAGACCCCCATTCAGTCTTCTCTGGGTTGTACACCAAGACAAACCATTTCTTCCATTCGTTTACACATCTGTCCACCCGCTCATCCTCTTACTGAACAATTATTCAGCATCACTGTTTGCCAAGTTAGCACCATATCTGCTGCAGAACAGCATTATCCGAGTCAGCTTCTGCCCTCTTGGGTGGACAGGCCAGTGGGGAGGGAGGGGAAGTTGATGTGTCACCTACCAGATGCAGTATTCAAGTCTAACAAAGCCAAGTCCCTATGCCTGGTGTGCCCCAGGCAAGGAAGGCCTGCCCAGCTGGATGAAAGCGAGATCAAAGAGGAAGTGGTGGGTGGGAACAGGGGCTGATCAGCTTAAAGCAGGATCTGTAGGCCCCAGAAGCTTCACTTGCCCTGGTAGGGATGCAGTCAGGCTGGCCCAGCTGTGTGTGCGGTTGGGAGTCACAGGCACAGACCCTTCTAGAAGCTGTTTGGAGCTTCCTGGGCATGAGCTACACACACACACACACATACACACACACACACACACACACCTCCCCCCTCCAGCCCCTCATGGCAGGGATGGCCTTGGCAATTTCCTCTGGCCTTCTGCTGCCTTGCATTTCTCTCTCTCCTGGGGAGTCTCCTGGGGAGGTAGCTTCTAAGAATCCTTCTCTTGTCCCTGCCCTGTGGGCTTCCCCTCACTCATAAAGACTTCACTCTCTCCTAGGGATGTGACCTTGGGCAAGTCAATCACTCTGTGCCTCAGTTTCCCCATTGGTAAGATGGGGACAGTAACAGTACCGACCTCACAGAAGTAGAACCCTTATGACAGTGTTTCCTGCAGTGCCACATGGACCAGATCCCGGACTGGGGTTACGGCTTGCTCTCTCCTTCATCTTCTCTCTGCATCACTCCGAAGCAGCACTGTCCAGGGACATCCCCGGATCCAGGCTGACCAGTGGCACTGACCTACCACACATGGTGGTAATAGCCAAAGAGAAGCGCACAACTTCACTCCACCCCTGCAGCCCAGAAACAGAGTTTGGCCTGAGCCCTGAAAATGCTAGGGCGCCCCTTGATAAAGCAAGGAGTCCCCACTCTCTCCTGCCTCTCCTGGAAACTCCTGTTTCTGGGGATTCCCTCAAGAAGTGACAAAGCCTCCCTAGAAACACACTGCAATGCCTCAGGCCCTGAGTCCCCCTCCTCAGACCAAGGCTTGCCGCCCAGAGGGGTGGAGGTGGGGGTGAGGCACCATAGCCAGGCCCTGGGATTTGGGCTACTGCCAAACTGACCCCCTCTACCTCTGTCTGTGCCTGGGCTGCTGGGGACTGTCGTGAGAGCACTTCCCTCGAGTTGTCCCCATTGGCTGAGTCAGGGCAGGTCGAGGTTGCAAGCTGGGTGGGTGCTGAGCTTTAAGTTGCCCAGGGTCTCCTTTGAGAAACCCAGTTCCCTGCCTGCTTTGCTACAGAGACTGCACATCCTGGACTTTGGAATCTTTCTTACCAGAAGGGAACTTGATAATGGGTCCTGTAGGATTTGGGGTTCTCAGGTCTGGGGCTTGTAGGCAATGCTGTCCTCCGTGCACACACAGAACACCGAACCCCACGTGCACGCACATCCTTCACACCCATGCGTGGCCGTCACTCGCCCTGCCCCCTGCACGGCAGCATGGCAGGAGGCCAGGTTATATCCCGGCTTATCGGCTGCTTCCCAGCTTCCTCTGTCTGCGTTCCTGCAGGCCTGGAGCTCTGGGAGCTGGCATTCCACGTGGCTTCCAGAAGACTTCCCAGATAATGAGAGGAAATGTGGTCATCAGCTCATAGAAGGTTGGGGTTCCGGGCTGCAGCTCCAGGCCACCACTCCCTGACCTGGGTCCACCATCTCTCTCCAGGAGGCCCTCGGCTGTTCCCAGTGAGCCCGTGGACACCACTCAAGATGTCCCCTTTTGGTTGCTGGGGCCTGCCCGCCGCCCTCCTTGCCCTGTTCTGCTGCCCAGGTGAGCTGGTGCCTGCGGTTCCCGACTTGGCACGTGCCAGCCCAGAGGATGGGCCGCCTGCCCCCCGGCTTCGGGCGTGGGGGGTGCTGGTCCTGAAGTCACTGAGGTTTGGAATGCAGTGGCAGCCTGGGTACAGGGTGCTGTGCCAGCCTGGCTTCCTCGTGATCCTGGACGGGTGGAGGAGGGGGTGGGGGACGGGAAGCTGGCCTTTTGGACCACAGGTTGAACAGGCCCCACGGCTTCGTGGCGTAGGAAGTGGCAGGTTGTGGAGGCTGAATGGTGGGCTGCGTGGGGGCCTGAGGCAGAAGGGGATGCCGGGGTTCAAGGGAAGAGGAGAGACTGTGCCCCTGTTCTCCAGATGCGGCCCAGGGACGGCAGAGGCCCGCAGAGGACATTGCCTTTTGACTGCCGTCAAAGGGAAACCAAATCCTCTTCCAGTGGGTCAGGGGACTGTGAAGAAAAATGCTACCACGCCCTGAGCACTCTGTTTTGGACAACCTGCCGGTGCTTTCCAAGCGCTAGCTCACCACAACCCTGCAGGAAAGGGATTCCTAGCCCATTTGACAGACGAAGAAACAGGTTCAGAGAGAGAAAGCACCTGGCCCAGCGTCACACAGCTGGTACGTGGCAAATGCAAATCCAGCTCTACCTGCAAAGCCCCTTTCTTGCCACTTCGTTATATGCCACTAGCTGGGGGCCAAGGGGGGACATGCCGGCGTGGAGGGAGCACAGGACAGGCCCAGCTGGTTGGCATCAAGGACTTTCCGGCCACCACTGAGTTGGCGGTGGGCTCTGAGGACTCCATCTTTATGCACCAAACACTTCTGAATGTCTGTCACACTAAGCAAAACCTGTAAAACCTGGGCCCTGCCTTCTAGAAGCTGTAAAACATCGAAGGGAGAGTCGGCATGAATATAAATCATTTGCAAGGTGGTCCCGTTACCTTCTTGCACTCCTCTCCCCCTGCCTTCCTCCTCCCTGAGCTCTAGCCATGCCGATCTTGCTGTTCCCCGAGCACACCAAGCATGCTCTTGACCCCAGGGTCTTAATGCCAGGAAGACTCCCCTCTCCCCAGATATTTGCAGGGCTCATGCCTACCTTCTCCATGGCTTTGCTCAAATGTCCAAGTCTTGGTGAGGCCCATGCTGACCACCCTGTTAAAATGGCAACTCCACCCCATTCCTCGTTCCTTCCCCAGGTGCTGATCACCAGCTGACAGGCTGGCTATTTCACTTGGTGATTATTGTCTATCTCCTTCATGTTAACGTGAGCTCTGTAAGGACAGGGCTCGGTCTGCGTTGGTCACTACTGTGTCACCAGAGCCTAGCCTAGTGCCTGGCATGCAGCAGGTGTTCAAAAAGTATTTGCAAAAAAAAAGAAAGGAGAGAGGAAAGGGTTGAGACCAGGGCCACAGGGGCCCAGAGGACACAGTCCACCTCCACCTTGGAGAGGCCTTCATGGAGGAGGGGACGTTTGGGCTGGGCTTTGAAGGTCGAATAGGATCCCTCTCCACGGAGATGGAAGATGTGCATGGAGAAGACTAATCTGAAGGTGAGGGGCTGGAAGAAGGCAGGGAGACAGTTGTGGGGTAGCCTCCTCAGTCTAGACACGAGGCAATAAATAAAGCCTGAACAAGGGGAGAGTAGCAGAGAGGCCACCTCTGGCCTTTCTTCTTGGGTACCTGCCCCTTGATCCCACTGCCAGTGGTGGGCCGGTAAACTGGATAGGGCAGCAGAGACATTTGCTGCCCAGTCTTCTGGTCTTCCAGGGTCTGGTGAGGTGTTCGAGGTACACACGTATCCAGAGCAGCTGGCGGTGAAGCCCGGAGAGTCTCAGTTCATCAACTGCAGTACCAGCTGTTCCCGGCCTGAGGCCGGGGGTCTGGAGACCATCCTAGCCAAGACTCTGATGACGTCCGGAGCTCAGTGGAAGGAGTACATGGTCTCCAACATCTCGCAAGACACAATCATCTACTGCTACTTCACCTGCTTCGGGGAGCAGAGGCTGACGAGTCTCAACGTCAGTGTGTTCTGTGAGTGCCACACTGCAGGGCCCTCTTCCCCAGGGCAGAGCCTGTAGCTACTGACTGTGTGCCGAGCTCCTCTGTTACTGCCCCTGGGCACTCGCTATGGCTCCCACCTCCCTGGGCTCCTGGGGTGACGAGGAGCAGGACCCCGGTCGTGGGCTCAGAATCTGCTCACACCCTTCATTGGCCTGCCGGTGACCCCAGCTCTGAGGCTTGCTCAGAGGACAATCCGAGCAAGGTTTGCACAGACTTCAAAGTCATTTCCCAGGCACTGCTCAGAGTCTCCTCCCCGCTCGGTGGCAGCCCCATCACCAGACACTCCCCAACCCACAACAAAGAGCAAGGTGCCAACAGAAGGGTTGGCTTGCTCTCCAGTTGCCCCTCTGCCTCACAGAGAGAAGGATAAGGCATCACCTAGTGCTTTAATGTTCCTTTAAAAAAAAGGGAGGGTGTGTTTATTTATCTGAGAAGGGGCAGCGAGCAGAGAGAGGGAGAGAGAACCCAAGCAGACTCAGTGCCGAGCGCAGAGCCAGACACAGGGCTCAATTTCACAGGCCTGAAAGCATAACCTGAGCCAAAATTAAGAGTTGGATGCTTAACCCACTGAGCCACCCAGGTGCCCCTGCTTTTATATCCCTGGCAAATGTGCGAACATCACACACACACACACACACACACACACACACACACTTGCACATGGGCCATGGAGACCTTCCCATAGGGCAGGATTCTCTCAACATCGTGGCACCAGGGATATGGCTTAGGTCCTCCCGATGACCAACATCCATGGATCAAGTGAATAGAAAAATGTCCTAAATCCAACATATTACCTTGGGGTGATGGGGGCAAGGTATTCTAATTCAGGAGGGAATCCAGGCTGCCACTGAGGTCCTTGTGTAATAGATAAGCGATGGAGGTGGCTATGAACCTGACCCTGGAGAAGCAAGGCAGGTCTGACTCCAGCCCCTACCTCTTAAGTGAAGACCTCACAACTCTTGGCGGAACTCCAGTGAACACTCCCTTCTAAGTTATCCACCTGTTTAATATGGAAATTTATGTCTGATTTCTGGAGGAGACAGATTCAAATTTTTGTTTCTAGTTGGCTGTACAATTTCTGGACCTTTTCTTTGTAGACAACTGACCACCTCCATTCTTTTTTTTTTTTTCTTAAGATTTACCTATTTATTTGAGAGAGAGAGAGACCATGAGCCAGAGGGAGGGGCAGAGGGAGAGGGAGAAGCGACTCCCTGCTGAGCAGGGAGCCCTATGGGGAGCTCCATCCCAGGACCCTGGGATCATGACCTGAGCAGAAGGCAGGTGTTTAACCAGGCACCCCCTGCTTGTCCATTCCAGAAAACATCGTGTTGGTAAAAGCACCACCAGTCAATACATACTATACCCTGAACTGTTTCCTCACTGCTCTCTGTATACTCGCGGGCAGACCAGGCCCCAGACCGCGTCCTCCCCAAATCCAGCCAAGGACTTGAGAACACTGCGGTGCCAAGGGATGGGCCAGGCCAGGTGGGGCCTGCAGGGACTATACCCCAGCTCCTGACCTCACCTCCCTCTTCCTTCCCCGCAGACCCTCCAACGCAAGTGCTGCTGAAGCTGCAGCCCACTTGGGTGGCTGTGGGGAGACCCTTCACCATCAAGTGCCACGTGCCAGCCGTGAAACCCCTTGAGAGCCTCACTCTCATGCTGCTCCGCGGCCAGGAGGTGCTGCACAACCAGACGTTTTGGGGGACGGCGGATGGTACCCAGGGAGCCACAGCCACGCACAACAGCACGGCTCACAGGGAAGACGGCCTCCACAACTTCTCCTGCCAGGCCATCCTGGATCTGCGGTCTCTCGGCGGGAACATCATTCACAGAGTTTCAGAGCCTCAGATGCTCAAGGTTTACGGTGAGGGGGCCCCCCGGATGGAGGGGGTGGGAGAGGGTGTCCACTTTCAGTTCCTTGGGGGAAGAAAAAGCCTTCAGCACACCCTCTGCCATCTCAGGGTGCAGGCGCCCAGGGACCCCACACTTAATCCTGAGGGTTCCCTCTTGCTCTCCTTCATCCCGGAAGTTCTCTCCAAGTGCCCGGTTTGGAACCTAACTAGTTGCTTTGCAATTAGTGAACTGCGTGACCTTGACCAAGTCAGCCTCCTCTCGCTGGCCATGGCCCCTCTCTACATGAAGAGGTTTGGCCCTCAGGTCCCCCAGGAGCTCTGCTGTTCTGTGACTCTTGATGGCCAATGTGGTCCCTGTCCAGAGAGTTTGGTAGGAGCTCACTCAGCATCGCCCAGGGCGGGGTGGGGCTCAGACCATGCCACACCTAGGCCATGGTGTCCGGCAACCATATGCTGGTGCCAGGGGCCGGTGGCAGGGGACTGAGACCGTCACAGTCTCACAGAGGGCTGGCTGGTGGCCTGGACCCCAGCCTACCTTTCCTTCAGACACCGCACCATTAGCCATTGAACTCTGCAACATGGGCGGCTGCAAGATGGACGGGGGGCGGGTGGGGGACAGGTGGGCCTCTACTCCCCCTTGGGTCCTAGCATCTAGGACCAGGGGACTTCTAAGACCACTGCCCCCTCCTCCCTCCCCAGAGCCGAGGCCAGACAACCAGATGGTCGTCATCATCTCAGTGGTATCGGTGCTGCTGTTCTTGTTTGTGACATCCATCCTCCTGTGCTTTGTCTTGGGCCAGCACTGGCGCCAGAGGCGGATGGGCACCTACGGGGTACAAGGTGCTTAAGGGGGCCTAAGTCGGACCTACTGGGCACAGTCTACATGAGTGGCATGGCCACCACCACAGCAGCCACTGGAACTCAGTGTGACTCCTCAGGATTGTGACCCAGCCCTGGCTGTAGGACTGAAATGAGCAGCAGAGGACTTTGGGGTCATTTCCTTTTCTAGTCTGAATATAAACACCTGGACTTAACCCTGTGCCTCAAATGTCTTCTCCTGGGCTTAAGCTCTGGCCAGGAAGGGCACCTCACCAGACCTGGACTTCTCTCCCCAATGTCTGCAAAGACTCCCTCTACCCCCTCCTTCACAAGAGCCGTCCAGAGCCCCAGCCAGCCCAGGCCCTGGGGCGAGCCCATGCTGACCAGCCCAGGCACCAGACACCCATCCTTGTGGGACCCCGAGGGACTAATTTCTCCTGAGGGATGGTGGAGGACACAAGCTCTGGCACAATAGGGCAGAGAGACTTTCTGTTCCTACTTGGCCTCTGGGACCTCAGGCCACTCATGTTCGGAGCAGGAAATGGCTCTGACTTCTTTCTGCCAAAAGAGCCAACTTCCTGGGATGACAGTGGGGCCCAAGGGAACTGGCTCAGTTCTGGGACCCTCTGAGCCAGGCCTCTCCCTCATCATCCTAGGCCTTCAAAGAGCCTTGGACAACAAAAGCAGTCCTCCCCTCACCTCCTGCTCCATCATTAGGTCACCAAGACCCCACAGCCCTGGCCATCCCAGACAGGGGTGAGTGGAGGAGGTCCAGGAAGGGCTCTGATTCCCAGATCCCCAAACTGACCCCCCAACACACACCAGTGGTAGCTTCCCAGCCCTGGGTGATGCTTAGAGGGGCTTTTACTCCAGGGCAGAGATCAGGCCAGTTCAAGGTCTCAATGTGGTGAAGAGGGTTTTGATTCACCCAGGAGAGGGCCTGGCTGTGGTTGGGGGTTGGGGGGAGGGCTGCCGGCCATGGCTGTGGGGTTGCAGGCAATAGGGAGGCACTTGGGGGGCTCCAGGGCTCATTCTAGCTCTGCAGTGATGCTGGTAGGGTCCAGGGCTGGTGTCTGTCCTCATGGTAGGCTCTCGGCACCATAGTAGTCTGGGGAAAGAAAGCATCCTGATCTTGACTCCCTCCTGCATCACCGGCCCCCAAGGAGGAAAGGGGAAGGGACCAGTGATGAGAGGAGCTCCCTCGTCTCCAACATGGCCCATCTGGCCTCCTGACCCAACCCTGACCTGGGCTTGGACCCCACTGCTCACCTACCCTGTGCCTACCTGAAGCCGGGGGTACATCCGCACCCACAGTGCCTGTGGCACTGGGGGGTGGGGGCGGGGGCACGGTTCTCCTGACATGGAGAAAAGAGAAGAAAGATCTCCCCATCAGAAAGTCTCTGGGGTCTCACCCACAAGTATCTCTACCCCACCCCCAGCTCCTGGTGAGCTCTTCCAGCCCAGCCCCAGAGCAGGGCCCTGGCAATGCCCGGATTCCCCAGCCTCACTTACAGACCCCTTGTCCCAGAGGCAGGAGGGCAGTGCTGAATCCTGGACTCATCCTGCAAGTGGGGCTGCTGTGGGGGGAAGGAAAGGAAAGGGACCGGCCAGGGCAGCAGGGGGCCCAGCGTGGGCATCGGGCAGGGCAGGTAGTGGTGGTGGAACACCAAAGGCCCTTCCTCCTGGGCTTGCATCTCCTCCTCCTCCTGTTGACCCTCCAGGTAGACCTGAAGATTGTGGGAAAGGGGGAGGAGAGATGATACAGGTCCCAGGATCCTTACCCCCACTTCTCTGCTCCCCTAATTTCTCCAGATCGGCATTGAGAAATGGCTTCCCTTTGTTGAGCAATCACTACCTGCAAGCCAGGTACTTTGAAGACATTTATTCCTTATTTTACAGGAGGGAAAAACTGAGGCTTAAAAAGATGGAGCAACTTGTCTAAGGTCACCCTGCTAATAAGTGGCTGAGCAGGAACTAAAAGTATCCAGGTATGACTCCAGAGCTGGATCAGGAGTCCAGTGACAGGCCCCTGGATCCATCTGTGCCCCATCAGGGAGGTGTAGTGCTCACCCCAGGGGTCCCCTAAGGGCCAGGGCATGAGGAGTGGCAGCAGCTCCTGCCAGCCTGGATGGTGGACACTACCTGGCCTCCTCCAAGCCTCAAAAACCCACCTGGCTTTTGAGGGCTGGTTCTAAGGTCACCTGCTCCTCCAAGGACCTGCTCTTCATTCCCCAATGAATGTGCACTCATGCCATGTACCTGTCCCTGTGCCAGTCAGGCCAAAGTTGCCTTGTATTCATAGTCATTCATTTATTTTTTCACTTGTTCAACAAATATGACTTGAGCCCCTAGTAAGTATCCAGCACCCTACAGACTCAGGGAACCATGGTGCCCGTCGTCCTGGGCCTGCAGTCTAGTATGGGATGCACTGCAGGGAAACCTCCTTGAAAACAAGACCTGAGTGGTCTGGATTTGGGGACTCCCACCCCCACTGAGGCTGCTGGCTTGGAAGCCTGGCACATAAGAGATGCCAAAGGGACCCAGCCAGGCCTGTGGCACTGTTGCCTGGTTCTTTTTCTCCAGGATCCACCTCAGATGGATCCCCACCCTGGCACCTGCAGGTGGGTGGCCCTGGTGGCACAGCTCCACCGCACCCAAGCCTACGCACCTGCTGGTGGGAAGAGGCTGGCCCTGGGTTGAAGGCTGCTGCCACCAGGCTACTCAGCAGCAGCTGGTGCATCTGTGCGTTCTGCAGCAGCATCAGTTCCAGCAGGTCTAGGGCGGGGGAGTCAGCAGGCCCACGCCCGGCCTCCCACTGCCCACCGCCCACCGCCCAGATCCCAGGGCCCTCCCGACCCTCGCACCCCCCCCCCCAAGCCCCAGTCAGGGATGGCGCGAGGATGCCCAGAGAATGTGCGAAGCAGACTGGGGTGCAAGGCGCCCGAGCCCGGAGTCTCACCTTCCTTCACTCTGCCCGGCTGCGGGCGCGGGGGTGGGGCGGCCCAGGCGACGGGCTGCAGGACGGTCACCCGGGGCTGGGGAGGGCGGGAGACTCGGCCGGGGGGCGGCCAGGATCGGGACCCACCCTCCCCAGCTCCCGCCCCCCGCTGGGGCCGCCTTCTCCTTCCCGCCCCCCACGCCCCCGGGTCCCCTGAGTCTCCTCCCCTCCCCTACGTTTGGGGTCGCTCTCCGCAACCACCCCACTTCCTCCGGGGACCCGGGGGGTCCCTACCGTCCCGGCTGCACCCTGCGGTGGGGGCTGACCCCAGCACCCTCCGGGGTCCGAGGCCATGCGGGCTCCCGCCGGTCCGGGTTACCTAGGCGACGAGAGCGACGCCAAAAAAAAAAAAGAAAAAAAAATCTCCCACGCATGCGCAGGTCCCTCCCGGCGCGGGTGCTCCGGGCTTGCTCTGCTCTCCCCACCCCCGCGGACACGGGGGGGGGGGGGGGGGTCCCAGGCGACTCCCTCCCCAGGGGCCGGTCCCTGTGCGGGAAGCCCACCTCCAGGCCCCCCGCGCCGCCGGCTCCCTGCCCCTCCCTTACCTCCCACCCTGGCGCACCTCCAGTACCCAGCTTGGGGCGAGGGGGCTCATGTTTGTTGAGTGAATGAGTGAGGGGCTGGGGAGACCCGCCCCAATGCAAACACTTGGTTTCCAGGTCCCAGAATTGGCTAGGATGATTAGATAAGCAGGAATAGAAAATTCTGTGAGAGCAGGACTGGCCGGGAAGGGCAGGTAAATGAGGAGGGCGGAGGGTATGTTCTGTGTCACTCTGAATCAGAGGGGTGTCCTTTGGGCCAGGAGTGGTTTCTGAGCAGACCAAGGACAGAAGCACTAACCAGGTTCACAGAAAAGGCTCCGCCCTGGATAGAAAGGGGTAGCTGGCCCCTCAACTCCACGCCCCGCTCCCCCACCCTCCTGGCTGTTTGTTCCCTCATTCCTGGCTGCAGCCTTGCAGAGGTGGAGAAGCCTGGGGAGTTCACCACCAGTGCCCCTAGTATTGTCTCACGTCCTGGAAAAATTACCAAAGCCAGCATTCTTTTGACAGGAAGTTATCAAGGTCTTCTTTGCTTCAGAACAGGTGAGGGGAGAGATCTATTTCGGCAGCTGTGACCATCCTAAGATAGGCCCTGAGCAGCAGTCAAGGAAAATCCAGACAGGAAGCTGGGATTAGCACCCCAGGAGTTGCCCTTCCCCCACCCTCTACTTCTGTTCAACTCCTCTTCCTGGCAGTCCTGCTGTCTAGAACTACAAAGACCAAAGGGCACAGAGGTCCCCTTTTCCAGCTGCACCTTCATTGCAGTGAGAAGGGAGAAGCCAAACTTTGTGTTTCCCATCAGCAAAACTTTGACCAAGGAGGTGCCTGTGTGCACAAGGCAACCTGAACACTGGAGACACAGAGGTGTATTCTTGCTGGTCCCAGCACTGTTGGGAAGTGAAAAAGTACCATGGGAAAAGAGCAAAAATACAAGGCAGTGCAAAGTCCCCTGTGGGTGAGGCCTAGAAGAAGGGGTCATAAAAAGAGAGGAATTGATCACTGAGGGATAGTTCTGAAGCGGAGGACCTTGGGAATGGGGCCAAAGCAGTGTGTGAGAGAGAGAGAGAGAGAGGGCAGCCCAGGCTGTGCCCCAGCCTGAGCAAAGGCACAGGTGCAGGAACGGATCGTGCCCTAATGATCCAGTGGTCACACCGTCTGATTGTAGTGGAGGATCTGGGCGGAGAGAAGTTCCAGCAGCCCAGGCCGACCCAGGTCATGGAATTTAGGTTGTGCCATGTGGGTGATGGAGAGCTCTGGGTAAGTCCTGAGCAGGAGAGAAATAGAGGGGTGATGGGTGCACAGCCATCTTTTAGGAAGATTCATCTTGTTGCTCACATCTTTGTGCATGTCAACCAGAATTAGTGTGATGGGGATGTATCCTCCCCATGGTATACAGTTGGTTCCTGCGCTCACAGTGTCTCCATCTGGGGACATCTTCTGGCCACAGGTAAGGCAGGCCAGAAGTCATCCCAGAAGCAACCCTGACGCATTACAGGACAGCCGTTGATGGTAGAGCCTGCTGGCCTCAGTGGGCCAACTCTGGGAGAACCCTCCCCAAAGTCTCTCAACAGTCCCATGTGTGTCCCAGTTGTCCCAGTAATGACCTACTCACCAATTGAATACACAATTTCCTGGGTTTTTCCTTTCTCTGTCTTTTCTCTACTCCTTCACAGGGCTTCCTGGGATCTCCTTCCAAATAAACTATTTGCTCTCTGATCCTTGCCTCAGGCTCTGCTTTTGGGGGAATCCAAACTAAGACTGGCCTCCCATTTTTTCTGTGTCTGCCTCCACACTGCTGAAAACTCCTGGAAAAAACAATTCTAGTAGCTCTATGAGAAATTTGTATTCAGTGAAGTAAAATACCAAAATAGACACTGAAGTAAATTCCTCTGGAGGGCACCTGGTGGCTCAGTGGTTGAGTGTCTCTGCCTTTGGCTCAGGTCATGATCTGGGGGTTCTGGGATCAAGTCCTGCATCAGGCTCCCTGCGGAGAGCCTGCTTCTTCCTCTGCCTATGTCTCTGCCTCTCTCTGTGTGTCTCTCATTAATAAATAAATTTTAAAAAGAAAAAGAAAATTCATCTGAGAAAATAACGGTCAATGGATTAAACTGAGGCAAAGCTGGAGGCAGGGAGGCCAGTGGGAGGCCACCACCCTCATCCCTCTAAAAGAAGCACGTTGGAGGTCACTGTGGAAAACAGACAGGAATTTGTGATTACTTCAGCACCTCAGATATAAGATCACATGATAACCCCACATGTAGTTTGGAAGGCCGGGCTGAGGTAGAAACTATCTGGCTTCTGCAAGTAGAGTTCTTTGTCAAAGGAAATGAAACTTTTGCCATTTGAAGAGAATGGAAAAACCGCATGTGCTTATCTACCAGAGCCCCTTTGCTTATAAAAGATCTAACATCAGTCCAGCAGTGGAAGAGGTGGAAGAGGTGACTTTCTGGCTACTTGGCTGGCCCACTATTAGTTTCTTTGAGGTGTTGACATTCCACATATTTCCTTTCATTTTGTCTCCATGAGGACTCTTGTTTGCATCTTGTTTTTTTTGTTGTTGTTGTTGTTTTATGGGTTTTGTTTGTTGGTTGGTTTGTTTCTTAGCATCCCACAGCGACATGTACCAAAAGTCCTCCCTGTTGCCTCGGTAAATCTGGTTCGGGGAATAAATAAATGGAAAGAGATTTCTACTCAAATGTGTTCGTCACAGTGCTGTTTTTAAGGGTTGAAAGTTGAACACACCCAGTGTCCTCTAACAAAGGAATGGCTGTGTAAATGAAGGCAATTCACTCAAAGGAAGACTGTGCAGTCATTAAAAAAACATGAAAAATGAGCTCCTTCCTCTCAGTCTCAGATGGAACCGTGGAGAAGAGGGTCTTTTTAAGAACTCAGGTGGGAATTTCAGTGTTTCTTTTTGGTACAGATGAGGAAGTGCTGAGTAGACACAGGTGATCCTACAACAGGCCCTTTTCTTGGGCCCAGGCCCTAATGAGGCCCTAACTGAAGGCTCTAGTGGCATGACTAACTGGTTATGTGGGGAAGGCCTTGACAATACCATAGTAGAGAAATTCCATTTTTCTGTTCAGAGGCTCTGACTCTGCTTTTTCTCCAAATATGGCTATCCTTGTGAGGCTGGTATATGTGTGTGCGGTTTGGTCTGACAGCTCCCTGGTGATACTTTGAGGACCTAGAAAACATAGATGGCACCAGTGGGGTGCACTGTGGTGGGAGTCGGTTTCAAGGTCCCAGCCTGCTGCCGTAGAGCTGTGGGGTAGAGTCCAGAGCCCCTCCCCTCCTCGACTCCCTGGAATCAGGGCACCACCAACTATGGGGGAGCACCTGCTGAAGCTCCCAGGAAGTCTCCCTGATGGAATGGCTCAGAGAAAAAAACTGATAGTACAAGGTAGGGGTGAGGGGTGCGGGGTAGAGGCCAGGACAGAGTACAACAGGCCAGTTCCTGTGAGTCAAGGTGGGATTTTCTGAAAGGTGGTTCTATTCTGCAGAATTCTTTTGTGGGCAACTGAAACTCACCCTAAACTAGCCTAAGGAAAACAGATGCTTTGGGGCTCATGTGATAGGGAAGTGCAGTGATGGAGCCGCTATGCAGTTTGCTGCCTCAGGGGTCAAGCAGTGTCTTCAGGTCCCTCTCTCATCTCCCCCACCTGTGTGTGGTGTTCTCCTTCCCTCATCCTACAGACAGGCTCTTCCACTCCGTGGGAAACACACCTCAGTCACCTGCAGCCTTATTTCCGTTACTCTAGACAAACCTAGAGAATCCCGAGAGATTATCTTTCTTTTGTATTGATACACAAATATGCCCAGGAAGGACTATGATTGACACCACTTGTGCCACATAGCCAGCTTCTGAACCAACCACTGTGGCCAGGAGGATTGGCCAGACCCGGGTGACATGGCCATCTCTATGGCCGGGGTGGGGGTTGTAATCAGCAGCCACACCAGAATGACATATTTGGAGCAGTTCCCCAAAGGAAGGAGAAATATTGTCATCAAGAGAGGGAGGCATTCTCTTCCTCTTGGGCTGTGGGAAAAAATCATATTTCACATACAGCTTCTGTTTTCCAATCAGCCTTATTCCTAGTCCAAATGACACCTTGTGCAAATTAGAAAAATTAGCCCTGTCCTCTAGACAGTTTGCTACCTTCTGTTAGACAATTATCATCTTAAAAAAAAAAGACAATTATCATCTTAAACACATGGATCTATAATGATTACAAATGTGATTACAAATTACAGTGCCCAGAATTGCGCAGTGTACAACCTAGACAACTGAGTGGCCCTCTCTCATCTCATAGGTTACAGTTCCCTTCACTTACTTCAATCCCTCATTAAAGAAATTCTTACCCCATAGAAGTCTAGGCAGCAGGTAGAGACCAAAAGGTTGGAGCCATAAATGGGAATGACAGCTGCCTACCTACTACCCCTCCTCCTGTGCCCACAGACAGGGGGTAGTGTGTATCAAAGGGATAGTAGCCAGCATCAAAGCAAACTAGAGCCACAGCAGGGCCATGAGTGATGACAGGGGGCCCAGGGAACAGCTATGGGGAAACAAATTAAGAAGGAAGAGAAAAAACATTTGCTTTTCCTCTAAGTACTAAAAAAAGAGGATCCTTGGGGTACCTGGGGGGCTCAGTGGTTGAGCATCTGCCTTTGGCTCAGGTCATGATCCTGGGGTCCTGAGATCAAGTTCCGCATCTGGCTCCCCATGGGGAGCCTGCTTCTCCCTCTGCCTATGTGTCTGCCTCTCTGTGTGTGTCTCTGGTGAATAAATAAATAGAATCTTTAAAAAAATAAAGAGGATCCTTGCAAAGAAGAGTCTGGGGCACGCGGACACCTGGATCACATCATCAATAAAACTACATGGAAATTGTGTGTCAGAAAGGTCAATGAGCAAAGCAGGACAAGAACCAGGCACAGAGAATGCCAATGCTCACACCTGTAGGTTAGGAAGACACACCTCTGAGGGTGTGATGTGAGTCACCTGGAGTGAGATGTGGGCAGTGCAGGTAGCAGGAACTTCTCAAACCACAGCCAGGCCTGGCCCCCAAGGAAGGGCTCGACAAGACTGAGGCTGTCTCCACAGAGAGTCACTGGGAGCAGAGATGCCATCCCACCTGCAGGACTGAGGGTGACCACTCTCCAGGCCTCCCGCTGTCCCTTAACAAAGGCCACTCTGTCCTGGGCTCAGCTCAGCTGGAGCTCTGGCTTACCAGTAAAAGACAGTGTCAGGGATGGACATGGGAGACTGGGGAGGGAAATGTAGGGAGCTTTGGGGAGCAGAGACTCCGGATTCAGTGGGAGGGTTCTCTTGTCTGCCTGGGGAAAGCATAGTGGGCCAGCTGGGAGGTGGGTCATTTCACAACAGCTCCACCAGGGGTCATCGCAGCCCCAGACTGGCCGCGGGTGGGGGGGCGCAGAGGGCTAAACCAACCTCTTCGGGCCCTCCACCCACCCTCCCTTCCCCGAGCTCAGAGAGACAGATGTCTAGCCAGTGGGATGGTGGCGAGGGGACTGGTGGTAGAAAAATTAGGTTTGAGACTTCTGTGCTGTCCCGCTGATGGTTGTGTGGGTGTGTAGGTGGTGTGTGTTTATGTGTGTGTGTATACAGATAGGCACACACTTAATGAGAATCTAGTGATCACAGGTACACACAGGTGGCCCTGTGTACGTGTGAACAGGGGCGTGGTCAGAGACTCAGACAACGGTATGGACATAAGTAACATGAATGGACATGCGTGAATGTGTGAGCATGACCGTGGGTATGGGTGTGTGTACACGCAGGCATACACGCGATGAAATCTAGCGTCCGGGATACGTGGCATTTGTGTTCACTTGGGCAGGAGAATAGATATGACTATACATGTATAATAATACAAGTATCCGCACGAGCCCGATGTGAGTGTGGGAGCGTGCTTGCGTGAGCAATAAGCATGCGTGGGAACGGGTGTGACGCACCTTGGAAGGTCTGTGTGAACATACGAAGGGTGGTTTATGTGTATAGCTGAGAACGTGTGAGTGTGGCATTTGTGGGGAGACACATCCATGAGTGTGTACCGGAGCAAGTGTGAGTGTGAGTGTGAGTGTGCGAGCTGGCGTGTGCCCCGGGGGGCTCTGGGGAATGAGTGTGAAAGGGGACTGGCGTGTAGAACGAGCCCGTGTGAGCTCCCCAAGGGTGCGAGAGGACCTGGTGGGATGGGCTCGTCCATGTGCCCCCGCGTGTGTGCGTGTGCGCGCGTGTGCGTGCGCGTGCAGGCGGGCCAGCGGGTGCCAGGGGCCCCCAGCCCCGGCGGTCCCCGGCTGAGCCCAGGCGCACCCGGCCGGGCAGCGCGGCCCAGGCTCCCACCTGAAGATTGGCCCGGTCCTCAGGTTTCACTCATGACCCTGTGACATCAGCAGCAGCTGTCCCCGCCGCCCGCCCCCCGGCCAAGTCCCCCGGAGTCCCAGCCCCAGCCCGAGGTGGGCCACGGCGCTCCAGGCTCGGCCGCAAGCCCTCGGCTCCCGCCGGCAGTGAGTACCGCACCCCGCCCGGCCGCACCCCGAGGGCAGGCCACCCCGAGGAGCAGGGCGCCCTGGCCCCGGGCCCAGCCTGGCTTCAGGGAGGCCACCGCTTGGCTCCGGGTGCCGCCGTCCTCCCGGCCGCCCCGGGCCCTGCTCTGCCACGGCCCGCGCCCGGCTCCCCGCGCCCCGACCCTGCGGTCCGAGCCTGGCCTGGGCCGCCCTCGGTGGGCCGCTCTCCGCCCTCAGCCGGTCCGGGCCCCCTCCCTCGGCGGCGGCTGCGCTCGGCTCCAGACGGGCACGGTGACCCCGGGGACGGACGGGGCTGAGTTTCTTCAGGGGAGGAGAGCACAGGAGCCAAACGCCTGTCCCCAGCCTGTCCCCACGGGCAGCTCAGGCTGTTCACGGTGGCTCCGAAGGCAGGGCTGTGGGGGGAGGAGAGCGGCGGGAGGCCGGGCGGGGGGTGGTGGCGGCTCCTTTGCTCTGCTGAAACAGGAATCTTCCAGATGCCAGCGGAGGACACATCTCAGGCCGCACCGCCCAGGCTCTGCCCACCGCCCCTGCCGCTCCCGCAGGCCTGGGGCGAGGCTGGGCTCCTTTCCTGGGCAAGTGGGGAAGGCAGAAAGCCTGGCCCGAGGGGAAGAAGATGGGGCCGCAGCACTGAGGGGGCTTCGGGGGGATTCAGGAGGAGCCTCAGGGCCAGGAGTGGGGCCCGGGGCAGAGCGCCGGGAGAGCCAGGCACCCCAACACCACCACCACCGGGCGGCGGGGGCGGGCAGCCGCTAGTGGAAGAAGCCGAGAGGCCTGAGCAGAGGTAGGACGAGGGGTTTGGGAGGAGTGTGGTGTTGCTTCCCAGAGGGGGGCATTTGTTCAAAGATTGGGGATCCCCATGTAGAGGGCCCTGAGGGTGGGATGGGGGCTTTGAGGCTTTCCAAGGAGGCACTGGATGGCACAGCGGGCCTGAGCGCCTTCCCGCTCCACACGGTTAAGGACTATGTCTGGCGGCCCCTCCCCCTGCTCGGGCACAGGGCCTGGGCACCATGAGGGCTCCCAATGCCCCAGGGTGGGGAGGGGGCCCTCCAGGGGGATCCTAAACATGTCCCCCTCCCACCCATACCACCTGCAGCGGGGCCCTGCGTGGAAACAAATCACCCCGGAGCCTGGGAAGGTCAGAGCCCAAACAAGCCTTGAAGGCCTTTGAGGTTAGCCTCTATGATGAGCCATCTTGAGGAGACTAGCTGGAGACAGTTTGGCGCCGGTCTGGCTATTCTGGAGAGGGGAAGGGGTTGACAGAGAGGCAGGGAAGAGCCAATGGTGGGCATTGTTGTCCTTGGTCTATGACAAAGGCTGTGACTGTCCCCCAGAGCCCTAAGCGGAGATAAGGAGCCCCCAGGGGTGGCAGCGGGATGGGGACACAGGTGGAAGACTGGTCCTCCCAGGACCCTCCAGATTCTTCTAGGGTCATCCCCAGTCCCCTGCCCACAGCTAGTGGCCTCCTTCTATGTGGTAGTGTTGTGGACAGTTGTGGTTACCACACTAGTATTTGGAGCCACATGACCTGTGTGGGCGAAGCAGGGTCCCAGACATAACCCAAAAGGCCCTCTCCCGTTTCCATCCCAGGCAACTCTCAGGGGACTGGCTGAGATTTTTATTTTTTTAGTCAGGTTTTGGGAAGATAATTAAGGGTCCTTCCTAGGTGACCCTGTCCTAGCCTGGTTCTGCTTGTCATTTCTGGTTGGGAACCTGCCTGAGGTGGGGCTCAGGACTTGGAATCACCTTCCCAGCTCTAGGCTGGCCTGAGTGCCAAGGCGTGCCTACTGTTTTCCCTCACCAGGCCTTCTGGGTCCCACCCCCAGGCCAGGTCATGGGAAGCCCTGAGTTCAATACTGAAAGCACAAAACTCCTGCCAGACGATGGGCAGTGGTCCTGACAGGGTCCCTGCCTCCAGAGGCAACTCTGGCCACCAGAACAGAGAAAAGTATAGAGAGTGACAAGGATGGGGCGGGGGTAGTCCAGCTGGGGATGGAGTTGAGAGAAGTCTCCAGGGCCAGGCGTAGCCAGAGAGGAGACAAGGGAGTGGACCTTGCAGAGAGAAGTGGAAAGGCTCGCTCTCTCTCTCCAGGTGATAGGACAGAGATGCATTGAAGGGAGATGAAAAATCTGAGACCGAGTTCCCAAAGAGCAGGTAGGGAGAGGAGGGGACAAAGGAGGGTGGACGTCAACAAGCAGGGTGCAGGTTTTACAAGCCTTCCGTTCCTCGACTCCCCTTAAGGGAGGGCTCAGGCTCTGAGGGTCCTGCCACTTGCCCGCGGCACACAGCTGGTGAGGGGCACTGATGCTGGTACGGGGCTGCATGGGGGGCAGAGCTCGTCCCTGAGACTTGGAGGGGGGGTGGGGGTTCCAGCAGGCAGCCCTAGGGCTGGCTGCAGGTGCCAGGCCTCCTGCAGGGGTCCCCAGCTCGGCAGTGGCAGAGACAGGTCATGGTTCCCAGGGGCTCCTTCAAGAGGTGCTCCAGGAGCTGGGGGAAGCCAGGGTTCCCTCTACCCCCACCACCCCTACCCCAGGCCTTTCATGTGCTCTGGCCCCTTTTCTGCCTCATCAGCAACAGCTATTTTTATTCCCTGAGGTTTTCAGTCAACAGCCATCGTTGGGGGGATGGGGCAGCAGGAGGAGCCAGCGAGGTTCAAGGAACAGACCAGGGTGGGGGGTGGAGGCAGGGAGTTGTGCCCCTCGAAGGGCAAGCCACCCCTCAGGCCCTGCTGCCCTCTGCCAGGAACCCTAGCATAAATGGAAAATATAAAACCACAGTGGTCACCAGACCCCACTCTGCTTGGGGGGTTTGTGAAGCCAGGTGCCCCTGCAAGCGCCCCCCTCTGACCCCACCACGCCAACAGATAGGTGCTAGAAGGACGTGGTTCATTTAGACTTGGGTGGTGATAAAGCTTAGTGCTTAAGTGCCAGGGGCTCTTTTGAGAGCCCCAACGGCCCGGTACCCAGCCCCAGTCTGCTACATAAACCACCTCTGGCAAGTGACTTGCCCTCTCTGTTCCTCAGTTTCCTTCTCTGTCAAATGAAGTGATAATAGTAGGATCATGGTGAGGATTTAAAGAGCTCATGAATTTGAGGTGCCCAGAACAATGCTTGGCAAGTAGTCAGCTCTACATAAGTGTTAACTAGTAGTTAATTATCGTGGCTTTCACCAGGCTGTGACTCTGAAATCAGTGTCTCCTCTTGTGGGGGAAGAGGAGGCAATAGGAAAGAAAGGAGCTACAAACATTGGGTCCCCCTGGCAGGAAGCAGGACGACCTTATCCAGCTCTGGGCACCCTGCATAGCTGGGCGGGGGGGGCGGGGGTATATGTATTTTTTTCCTATCTGGTCTCCTTCAGGTGAGGGGGATCCTTTTATAAGATGGATAACAGACTCCCTTCTGTGAGGGTCTGCAGTTTATGAATTTTGCTGTGAGGACAGTGACACCAAAAGCAAAGCAGAATCCTAGAATCCTTCTGGCTTCCATTTCAGTAAGATCTGCTCCCGACTCTGGTCCCCCCCCCCCCTTTTTTTTTTAAAGATGTTATATATTTATTCATGAGACACACAGAGAGAGGCAGAGACACAAGCAGAGGGAGAAGCAGGCTCCCTGCCGGGAGACTGACGCTGGTCAATCCGAGGACCTCGGGATCACAACCTGAGCCAAAGGCAGACACTTAACCACTGAGCCACCCAGGTGTCCCAACTCTGGTCTTTTTTGAGGTTTGTAAGTTCTTGATTGGCCTTAATTTGGGAGAAGGATCTTTTACCAGGGTAGTTGGTGGCCTGGAGCAGTTTCTGGAGTAGAGCGAAGTTCTCAGAGGTAGTGGCAGGGCCAAGCTGGCTGAAGGGGCAGAAACAGTCCACCAGCCTTCCTTGTGGGTTTCCCGTAATAGGCTGGGGCTCCACCAGCAGCAAGAGGGCCACTCTCCCTGGCACTGGTAACCATGATCCCCAACTCCCCGGACCTGGCAGGGGTGTGGGGCCCAAGTGGGGAGGGCTCAAAGCTCACCTTACCTGGATGGTTGGGGTCTGATGGAGGGAACGGCGAACCAGGTTGACTCTGATCAGTTTTGAACAGTCTTTCTGTTGCCCTCTTGGTGGACTCATGGCAGGAAAAAAGCCTGTCTGCCATGGTCTGGGAAAGGTGAGGCTGTGGGGCAGAGACAGGAGAACAAAGGCAGGCATCTCCTGGAGTATACTGTGGATAGGAACAGGCAGGGCAGGGGAAGCAGCCCTGTGTGCAGGGGGTGGATCTGCCCAAAGGTGGGTGAGGTGGGCCCAGATGTGTACGGGAGAGGGTGTGCATGCACAAGTTTGAGTGAAGACATCCGTAGAACCCCAGTGGTATTGCTTGGGGGCTCCTTAGAAAAAGCTGAGCTAGCAGAGGGCAGGAAGCCCCAGGCCTGGGTGGAACTAATTAGCCTCCCCACCCTTTGGAGCAGCTGGGAAATGACTCATAGAAGCAATGTGTGTGTGTGTGTGTGTACAAGTGGGCTGCAGAGGGCATTAGGGGGTACATGAGGGTCGACCTTGTATAAAAGAAACTCATATCACTAGAAAGTCTCTTTACCAAGCTGTTGATTTGTAGTCTTCAATCCCATGATTCTCAACACACAGCCCCAGGAGGCCTGAGTCTAGTCCCACCAAGGCCTGCCAGACGCCCACCTCAGCTGGTGCATTTTAGGAGCTTTGTCCAAGGACCTGGTCTGCCCTTTGAAGAGGGCAGTGAGAGTCAGGCTGCCCAGTCCCCCAGAGGGCTGGGGGAGGCAGTGTTTGAAATAGCAGACACGAGGATTTGTGTTAGAGAACTGTGTTCAAATACTGCCTCTGCCACTTGTCAACTGGGAAACTGAGCCTGGGACAGCGCCAGGCACTCAGTAAGCACCAAATGAACATATCCACGACTGCTTTTCTTCCAGAAATAATTCTTAAGCCTTCACCTTGAGGGCCTGTGCATATCAGCGCTCTGGGTGAAGGTGCTGAGATTTGGGGGTCAGAGGAACCAGCCTCCCCCACTCCTAATAGACTCTTCTCCATCCTGATGGGGGTTGGAATTCTACATCTTAAGAAGAATTCTTTTGATTTGAGGCTCAGTCTTGGAAGGGGAAAGCTGCTCCTGGGTCTTTGCTTCAAGGGAGAAAAGGCTTCCAGGGCCGCCAACAGATGAGCTGGGCGGGCTTAGGAAGAAGGGGGCACAATTCGCAAAACCCAAACACAGCCCATTTGAGGATTTATTTCTCATTTGTGGGTTTTTTATTTCATTGGGCCCCAAGCCAAACCGAAACACTCTGGATTAAGGAAAAGAGTCAGGTTTGAGAAGAGGAGGCAGCTTAGGGAAAACTAAATGATGTTTTTTGAGAGCCACCGGGAATTGGCAGAGAATGGATCAGATTGTGGGGGGAGGGGCTGCTGACATATCCTGAACAAGAAAACAAACTTGGCATACAGTAAGTACAAAATAAATGTGGTCACCACTATCATTCTTACCCCGGGCAGAGGATACCTTATTAGGTTGGTTGAATCAGGTGCCTGAAAAAGGGGGAAGCATATTTTGGCCCAGTGAGCCCCACATGGAAAGTGCCATCACCATTAGCCCACCCCTTGCCCAGGAGCACCCCTCATGTGACCCTGATTGTTTCCGGAACTCTTGGGGCTCCTGAGTGTCCGGAGGTTTTCACTCCCAGCTCCAGGCCTCCCTCCAAGACCTCTTGGAGCAGATTTCCTCTGCAGAGTGTTAGATCAGGAGGGGAGGGCATCTGGGGTGACTTCCTCCAAGGCTCTGGCCTGCCAACACTGCAGCCCTAAGTGCTGGCAGAGAAACAACACAGCTACCCCCTTTCCCATCCCTATCCCCAAACTTCTCCACCTGAGAAAAAGCCATGACTTAAGATTTATAACCAGGGGGCACGGGGATTCATTTTGCATTCTTGGAACTGGGCCACGATGGAAATGCAGGAATTTGGGAAGTAGGCCACCCGGATGCCCAGTGCTGTCTTTGGCCAGGATAGAAAAAGTTTGATCTCTTTCAGTGTCCTAGAAAGTTCTGAGTCTGAGCCCCCTCTGCTTAAAGCTTCTCCCCTGGCCACATGGGGCTCTGAAATAATCTTGCTTCCAATCCACGGAGAAACAAAGCAGCCTGACCCTGGAATGCAGCTCTGCTGTAGATAGACGGCATGCTTGGTTGGCAAGAGACATGATGATTGGGGCCTGAGCAAGGCCAGTAAGCTACCTGCCATCCCTGTGACCAAAGGAATGTGCCCTAGAGTGAACAGGGAAGGCTGTGAGGGGCAAGTCACATCCATTCTCTTCCAGAAGAGTTTCTCACAGTAGCTTTTATATCTCAGGCTGCTACAGCATGGCTGATACTTCTTGGAGGATTTCAGGCCAATGCAGTACCATTAGGTGGGTTTCTGGTTGTTTGAAGGATTGTATTTGAAAGTGTAAGTTTCTTAGGAGAGAAAATTCTAGAAGCATATGGTGGTAGAGGGATGGTGGTGGTGATGTCTATCCTGAGCCATGTTTGGCCAATAATTTGGGACAGTCAGACTCACAGACACCCAGCTGTGAGGGTGCTGAACTGAGAGGAAAAAAATCAAGATCTAGGCTTTCACAAAGACTAGAAGTGAAGAGGTCCAACGAACAAGAGGAACTTGTAAAACATAAAGTCCTATACCTAGATTTATACTAACCTTGCATTCTGAAACCATTATTAGTTTCAGGGGGTTTTGTCAATTCTTTTGGATTTTGCACATAGACAATCATGTCATCTGTGAACAAAGACAGTTTTATTTCTTCCTTTCAAGTCAGTATGCCTTTTATTTCCTTTTCTTGTCTTATTGCATTAGCCAGGACTTCCAATATGATTTTGGAAAGGAGTGGTAAGTGGCAACATCCTTGCCGTGTTTCTGATCTTAGTGGAAAGCTTCTAGTTTCTCATCATTAAGTATTATGTTAGCTGTAGGTTTTTTGTAAATGTTCTTTTCAGGCTGAAGAGACGCTCTACTATTCCTAGTTTACTGAGCTGTTGTTGTTTTACCGTGAATGGGTATTGGGTTTTGTCAAATTCCTTTCCTGCAACTCTCGATATGATTATATGATTTTTCTTCTTTAACCTATTGATGTGATGGATTACATTAACTGATTTTCTTTTTTTTTTCTTTTAAGATTTTACTTATTTATTCATGAGAGACACAGAGAAAGAGGCAGAGACATAGGCAGAAGGAGAAACAGACTCCTTGTGGGGAGCCTGATGCGGGACTCAATTCCAGGACCCCAGGATCACGACCTTAGCCAGAGGCAGATGCTCAACCACTGAGCCACCCAAATGCCCCTGATGGATTACATTACCTGATTTTCTAATGTTGAACCTGTCTTCCACACTTGGGATAAATCCCACTTTCTTTTTATACACTGTTAAATTTGATTTTCTAATATTTTGTTTGGGATCCACCTGGATTTAGAAGAGTAAAATCAATTGCACAATATATATGATGGGGAAGATCTAATTTGACCTTAGCTCATGAGGGAAAGATCCAAGAGTGATTGCAAATTTCACATTATGAGTAGGCTGCTGAAAAAGTGTGTGCCATCTTGGGATGAATGACTACAAAGGGTGTCTAGGCGAGGGAGAAAAGGCCTCTCTCTGTGGTCAGACTACGTCTGGAATTGGGTGTTCCAATCTGGCAGCTCCACTGAGAAAGACAATGCTGGGCTGGACCTGCTCCAGAGAGAAGCCGCCTCGCCCTCCAGCGTCCTTATTCTCGGCTCCCTGCCTATGGACAGCTGGCCCCAGCTTGGCTCCCCAACTCCTGGCCCTTCTTCCCCCACACTCATCCCTGTCTACTCACTACCTCCAGGCCCCCAAGATGGCCTGACTTTACTCACCACTTCCGCCAAAACTTCCGTTTCAATGCAGGTTCCGCTGGGGCTTCTCACTTACTAAATGGGCTCTGGCCCTGGAGCTCAGGGAGCTGGGTTTTATTCTTGGCGTGCCCTCTCATTTATCACTCTCTAAAATTATCTTATTTGCTTCCCTATTTTTTATCTGCCTCCTCCCTCTGGAATGCAAGCTCAGTGAGGACAGGGAGTTGCCACTGCTGTATCGTGGCTCCTAGAGCAGAGTCCGGCATAGAGCAGGTGCTCAAGAAATGTTTGTTGAATGAATAAATGTATGATCTGGGAGCTGTTGCTGCTCCTCTCTGGGCTTCAGGTTTTGCATCTGTGAAATGACAGAGATGGACTCCTTTGATCTCTTGAGTTCTTGCAACTCCAACATTCTTAAATTCAGTGGGAAGAGATTGCCTAGAGCCCCCTGCAGGCCCTCAGCTGCCACATCTCTAGAACAGACTGGGGTGGAGGCCAGTCTGATCTCTGGCTGGTGGAAGGAAGGTTCAAACTGTCACACTGGCCCCCTTTACTCCAGGCTGTAGCTGGAAGAGCCACATGGAGATGTGCCAGCATGACACCTAACCCATGACACAGAGCATTGTTGTGCTTTCCCTGCCAGGAAGCCACGGTGCACACATCCCAGATAACTTTTCATTCCTCCATAGGTGTCCACTGCAAACAGTATAGCTGTCCTGTCTATTCTAGACACATTGAGAGGATGGACAGAAGACAGAAACATGCCAGCTAACCCCTGCCCCTGTGAGGGGCTCTCCAAGGCTGCAGGGTGAAGTCCAGACTCCCAGGCCTGCCAGTCCAGGCTATGGCCAGCTGCCCACCCCACCCTCCCCAAATCCCTGAATAGACTCTGTCTCCACAAAGACTGACACAAATGTAGCTCCCTATGTCCTGCCTCTGTCTTTGCTCTGGCCACTGCCCCTCCCTGGAGTGTTCTTCCCACCCATTTCTCTGTGTTTATAACTTAAGCATCCTTTGAGGCCCAACGGAAAAGCCACATCTTTCCTTCCCTGACCTGGAAGTAGCCATCATCCATCTGAACTCCCATAGCACAATGAGCTCCCCTCCTTAGGGCAAGCATCACTTTCTCCTCATGTCATAGTTATGTGTGCCCATAGCCACCTTCCCCCAATTACCAGCTCTCAGAGAGTAGGATGCCCAATTGGTGCATCATTGTGTCCTATTCAGAGCTAGCTCAGCTTCTGGCTTATGAACAGGATGGATGAATGGATGTGGATGGATGGATGGACGGATGGATGGATGGTTGGTTGGATGAATGAAATGTATCAGAATCCATTTTATTTTTGGAAAGATCTGTACCCAAATTTTCATCCTTTCATTCTTTCAGCAAACATGTATTGAGTGCCTACTGTGTGCCCAGTCCTGGGACTGGCTATGGTGACCAGCTCTGCCCTTTTGGCATTTCAGTCTAGTGGAGGAGACAGACAAACAAATTAGGCAAATTACTCGCTTAAGTAATCACCAACTATGACACATGATGTCTAGGAAAACACAGGGGACTGTGAAGAGTAGAGAAGGAGAAAGTCACTTGGAGAAGAGGCATTTGAGGGCAGCCCGGGTGGCTCAGGGGTTTAGCGCCGCCTTCAGCCCAGGGCCTGATCCTGGAGACCCAGGATCAAGTCCCACATCGGGTTCCTTGCATGGAGCCTGCTTCTCCCTCTGCCTGTGTCTCTGCCTCTCTCTCTGTGTGTGTCTCAAATAAATAAATAAATAAATACATACATACATACATAAATAAATAAATAAAATCTTAAAAAAAAAAAGAGAGAGAAGAGACATTTGAGCCTAGACAGGGGGGTGAGATGGTAAAGCCATGTGAAGAGGGAGGGGAGCATAGAGCTAGGTGAAGGCCAAAGGCAGGCATGAGCCCAGTGGTCCAGCAGCTGGAAAGAGGCCAGTGGGACTGGGGCAGAGGGAGCAGGGAGGAATCAGGAGACAAGGGTGGAGAGGGAGTAGATCACTTGGGCCTTGTAGGTCACCATGAGGTATTTAGGTTTTGTTCTAAGCACAACAGGAAACTGCTAGAGAAATTTAAGCAGGTGAAATAATATGATCAATTTCTTGTTTTTAAAAGATCACTGGCTGCTGTATGGAACTGATTTGCAGGAGGCAGGGGCAAAAGCAGTTAGCAGGAAATAGGCTATTACAAGAGATTATTGTAATATGGTCCAGGGGGAAAAGGTAGAGGTCGCATATATTTTGGATATGGTATTAATGGAACTTTGGATGGGCTGGATGTAGATGAGGGGAAAATGAGCATTCAAAGGGGCACCCCAATATCTGACTAAAGCACACAGATGAATGGATGGATATTTTCTGGGTTGAGGAAGACTGTGGATTAGGGCAATTGAAGAGAGCAAATGCTTCATCCAAAATACTATAGCTTGGCATACTTCTTAATCATCCACATGGAATGGATCAGCCTGGAGTTCAAAGGAGATGTTACAATATTCTTGCAAAACTCTTTACAGTCCTAGGAATGATGCCATCCAGATCCAGATTGAGCCCTGAGAAACTTTAGAGACTGGGGAGAGAAAGAGGAACAAGCAAAGAGATTGAGAAGAAGAAAGCAGCCAAAGAGGTAGGAGGAAAACCATGGATGTACTCTCACGAAGGCTAAGCAAAAAGAGCCTTTCCAGAAGGGGGCTGCAGCCAACTGGGTTGAATGCTTCTCAGAGGTTGAGGGAGGTGAAGACAGAAACGTGGTCAGCAGACTTGGCAGCAGAGGGGTGCTAGTGATTTGACAAAAGCCATTTAGGTTGAGTGGGGGGAATGGAAGCCAGGTTGGAATGGGCTGGAGTGAACAAAAGGTAAGGAAGTAAAGACAGCTGGTGTAGACACTTTCTAAGAAGTTTCTCCATGAAGGGAAACAGAAAAATAAGGCAATAGATGAAGGGAGGTATGAGGCCAGGAGGGTGGTTTCTGTCATCACTGCCATTATTTTTAAGATGGGAGAGCCTGGTCATAGACAGGAAGTTGATGGTGGTAGAGAGAAGATAACTAGAGAGTGAGGTCCTTGGGAAGGCAAGAGGGGTCAGGGCTGAGCCCATGTGGACGGCCTGGCCTTTGGCGATTCCTCTTCTGTTTTAGCAAGATGATGGAGGCAGAGGGCAGCAAAGATGTTTCTGTCAGTTAAATGGTGTGCGATGCTATGTTCTCATTGAAGGCCGAGGCAAAGTCACCAGCTGGGAGCATCAAGGGGAGGAATGTGGGGAGGTTGTGGGATGGTTTTCTCAAAGTGGAAAAGTGAGGCCTCCAGAGAAACCTGCTCTCCCAGGGCAGAAGTGAGGGCAAACATACCATTTGTAACCAAGAAATCAACTGTGAACCCAGCCAGGCCCAGCTTTTGCCCCTGTAACACCTGGCCATGTATGGGCTGACCCAGGAACAGCAGAGCTGGGACAGGTGGGCAGGGGTTTCCCCAGATGAAGGGGATGGAAGGAGAGAGAAGGCCAGAGTTGAGAGTATTTTCGAGGAGGGATTATGATTGATGATGGTTGTTATAGTTGAGCTAGGCAAGTCAGAAGGTTCTGTTGGAGAGGAAAAAATGCAGGGAAAGGGGTTAAGGCCAGGAGAATCCCAAGGATCACAGCAACAAGCACTTGACTATGACCTGAGAAGTAGGAAGTGGGGGGCAAATATCAGAGGTGAGGCAATATCTGGTCATGATTTAGATTCAGAGTGTGCAACAGGAGAAAGGGGCAAAGGTAGAGCATTTCTCTAATTCATTCATTCATTCAATAACGTTTTATGGAGCACATGGCTGGCTCAGTCAGTAGAGCGTGCAACTTTTGATCTTAGAGTTGTGAGTTCAAGATTACTTAAAATCTTTAAAAAAAAAAAATCTTTTGTTCAGCATCAGGCAACTTGGTGGTACAAAGGAGAAATCCACTCAGCCAGGGTGCCCAAGGAGGGCTTCCTAGAGGCACTGGTTCTTGTGTAGGTTGAGTCTAGAAAGACAAATTAAAGTTCTCTGGGGTGACAAAAAGGAGGGGCTCCATAAGCAAAGGCCTGGAGGTGTTTGTAAAACAGGTTGGCCCATTTGTGAGGATGGAGGTAGTAGCCAGAGGATGGGTGCATGTGGGGCAGGGGAGGGTGGCAAGATAGCGACTGGATGGTGGTGAACCTGGAGAGCTAGGGAGGAGGGGTGTGGACATGAAACAGTAAGAAGCCACTGAAGGTATAGGCAGGTTTGCTGAGATTTGTGATTTTAGAAATGTGGATGGTGGATTACAGGGGAGCCCAGTGGGAAGGAGGGAAGCAGATGGGGGGCATCTGGACAAAGTACGAGAGGGGTGATGAAGGAGTATGGAGAGCCTTGTGGGTGCCAGACCTGGGAATGGACCAGGTAAATCACCAACCAAAACCATGCCTCAACCTGCCTTGCCAGGGAGGGCATTTCCCCCTCATATAATAAGACATCCAGATGTGAAGTGGCTTCAGGGCTTCACACATTCCTCTGAAGAGGGCAACAGATGAATTGACAATCAAGTGCATCAAGTGCGGATTTTGAAGGGATCGATGAGGAGTCTGCCTGGGGCTGAGGATCACCAGGCTGGCTGTGCTGTCTATGGGTCCAAAGCCCAGGGGAGAGCCCAGGGGAGAGAAGAGAGACAGGGATCAGGCAGCAGTCTTTAAACAGACCTATGCCAGTGTGCCAGGCACCAGATTTGGTGACCTCAAACCCCAGGCTGTGAGGAGGCTGGTTGGGGAGACGGATACTACAATCACACAGGCAGGGCATGAATTACCGTTGACCTTAGAGCTTTGAAGGCTCTGCTGCACAAAGGGAGCTGTGACTTCCCTGGTCGGGGGGGCCTTTGAGGAAGTGGGACTTTTATTTAAAACAAAAAAACAATGCTTAAAAAAAGATTATCTCTCTCTCCCTCTTCTCCTCCCCCTGCTCTCTCTTTTTCTCTTTCTCTAAAAGAAAAAGCAGCAGCAGCAGCAAGGCAGTGGCAGTATGAGGTCCTGAGGGGGGGGCAGGAGGGCCAGCTGGAAAGAAACCGCTGGGTGTGGGTGCTGGGGGGCCTCTAGGGACTCCAGTGAGTGTAGCTTCCACGAGCACTGGGTGGAGCCAGACAGTCTCTGGTTCTCTGTCGTCCCACTTGGGCCCCCATGAAGGGCAGAGTGGGCAGCGTCAGGCCAGAGGATTGTTGCCAGGCGAGGCCTGTGAACTGGGAGGGTGCCCAGCTGCCATGGGGTCTCTCCCAGGCCATGTGGCAGGTCAGTGTCTTCTGTGTGGGTGTGACCGCGGGGCCGGTGATGGGATGAAGGCGGGAAGGCGTGTGGCCAGTGACAGGGTACAACCGATGGGTGTGTGCGCGTGTGTACATGTGTGTGCTCGCACGCTTGCACTCCCACCCACACGATGGGGCCGAGGAGCAGCTGAGGGTCAGCAGGGATGAGCAGAGTCATCCCCGTGGAAACACGACTCCCTGGGTGATGGTAGGGAGCAGCTGGGCGGCCAGGCTCGGGGGCGTGGCCGGCTCTGCCCAATGGCTCTGGCCTCTCCCTGGGCCGCCCTCCCCACCTGTTGACCAAGCCGCAGGGAAGTGCTGTGCTGGCTGGGGCAGGGGCACCACCAGGCATCTGCGCCCGATGAGACAGGCTGCCCTCTGATGTAGGAAAAGACGTTAGGTTTCCAAGCCGACGGCCACGAAAGAATTCTTGAGACGCCTTTGATGCAAAAAGATGATTTTATTAAAGCACGGGGACAGGACCTGTGGGCAGAAAGAGCTGTATCCGGGTCATGAGGGGTGGCCCTTTATAGACTTCAAGTTGAGAGGGAGTTAGGGAGAGCGTCTCTAAGGAATTTTGGAAGCAAGTTTTCCAGGACCTTGAGGGGCTAGCTATTGTTGGGAAAGGGTCATTTATTACCGTCTAATAAAACCTGAGTCATGAAACTCTTCAGATGTATATTAGTGGGTCACACACTTGGGGGATGATTGCCAACATGTATCTTGGGGGGTAGAGATAAAAGAAATTTCTGACGGAATTTTTTTTTAGAGATTTTATTTATTTATTCATGAAAGACAGAGAGAGAGAGAGGCAGAGACATAGGCAGAGGGAGAAGCAGGCTCCATGCAGGGAGCCCCATGTGGAGCTCAATCCTGGGACCTGGGACCCAGGATCACGCTCTGAGTCCTGAGCCGAGGGCAGATGCTCCACCACTGAGCTACCCAGGTGCCCCTAAAGGAATTTTTATGTGTTAAAGTAGACTTACAGGATCCTGGGGGTCGGGCTAAGCTTGCTTTTTGCCTTTAGCAAAGTATTAACATCGAGGCAGTTGAGTTGCTAGAGGAATGTCACTCTGCCTGTTTCAAGGACTTGCCAATGGGCTCTAGATAGTAAGGAAATTTAATAATTTCTCTTTTGCCTTTGTTTCCCACATCACCCTCCAGTGTAGCTCCACGTGCCTCTGGCGCGGTCTGTCTGAGCCCCTGTGTAGAGGGGTGGCTCTGGGGTGTCTAACCAGGCATGCCTTGCCATGGTTCATGTGACTGGGCTACAGTGGTCCCCTGTGCCTGCCTGCTGATGTGGGCCACTCCCCAGGGCCTTTTGGAGAAGTGAGCCACCACCACCCTTCCACAGGGAATGGGCTCAGGAGGGCTGGGCCAGAGTGGGGTTGTCAGGAGAGGCCAAGGGACAGTCCACACAGTTACCACAGGCCTCCAAAACTCCGGTGGGTGCCTCTTTATCTGCCCCATCCACACAGGGACCACCAGCCAAAAACAGTCCCTGGGAGCTCTAGCCCTGCCCCCACCATTGAAACTGTCCATGTCTTTATCCCTTGTGTCCTCCTCTTCCACATTAGCATCTGCAGGCTCTCCTGACATAGCTTGCATCCTCGTCCTCCAGCCGCTCACTTGCCCACAGGTTGGATCCCACAGATTCCACGGGAGGTCGTGGGTGGAACTCTGCAGAGCCTGGGTCCCTTCCTTCTTCCCTCTCCTAGCCCAACATCATGCTTCCCCACAGCTCGGGACAGGGTAGCCCACACCACACATCTTTCTTTCCCCTTCCCTCCAGGCCAGTGGGGGCAAATACAGGCAGATGCACTATATTCTCCTTTCTCATGTCTTGGCAGACGTCACTAATCAATCACAGCCATCCTTTTGCACCAAGTCTGGCTGCAGCCTCGATGGTTGCTGCCTACATCTCTAGGCAGCTCATAGCAGCAGGTCCAAGTCACCTCTGAAGATGGAATCCATTTGCCATTCCTGCTTTAGGCTTCTCCCACCAGTCCCTTCATCTAGCCCCATACGCGGTCCTCAGACCCACCTGCACATTCATATCTGACTCCTTTCCACCTCACTGCAGGATAGAGGCCACTTGAGCATAGCCAGCTGTGGTTCTCTCTGTCCCCATAGGCCGAGGCCACACAGTTCCAGAGCTTGGGCCCAGGAGGTGACTGAGGGCACTGGGGCATTGCCCCCCCAAGTCTCCACACCGAAGAGGATCCAGTTGGTTTGCTGTCATCCTGAGGGCAGCCAACCCCCTGCTGGGGAGAGTATGGTGCCGGTTGGGGGGTGATGCTCTTATGTCCAGCACCTGTGCAGCAGCGGCACCCAGGCCTTATAGGCACATCTCCCAGTCCCGATAGGGCTTGCACACTGACTTCCCCAGCCTGGCACCAAGGCAGGGAGGAGGTGAGTAGCGGACAGCAGGCCCGGGGCAGGATAGCCGCCCAGCCCCTGGGGGGCTGCACACTGCAGCTGCCCCAACTCCCCACCACCCTCCTGGCCACTGAGCCCAGGATGCGAGGATGGCCAGCTCATCTATGCCCACTCTGGTGCCTCTGGGCCCTGAGAGCCTGCGCCCCTTCACCCGGGAGTCCCTGGCGGCCATAGAACGGCGGATAGTGGAGGAGGAGGCCCGACAGCAGCGGAACAAGCAGATGGAGATTGAGGACCCTGAAAGAAAGCCACGCAGTGACCTAGAGGCTGGCAAGAACCTGCCTCTCATCTACGGAGACCCTCCACCAGAGGTCATCGGTATCCCCCTGGAAGACCTGGACCCCTACTACAGCAACAAGAAGGTCTGGCCGGGTAGAGTTTCCTCTCCCTGCTTGTCCATCATCCATCTGTCTGCCTGTCCCTAGACCTCACGGCGCTCTCTCTGCCGCAGACCTTCATTGTCCTTAACAAGGGCAAGGCCATCTTCCGCTTCTCTGCCACACCCGCTCTCTACATGCTGAGCCCCTTCAGCATCATCAGACGTGGTGCCATCAAAGTACTCATCCACTCATATCCTGCCCAAGTGGGGCGAGTGCAGGTGAAGGAAGGGGTTGGGGATGGGGAAAGCCAGGTGCTGTAGGCGAGGAGGCCCTCCATCCCCCCATTCCTCCCCACCTGCTCCCTTACTTTCCTTGACTCTCCCCCTGACGCTGTTCAGTATGTTCATCATGATCACCATCCTGACCAACTGTGTGTTCATGACCATGAGCAACCCGCCTTCCTGGTCCAAGCATGTGGAGTGAGTACCCCCCTCCTCGGAACGCCCCTCCCCAGGTCTGGGACACAGCCCACTCCATGGGTCTGTATTCTAAGCATGCCTTGAGTGGCACTGCTCTTGCCTTCCAGGAAGACACCCACTGTAACTGTCAACCCCATCAACACTGTAAGCCCCCGGGGTGGTGCACACTATCACTCTCACCGATATCAACACCATAGTTCATTTTTGTGACCTCCCTCCTGAGAGGTCCATCATTGCCACACCTGGCCCTGGCCACCCTCTCCCCACCAGGTACACATTCACAGGGATCTATACCTTTGAGTCCCTCATCAAGATGCTGGCCCGAGGCTTCTGCATTGATGACTTCACATTCCTCCGGGACCCCTGGAACTGGCTAGACTTCAGCGTCATCACAATGGCGTGAGCAGGGCCTGGAGGGCATCCTGAGGTTGAGGAGGGTGAAGAGGGGAGCAGTCTCAAGAAGGGTAGCTGAGTGGGCCGACCCACTGGGAGGTGGACTGCTAGTGGGGGTGATGGGCAGGTGTGCAATGAGCTGCCCAATTCTATGGGCTGCCATTCCTGGGGTCTGGCTTGAAGGCAACTCCACATGGCATGTGCAACCACACGTGGCAGCCCAGGGCCCCAATCCCACAGGCCCTCACATACGGGAGAGCTGGGCTGCCCTTGCCACTCCCTGCTCTCAGCAAAGCTCCTGCACTGTCTTCCCCAGCTCTCAGGTCTCAATAGGAACCTTGGGGTCTGATTTGGCCTTCCCCCAACCCCTGTGGTAACCCCAACCACAAGGAATTCCAGAGGAATCCTCATTCTGGGCCTAGAGAAGCTGTGATTTCTGCCCTAACATCCATTTCCGACTCTGATACAGCCTTTACTCCAACCCCCCTGCCCAGGTACCTGACGGAATTTGTGGACTTGGGCAACATATCAGCCCTGAGAACCTTCCGAGTGCTGCGGGCCCTGAAAACCATCACAGTCATCCCAGGTACTGGAAAGGAGCAGAGACCCTCTGCCTAGGCCAGCAGGCCTCCCCCGCACCCCACCCCACGTCCAGGCCTGGAACCTGACACTCAGGTCCTCCAAGAGCCTGACCCAGGGTCACAACACTCTCACACCACAACCTGGACACGGTGGGGGGGAGGGCATGGCCAGGGAGGAGCAGGGGCTGGAGGCTGGAGGATAGGCATTCGAGAGGCCGCATAACAAAGTAGTTAGAGCACAGACTCTGAGCCAGACTACCTGAGTTCAAGTCTCATCTCCACCACTTCCTAACTTTGACCTTAGGCAAGTGGTTCAACTTGTCTATGATGCAGTTTTCTTATCTATAAAATGTGTGTAATAATAGTACTGCTCATTGGGGTGTTATGAGGATGAAGTGTGCATGGAGAGCATGTTAAATAAGATGAACAGACTGGGGAGAGCAGAGACCTCCCACCGAGAGAGAGAAAGGCAATGAGTGATGGAAAGGCCCAGCCTCCAAGTGCCAAATACAGAACACGCCACAAACCCACTGAGCAACCAGGCCAGGGCAATTCCAAAGTAGTGCATCAAGAAGCATGAAATACATAGAAGCCAGGTCACCCAGACCCTCAAAAAAGCACATGGAGAAACCAGACACAGTTCCCAAATGGACAGAAAGATAGTCTGAAAAGGGATGGAGAACAGACCCTGGAAGGAGTGATTAGATCTGAATGCTAGAAAGTCCCATAGTTTTCCCCTAATGCCCTCAAACTGTGGCTAAGGAAGGTCTTGAGAGGGGAAGTGCTTCCCAAAGGCCACACTGTACACTGGCCAAGTGAGTGAAGGCCACAGTATTCCGTAACACTATGCTTCCAGCATCCTCAGAGCTCGGAGGGTTTTAATAAGGTGGCTGTTTTCCACATCAAGTTAAGAAAAAGAAATGAACTGATATGGAAGTGTGTGTCACTCTGATTAGGCCCAAAGAAGTTATGGCTCTTCCATAAATGATGGGAATCCATCCCTGGAAGTCTGTAAGATTGTCTATGCCTTTGTCTGTCCAAAGGGGCGGTTGCAATACTATCTCCTCCTCAGTCTAAAGCTGCTGTTCCTTGGGTGTTACAGGCATTATAAGAAAAAGGGGTCTGTCGTCAAGTAAGTTAAGGCAACATGGTATGAAAATTTTGCTTGTTTCTGCAGGACTTTGGTAGGATAATCCACAGTCTTGCTCTGAGAGCAGAATCTAGAACTGAGTCTTTCCCAAACATTTATTGAACCCCTCCCTTAAAGACACAGCTTGGGAGATCAGTGTTGTATAGGACATAGTTTGGGAGTGTTGACCTGGTGACATTTCTTCAACTCCACCATGTGTCTTTGCATTGCTCTATGAGTGAGGCAACAGCCAGGAAAGGCTTTATAGTACATTCTTCTAGTGGCTGAGACTGTGGCCATTTAAAGGCTCCACATCAAGGATGCGATCAGAGAAAGGTGGAACTCATTTGGGAAGCCTTCAGGGAAGTGGTCAAGTCAAGCCTTGAAGGAGATGCAGTAGGCAAAGGCTTGAGGGGATTGGAGAGTGACTACTCTTACCTTCCTGCCGGTCAGGGTTGAAGACGATTGTGGGGGCACTGATCCAGTCGGTGAAAAAGCTGTCAGACGTGATGATCCTCACCGTCTTCTGCCTGAGTGTCTTTGCCTTGGTGGGCCTGCAGCTCTTCATGGGAAACCTCCGGCAGAAATGCGTGCGCTGGCCCCCACCCTTCAATGACACCAACACCACGTGGTACGGCAATGACACATGGTATGGCAACGACACGTGGTACAGCAACGACACGTGGTACGGCAACGACACATGGAACAGCCATGAGAGCTGGGCCAGCAACTACACCTTTGACTGGGACGCCTACATCAATGACGAAGGTAAGAACACAGGCTGGGGAGGCCGGTGGGATCTGTCCCAGCCCCAAGGACAGCCCCTTGTGAGATAAGTAGCAGGGGGGCACTTAAGCTTAAATCCATCCCTTGCCAGCTTGGGGAACCTCTGACAAGTCACTTGGTCTCCCTAACCCTCAGAACCCTCACCTCTAAAACTGAGGCAACAATGCCTTCCGCAAAGGGTGAGTGTGACAGTGACTGCCCCGTGGTTCTGAAAACCCTCCAGCTTTTGCTATGAAAAGCAGCAGCCCATAGTGCCCATTCCCCTAACCTTCACACTCCCTATTTTCCTCCATAACACGGCATGCTGGCACCCTGGCAGGGCCACCACCCCTGAACCCACACACTCACCTATTCACATGCCATCCTTCCCAGGGTCACACGCACAAGCCGCACATGCTCACACAGCCACGGTTAGTCCACACAAGGCCTTCTGGCAAATTAGAAAAAGGTACTCCTTCAGCCTGGCCCCTGGATTCCAGTCCCCCCTCCCCAAGTCAGGGGGCCCTGCGCAGGTGTGTGGTGGCCATATGCATGCACACACGCACTATCCGACCATCTGTGCCCCTGCTGCATCCTGATGGCCCATCCACACATGGGGGGCACTGAGCTGACACGACTTGCCGCTGAGCTCCCTGTAGTGTATCTACCCAGAGACTTAATGGAGGGGCAAGGGCAGCCAGAGAGCCTCCATCTGGTGCATGTGGTCCACACAGACGTGCCCATGGGCGTGCGATGGGTGCATGTGTCCACAGTGTCTCCACGTGAGTGATATGTTTCCTTTGTGGCCTCTGACTCCCAAAGGGAACTTCTATTTCCTGGAGGGTGCCAATGACGCCCTGCTTTGTGGGAACAGCAGCGATGCTGGGTGAGTGATACAAGGGAGTGGGAAAAGGTGGCCCAGAGGTTTCAGAAGATGGGAGTGGATTAGGGACAAGAAAGTGGGGGCCAGTGGGAATGTAAGGAACACCCATGTGAATGGAACATTTCCCTGTTTGGGGGACACAGACAGGACTATAGGATTTTTCCTCGGGATCCCCCATCTGTCCCTCGGCTGGAGTTCTCTTCCCTCACTAACACCAGCACCCCATTTTATCCCCAGGCACTGCCCCGAGGGTTATGAGTGTATCAAGGCTGGACGGAACCCCAACTATGGCTATACCAGCTATGATACATTCAGCTGGGCCTTCCTGGCTCTCTTCCGCCTCATGACCCAGGACTACTGGGAGAACCTCTTTCAGCTGGTACTACTGCCCCCACTCTGCTTCACAGCCCCACAACTACCTCCCTCCAGCCCACAGCCTCCTCAGGGCATGGCAGGACCAAGGCCACTTCTTCCCTGTAGATGGCTTTTTGGAGCCCTCTGACACTGGGGACCTGCCCACATCTGAGCCACAGCCTCTCTTCCTTCACCCCCTTTGCCATAAGCACTGAGATCTGGGCCTGGCACAGACCCCCAGGCCTCACAGTAACCAGTAGGGTAGCTTAGAAATTCAACTCTGCCCCTACACAATTATTTAGCTTCTACTATTTGCATGGTAGGCAGGTTGAGTCTGGAGCAGCAGTGCCTTCTGGTCCCTGGTAATGTTTCTAACACTGAAGATACTCATGAGAATAATAATAATGGCCACTATTATTTGTTGAGCTCTTATTAGATTCCAGGCACTGTAGCAGCTGTAGGATTCATGTTGACCCCAAAGCCCTGTTCACCAATTTTTTTTTTTTTAAATCCTGGCTCTCTGATCTTAAGATGTCTGTCTCAGGTCCTCAGGGCTCTCTGAGCCAGGAGACCAGGAAAGTCTGGGCCCCAGGTGCATATTCTGAATGTGGCTTAGCCTGCCAAGGATGGCCATACCCTGCCTCAAGGTCCTCAAATCACCAGGCTCTGTGAGCGACCCTCCCTGTTTACCTATCTGGGCAATGGGTATGTGGAGAGGGATGGTGGGTGAGAGCAGGCAGGGTGCCCTGTGATGCTCCCTCTCTTTCTCCCCCTACTCTCAGACCCTTCGAGCAGCTGGCAAGACCTACATGATCTTCTTTGTGGTCATCATTTTCCTGGGCTCCTTCTACCTCATTAACCTGATCCTGGCGGTGGTGGCCATGGCGTATGCAGAGCAGAATGAGGCCACACTGGCTGAGGATCAGGAGAAAGAAGAAGAGTTTCAGCAGATGCTGGAGAAATTCAAAAAGCAGCAGGAGGAGCTGGAGAAGGTGTGGACTCAGGGAGAGGAGGTTGAGGATCCAGGAATCTCCCTGGCCCTCAGCCTGGCCTCTCCTGCACAGGCTGAGGGTGAAGGAGAGGCATGGGCTAGGGGCTGCAAGGCAGGGTGAGCTTAAGGCCCCAGGCTGGAGGTTTTGGTGGGATGGGAAGCAATAGAAAGAACATTCTGCAGCTCTGTGCCTCAATTTCCCTATAAACAATAAAGAATCTGGGGTAGTTAAATCTGAAGTAACCTTCCAGCTCAAATATCTATGGTCTTGGGATTCTTTCTGGGCAGGATATGGGCCTAGGGAGAAGTGAATCCTGTTGAGGCCCCCAGGGTGCAGCTGCCCATTTCCTCACCACCTGAATAGAGGGTCAGTCAAGGCTTCCAAGAATGGGAGGTCTTCAGGGATGGTCTCCAACTTTGGTCCCTACCCTGGTCAATCTCATCACCACCAAAGTCACCCCCACAACCTGCACCGAGCTCAGCACAGGACAAGAAGAGGGGCCCCCTCATAAAGAGAGACCCCTGTTAGTCCATCCACTGGGCTCTGAGATGGACTCTGTGCCTACCACCCATGCTGACCCACAGGCCAAGGCCGCCCAGGCTCTGGAAGGCGGGGAGGCAGATGGGGACCCAGCCCACGGCAAAGATTGCAATGGCAGCCTAGACACATCGCTGGGTGAGAAGGGGCCTCCAAGACAGAGCTGCAGTGCAGACAGTGGTATCTCAGATGCTATGGAAGGTAAGTGCTTGACAGCCCTATAGGCATGCCATCCTACGTGTCCTGACAGTCGGGCCACTTGGGCTCCTGGGGGTGGGGGTGGGGCTGGCTGGGCCCAGCATTGGAAGGACAGTAACTTAATATAGGTATCGAAGAAATGTCCATGATAAATATAGTCCTGGTGTAGCCTGGCCCAGTTCTGGATACAAGGCCAGGCTGCTGTGGGAACTGGGGGCTTCTGGAAGGGCTTCAGAGGCTACCAAGGTAATGGGGAAGGACAGGATAATATTAACCAAGAAAGCTCATTGTTTTGGAAACTGGAAATCCTGCTCCTCAAATGTCTTCTGGGCAGAAGTTAAAGGTCAAAGGTCAAACTCTGCCCAGGTAGTCACAGATTCCCCCAAATCTGCATATTGCTCTACCATGTCAGGGAGAACAGGATAAGGTAACAAGGACAGGGTGGATAGACACAAACAAGGATGGATGGATGGATGGATGGATGGATGGATGGATGGATGGATGAGTGGGTGGGTGGATGGATGGATGGATGGATGGATGGATAGATGGATGGATGGATGGGTAGATGGGTGGATGAATGAATAGATGTATGGATGGGCTGAAAGATTAATGAATGGAAGAGACATGGTGTATGGATGGAGGGGAGGAAAGAGGGGAGGGAAAAAGGAGGAGGGAGAAAGGAGGGGAAGGAGGAATAAAGGAAATCTGACATGGAAGAGATCTGGTCCCCTTCCCAGGTCCCCCTCCCCTTCCTGGTGCCAGGAAGGACTTGGAGAACCTAGAGGACTTTGCAGATCTCTGGAGGGCACCTTCTCACCCAAACTTGTAGGACAGGCATCCAGGTGTCTGTGCCCTGCCAAAGAATGCCCCAGAGGGTGTTCAGTGTTACTGGCTGAGGAGGTCACTCAACACTGCCCTAGCCAGGACCATTGCGAGTTTTGGGTATCAGACACTGTTTCCAACACCTGCAGTGATTTGGGGGTCAGCAGCTTGAGGATGGAGCTGTTAGTATCAGACTAGAATCTGAAGCCTTTGAGAGATCCAATTAGCTCATTTGCTGGGGTGTCCCAATCATGCACTCAAACCCAGGTCTCCATGTGACTTCCCCGACTCTTTCCTCATCTATGTCATGGGGGCATTATTAATATTTCTTATAAATTTCCAATGGAAGGGAGAGCCCTCAGGGGGATCCTCAGTCTGCTCTGAGTAGCACTGGCCAGCAGAAGTGGAATGGGACTCAACCTTCTGCAGTGGCCTCCCACCTCTCCCTGGGAACCCTCAGAGATCAGATGTCTCCCCAGCCAGCCAGGATCACAGCCCTAGACCATGGGCAGGGGGTGGGAGTCACTGAGGGGTGGGTTCTGTAAGGTATGCCAAGAAGGCCCAGCCTGAGGTGGAACATTAGAAGGGGCTTCAGGTAGGGCTGGGGGTTTAAGGAAGGGAGCATGAGTGGGCAGGGTTTGGGCCATGTGGGCGGGGCTTCCGGGGACAGGTCTTCAGGGTGTCCCAGGGAGAGGGGACCTTGAAGTCAGCCTGGCTGAGGGGATAGGTTTGAGATGTGGAGTTCAAGGGCCAGGCCTGGAAGGTGGGGAAGGGAAGGAGGACCCTGGGGGTGAGGGTCCTCATCAGGTGTGTTTCTACCCTACTCCCAGAGCTGGAAGAGGCCCACCAGAAGTGCCCACCGTGGTGGTACAAATGCGCCCACAAAGTGCTCATATGGAACTGCTGCACCCCCTGGATGAAGTTCAAGAACATCATCCACTTGATTGTCATGGACCCCTTTGTGGACCTGGGCATCACCATCTGCATTGTGCTCAACACCCTCTTCATGGCCATGGAGCACTACCCCATGACAGAGCACTTTGATAACGTGCTGACCGTGGGCAACCTGGTAGGGAGGGGACATGGAAAGGTGTCATTCCCAGGCAGGACAGGAGAGGGGCCACAGGGCCCCATGGGGCCATCTGGACTGTGTGGCTATATAGGGCATTCTTGGGGGGCATATGGGGACAAGCTGGGCTTATTCTCCCCACATACGGGGGGCATGAGTTAAGATACAAGGGAGGTACATGGGGTGATCCATGAGATGTGGAATTGAAGTTTTAGGGTATTTGGAGGCAGAGAGAGTAGGGATAAGGTGCTGGACATTTTAAGATCAGGCCCTATGGTCTGGGGTCCAGGCCATGCCCTGGAGGCAGAAGTGGGGGAGTCCGGTGATAGGTATCCCCTTTCAAAGGTTGTTATGGGCCTAAGAGGGATGGAAGGACCTGAAAATGGGGGCATACAGCTTTGGGCCCCCAGGCCCAAGAGGCCCCCCTGGGGCATGGTCCCCCAACCCAGCCCCCTGCCCACTACCATTTCTCCAGCATGGCCAGGCCAGCTCCCCTCGGGCCTTTCCTGCCTGGCTATTGTTGACACACACTGATCCGCCTGCTTATCCCTGCCCATTAGGAGCATTATCACCTCATTCCCAGCGCCCGTGGAGGCTGACAAAGGGAAAAAGCCGCCTTAACCTCCAGCCCTACACCGCCCTTTCCAAGTCCCTTAGAACTTTTTCCAGATGGCCAATGGGCAAGGTGTTCCCCTCACCCTGAGGATGAGGAGAGCCCAAGGAAAATAAGATTTGGGGGCCTGCAGCAGTGTGAGGACTTTGTGGGTGACATGGGCATCAGAGCCTGGACTCCCAGCCTGTGAGGCAGGCACTTCTATCCCATGGAGATGTCTGAAGCAGCCATGCCAGACCAGGCTAGAGGGGGCAAGGGTGTGCTCTGGACTCACAGTGCAGCTGCTGGGGTGTGCGTGATGGGCCCAGCCTGCCACCTGCCCACCCCCTGCCCACCCCTTGCCCGCACTATACTACTGTCTGGCCACCTGCTATGGCCAGGGACAGCTCCTGGGCGGGGTTCAGCATGTGCCCAGGCAGGCTGTGGACCAGGGCAGCTGGTGCCCGGCAGGAGGGGGGCTGTGCCCAGGGAGCTTTCAGAGGCTAGGCAGCCCTTACACCCCTGCACCAGGTTCATGGAGGGCAGCTCGGGTCTTCTCATGGATCCCTGACCTTGCCCCCTTTTGGCTCCTACCCTAGACTTCTGAGTCCATCAAGATTTGCTGAGTTCTGGGACTCTTGCTAATCAGGGTAGAGCAGGTAGGGCATAGAGACAGAAAGACTGAATTAAGCACCCCAAGACCTGGAGTTGAAGCCTGACTCATTCCCACATGGGTGGCGTGAGACAGCACTTGCCGCTTAGCTCCCTGAGTCTCAGTGTCCTCATGTCTGGGGCAAGTGACAATCACTTGCAACTCCATAAAAATTGGCGTCCCAGTGAGGTCTGAATGTGAACTACCAAGTGGTGCATGAGTGCTAAATATTATGATTGGGGTGAGGCCCCAAGAACTGAAGTGACTGGCTCATGATCACAAGCCCAGAAGCAGATGGGTTCAGGTCTCTCTCAGGGTGGTACCCACTCTGCCCTGTGGCTTAGCCGTTCCACTCTTCACTCACACACGCACACGTGTGGGCTGTGGGGACCACTGCCTGTCCCCACTCAGGCCTCCAGACCCCTCCCCTCAGGCCCTGCTGGCTCTGCCAGAAGGTGGGAGTCAGTGGGGAGACTCCCAAGGCCCTGTGCTCCCTGAGGCTCTGTGACGTGGACCGCACCCCATCCCGCAGGTCTTCACTGGCATCTTCACGGCAGAGATGGTACTGAAGCTCATCGCCATGGACCCCTACGAGTACTTCCAGCAGGGCTGGAACATCTTCGACAGTATCATTGTCACCCTTAGCCTGGTGGAACTGGGCCTGGCCAACGTGCAAGGGCTGTCCGTGCTCCGCTCCTTCCGACTGGTGCGTGAGACCCCAGGACCACGCTGAGGCTGGGAGGAGTGGGGGGGACGCAGGAAGATGGGAAGAGTGAGCCCCAAGAAGCCACTTGTGTGTGCCACCCTGCCTCTCAGAACCTTTCTTACTGGAAATGGGGAGAAAGAGAGCCCACCCCTCCCCTTATCACATAGGGTTGCCAGGGACCAAAATGAAAACCCGGGGAGCTGACATTTGGGCTTGACTCCTTGGTGACCTTGGGTGACAGAGACCATATTGCAGACCTGAAGGCTGGGACTCATTAGAGGTGGAATTGGGAATCTGATTTAGTATCCTTTCCACCATCCCATGGGAGCACTTTTATATATTTTTAACTTTATTATGGGACCTGTCATTCATCCACAAACCTATAAAGTATAATGAACTTTTGTGTACCTTTCACCCACTCTGATGGCCATCAACATTCTATAGTCCTTATTCTATCTGTCCCCCACTTTTTATTTATTTATTTATTTAGTTTTTAAGATTTTATGTATTTATTCATGAGAGACAAACAGAGAGGCAGAGACACAGGCAGAGGGAGAACCAGGCTCCCTGTGGGGAGCCTGATGTGGGACTCAATCCTGGGACTCCAGGATCACGTCCTCAACTGCTGAGCCACCCAGGCGGTCCCTGTCCCCCACTTTTTATGGGGGGTGGGGAATACATCAAAGTAAATCCTGACATTATGTCACTTATAAACACTTCAGTACGAATCTTTAAGAGAAGACTCTTTGTTTTGAACACATAAAGTGGATGAGGTGGTCGGATAGGAGTTTTCCCATTTAACAGAGAGGCAGACTTTGGCTCAGATCACTCGTGAGGCAGGGATTTGAATTGTTCTAGAGAAGTCTTTCTCCTAAGGATGAGTCTTCCCCAGGTTGGGCCTAGGTGTGGGGAGGTGGCAACCTGGGCCTCATCCCCCCCTGCCCTCCCCCTGCCCGGCAGCTGCGGGTCTTCAAGTTAGCAAAGTCTTGGCCGACGCTGAACATGCTCATCAAGATCATCGGCAACTCGGTGGGCGCTCTGGGCAACCTGACGCTGGTGCTGGCCATCATTGTGTTCATCTTCGCCGTCGTGGGCATGCAGCTGTTCGGCAAGAGCTACAAGGAGTGTGTGTGCAAGATCGCGGCCGACTGCAGCCTGCCCCGCTGGCACATGAACGACTTCTTCCACTCCTTCCTCATCGTCTTCCGCATCCTGTGCGGGGAGTGGATCGAGACCATGTGGGACTGCATGGAGGTGGCCGGCCAGGCCATGTGCCTCACTGTCTTCCTCATGGTCATGGTCATCGGCAACCTAGTGGTGAGTTGGGTTGGATGGCTGGCTCCTCGCTCCCTCCCCCTCCCGACCCAGGAAACCCAAGCATATGCAACATGTCCCCCTCAATTATTTCCTTTCAACTGGGCTTCAGGGGCCTTTACCGTGTGGGTGAACTGTATGAAATCACTAATAAGGCAATTTTATATGGTTTAACCCAGTGACTCTCCAATTGTAACCAGCTTCAGAATCAACTCTGACATTCCCAGCCCCACACCCACAGAGTCTGATTCAGCAGCTTGGGGCCAGGGCCTGGGAATATGCATTTTTAATAGGCACTGCTGTCTCTGGCCCAGAGCTGACACTGAGTATAGTACTGTTGAAACCTAGTGTTTGGGGCAAAGTAATGTGCTAACTAGAGCCGGACAGGCCCACACTCCAGGCCCAGCTCTGTTGTCATCTGTGTACCCTTGAACAAGTTACTGTTCTCTGGTCAGCCGGGTTCTCTAACTTCACGCAGAAGAAAAACGGTGGGCACCTCACAGGGCTGCTGAGAGGCTTGCCTGGGACTGTGCTGAAAGGTGCCACGCAGGGTGGCACCAGAACTCCTGGGCCTCCTGTCCCCCTGCCCCCCTCCTCAGATCCTGGAATTAGTGTCCAGGAGCTGCAGGGGGACCAATGAGGAGCAGAGGCACTCAGGCCGTGGTCGCGCTGACTAGCATTTCTGTGGTTGGCCCAGGGTGGCGTGTCTCCACATCCTGATGCCCACAACTCCTCCCCTGATTAGGGTGGGCAGCACCCCTGCCAGGAGTGCTGTGCCCAGATGCCCCTTGTAGTGGCCTACGCAGCCCTGAGCCACAAGGAGGGGGGACAGACGCCACACGTCGCCACGTTCTGCAAAGGCCGGTGGAATCCTTGGGCTGCTGGGTCAGCGCTTCTCAGATATCGCTGAGCTCCGGCTGGGGGCAGGAGCCGACCGGCGGGGAGGGGTGTCACCTCCACTGAGGAAGGGACCGTGGGATGAGGTCCTGAGTCCCCAGGGACAGCTAGGCAGGAGACCCCCGGCCAACTGTCCTTGGGAGAGGGCTTGGGGAGTAGGGGGAGAACGAGAAGATGCCCCAGCAGAACTTTGGGGTGGCATCAGGGTGGGTAGCTGGCTCTGAGTAGAAGTTTGTAAAGCTAAGTTTAAGGGCCCAGCATGACTCAAAGGGTCTGTGGTGGCTTATCTGTCTGTATGTGTGTAGACTCAAAACACTGCAAGCCCTCGCTTTGCTACTTACTGACCGGGAAAACTTGAGAAGTTATTTAACCTGTTTCTGGCCTCAATTCTTCCCATACGGGAAATGGGGATGATAATGGTGGTGACCCACTTCCCCTTGTGGTCTGAACGCTCAGCAAAGCACTTGGTCTACAAGGCCTGGGGCGTAGGGTTGGGGGAGTGGTGGTTCAGGTACCTGCCATTGATGTCACCCCCCACCCCACACCCCAGGACTGGGATCCTGCCATATGCCGGTCCCTGTGCAAAGAGCTTTACATGCATTATCCCCAATGCTCTCCACAACCCTGGGAGGTAGGGAACATTGGCACCGTGCTCCCGGGAGCCACTGCCCGGAACCACACAGCTAGCGTGAGACTGAGCCTAGACTAGAACCTGGCGCTGTGTCATGCCAGTAACGGCATCAGTAATAGCAGCCGTGGTAAGAATGACAGTGTCAACATGGGCAGTAACGATGGTGACAGCTGACCTCTATGTGCATTTGTCCAGCATTCAGAGCACTTTCTGTGTATTTATCTCTTAATGCTCACCGCCGCCCCGTGGGGACGTGCTGTTCCATCTCTGTTTTGTAGATGAGGAAGCAAAGGCTCAGGGAGAGAAGCTAGTAACCTGCACAGGATTTGAACCCAAGCAGTCTGGCCCCAGGGTCTGGAACCCCCTGCACTTACACTGCCTCTGAGTGCATGTCACACACACACACACACACACACACACACACACACTAATGAGCACACATACACACACACCACCGATACTCTTTCCCAGCCTAGCTCTGCCCTCTCTCACTTTGCTCAGAGGGACTGGAGCAGCCCGGGGAGGTGACACTGTCAGCTCCTTCGGCACTGTCCCCACCCCAGCTCAGGCCTCTGCCAGAAGGCACAGAGGCAACCTGCCAGGGAGTGGGGGGCCCCATGTCCCTCGCATCCTGGCACGGGAGGACTTCCTCTGGCCTACTGTGAAGAAGAGGAAATGATGAGGTCCTAGGTAACCCACCCTTCAGAGCCCCTGGGGGAACATGATGTTCATCCCCCTTCCCTGCAGCCCTCCTCCCCACGCCTTGCCTGGGGCAGCTATTTCTGTCCCAGGCAGGAGCCGTGTGCAAACCCGGCTGACCCAGAGAGCAGCTAATTCCCATCTCAGATGTGTTTCTGGCAACTGGATGCCTCCCCCCGACAAAGGGAAAGAAAGACCGATAGCTTTGGTTGGGGGCAAAGGCGGAAAAGTAGCTGGGGGGTATAGAGATGGGGAGGAATTGGCCCAGCACCTTCTCCCCGTGTGTGTGTGTGTGTATATATATATATATATATACATATATATATACACTCACTTTGAAGACACTGTGCTAACATGATAGTTAAGGCAATGATAAAAAGACCTTGGAGGACCCTGGTGAAAGCCAGGCAGTGAGAGGCACATGGAGAAGTTGGTCCAGGGTGGACATTCCACAGGCGCCCCTACTCCTTCATGTCCACTCATACACCTAGCCCTGTCCCAAGGCCCCTAGAGTAAGACCCGGCCCTGCCTCTGGCTGACAGGAGCCAGGACTGCGCCCCCCACTGCTCTAGCTCTGCTTCACCTTCCTCCTCATTCCCTGGGGGAGGGGGGGATAGACTGTGGAAGGTAGAGCCATCACATTGCACAACCTCTGGGGCTGCCATTCACACTGTAGTCTAAATGAATGATGTCCTCTAAAGTTGTACCATGACTGGAAACCTGGATTCTAGTCCTGATCATTCTGTATGTCATAGAGGACATCATTCCACCTCTCTGAGACTCAGTTTCCTTATTAATAAAATGCCAAGCTGGCCTCAGAGTTAATCATACTTTTCCCTGTACCTTGTACCTTCTGTCATTGCACACATAACAGCCAACATGTTTTGAGTGCCTACCGTGTGCTCTGCTCATATTGATTTTTTAATCCTCACAACAATACGAGGAGGTGGGTACTGGAATCCTCCCCATTATACACACAAGGAAACTGAGGCACAGAGCAGTGATAGGATTTGCCTCAGGACACGTTGCTAGTAAACTGGGCTTCAAGGCCGAGCAGCATGGTTCCAAAGCCTGTGCACCCCAGTCTCCATTGCCATGCAAACCCACTGCATTGTATCTGTTTGATCAAATGTCTCTACTAGGTTGGAGCTCCCTTACACCACAGCGGGAGAGGCTCAGTAAATGTCTGTCCCTGGAAAATAAAGCTGGAGACTAGAGGGGTGGACCAGTAGCCTCTTGAGGCTTTCAGTAGGAAAATGGGAAGAAAATGAAGTGGAGCAGGGAATCCCAAGGAGAGAAAAGTGGTGAACAGCAGGAGGCCAAATGCCCTTCCCAGAGCAATAGGGCACATGCATCTGAGCACCGGGGAGCACAGGCTCCATTAATGGACAGGAAAAGAAGGCTCAGCAGATTCAAGGTCCCAGTAAGTTCTGGAAACTCAGAGACGTGAGCCCTGTTCTTTGTTCTGCCTTCCCCAGCAGTGGAGGTGGGGGACAGAGTCCTGGAAGGAATCCCTGTCTCCCAGTGGGCAGCCCTAAGGTCTTGCAGAGTCCTATCGTGCGCCTAAGCCTCAGTTTCCTTTTCTGCAAAGCAGGGGTGATGGTAACATTCCTCGCCTCCCCAGGCAGTTGTGAGGATCCCATTAAGTGATTTCCTCTTCCGTGCCGCACATGCAGCAGGTCTGCTTAGAGGCCTGAGGCCCCTTGTGCTGGCAGAAGGTGGCACCCTGGGTGGGGGTGGGGGGGTGTCCCGAGGCTGGGCTGAGTTTCCTCCCGACCCCTGCTGCCCAGGTCCTGAACCTCTTCCTGGCACTGCTGTTGAGCTCCTTCAGCGCCGACAGCCTGGCCGCCTCGGACGAGGACGGCGAGATGAACAACCTGCAGATCGCCATCGGGCGCATCAAGTGGGGCATTGGCTTTGCCAAAGCCTTTCTCCTGGGACTGCTGCATGGCAAGATCCTGAGCCCCAAGGAAATCATGCTCACCCTCGGGGGGCCCGGGGAGGCCAAGGAGGCCCGGGAGGCCGGGGAGGCCGGGGAGAGTACCCCAGGGGACGAGAAGAAGGAGCCACCGCCCGAGGAGGACGACAAGGACCTGAAGAAGGATAATGACATCCTGAACCACGTGGGCCTGGTTGATGGCTCTCCCCCTAGCATCGAGCTGGACCACCTCAACTTTATCAACAACCCCTACCTGACCATTCACGTGCCCATTGCCTCCGAGGAGTCCGACCTGGAGATACCCACAGAGGAGGAGACTGACACTTTCTCAGAGCCCGAGGATGGCAAGGTGAGCTTGAGGGGGCTGGGGAGGGGGGTCAGATAGACCTGGCTTCAAATCTTTGCATGACCCTAGACAAGTCACAAATCCTGAGCCTCAGTGTCTCCATCTGTAAAATGGGGCAATGGCACCTACCTCAGGGCATAGCAAGGAACATTATGTGAGAGGCTGTGCATAAGCACCTGCAGTGCTGTGCATGTGACTGTCCATTATTCCCATGGGCCCAGCCTGTCCTTCCCTAGTGTCCCCTCACTTTGGCTCTGCACCTCCAACGTGGACACCAGCAGGTGGTGCTCTTGGACAGGTTGTTCCTACCTGTGGTACCTTAGCTCCAGGGTTGGGACCCAAGAGTCCTCTCCAATCCCCCTCTGGGCTTGAAGTCCCTCCCATTATCCCACTGGGCTGGTCCACACCTCCCAGTGCAGGCCAAAGTGCTGGGTCTGGGCTGAGGATCCCAAGGGGTGGAGAGGGCTGGGGGGCCAATTGGATTGGGTACAAGGAGAGCAGAGAGCTGGGCAGTCTCAGTAGTAGCCATGACCTACTCACCCAGAAGATGCCCCCCTCCTCCTGCCCCTTCCCTGCAAGAGTGACAGAGGGGCTGGTAGTCACCCCAGGAGCTCCCCAGGGGAACTGACTGTAAGCCCCAAAGCCCATCCTCCAGCTCTGGCAAGGGAGGGACCAGCACAGCCGCCCCCCCACCCCGTCCCCCTGCACCTCATCAGCCCTGGGCCTGGCTGGGCACTGGAGTCCGAAAGAACTTTGCCCTGAAAGCTCTTGACTCCTTATTCCCCCCAGATATGTGTCACGCTGACTTACAGGGGGCTGAGTGCCTGCCAAGCTATAAATACCCAGGGAAATGTGGCACCAACCTCGGTATGATGAGCGGGTGTGGGGGAGGACTGGACAGCACCCAGGGCCAGGACTCTGGGGCTCTCAAGGGGGCAAACAGGACTCCAAGGGTGACTGTGGGAGTTGGGACACACAGGCAGGGCAAGTGGCATAGTGGGTGCCTTGGCTGACCTAATAATGCTTGCCTCAGTTTCCCTTTCTTTCAACTGGGCACAAGGAAACCTGTGTGACTTTCTGGTTACCCTTTTGGATCCAGAGTTACCCCCTCCCAAGCCGCCCTCTCCATCTTTCCCTTCAGGGTCCTCCACTCCAGCCACGAAGGGGTCCCCTGGAGGAGGGAAGCTAGGTCCAGGAACACTGGCCCCAGACAGCACCAGCAAGAGGTGCAGGAGGCCTGGCCGGGCCAGAACAACAGCCTCCCCCACCCTGCCCCACTCCCATCAGGTTCCTTTGGCCCCAGGCTGGAGCTTCTGCTGGGGAAAGTTTTCCATTCTTTCTGGATTCCTCAGCCCCGTGGACCCTGGGAATGGGAAGGCTCAGAGCTCAAGGACACTGCATGCCATCACCTGTGGGTCAGGGCAGCCCCGGCTCCGTTCTGACCCCTTGTGCTCCCTCAAAAGTCCACTCAGGCCTCTTACTCCGCTGCTCCACTGCTGTCCCCACCCCATTCTTCCCAGGACCCCCCAGCCCAGATCAGCCACTCCACACCACCACCCCCTTGTCTCCAGCCTCCTCCCTTACCTGATGCCCTCACCTGCCTCCTTGTGTCCTCATGATCTCTTCCCAGGCCTCGGCCCTGCCCCGCTCCAAGTCTAAGTGCCGCGGGGCAGGACCACAGCTGCCTTGGGCACTGTGGCTCTTCTGCAAAGGCCACAGTGCTGGCTCCATGAGCCAGGATTCAGTGAATGAATGACTGAGTAGGTCAGCTCCACCGCCTCTTTCTCCTCTCCCTTCTGGTCTCTCCCTTCTGGTCTCTCCCTGCTGGCCTCCCATCCTGACCTCCTCCGTTTACCTGGTGGGAGGACCCAAGGGTCACGTGACCCTGTGGTCCCTGCAGAAGCCACCGCAGCCCCTCGATGGGAACTCCTCCGTCTGCAGCACCGCGGACTATAAGCCCCCTGAGGAAGACCCCGAGGAGCAGGCTGAAGAGAACCCCGAAGGGGAGCAGCCTGAGGAGTGCTTCACGGAGGGTGAGGGCAAGCCTGCGTGCGTGCACCCCCACCTTGCCTGGTGCCTCCCCCAGCCCAGCAGCCCCTGGAAGGCACAGACCATGCCAAGCCCTGTGGGGGGCAACAGCCCTGGCCCAGCGCCAGACAACTGCCTCCTCAAGGACATCTGAGGATGTGCATCACCAAAAGCATGCAGAGCCTCCCTCCCCCTCCCCCACCAGATGCTCCTGGGTCCTGGGTGCTGACACACCCTGGGGGGGAACACAGCCCCGGGAAGGGGCATCAGAGCTCGGGATGCCTCCCAGCCCCTGACATGCTGAGCCTCGAGCTTGGCCGTGGGTATAGCACCGTCCTGGGAGGACTGTTGTGCAGAATCCCACGGGGCCCTGGGTGTGACCTGGCACATAGCAAGTGCTTGGGAAGGGCTGTTCTAAGACAATGACCCTCCTCGGCTCCCTCTGCAGAGAAAGACCAAGCCAGCCCTTCAGACACACTGCCGCCCACAGGGCCAGGGCGCGGGAAGGGTGCCTGGGGGAGGTGGGGAGGATGGGACCAGCTGAGCCGGGAAGGTGGTGGGAACAGGCAGGCTGCGTGTCCATGTCCGGAGGCAGCCCCCAGTCCTGTGATGTGGTGTGCTTGCCCCTTGCCTCCCCCAGCCTGCGTGCAACGCTGCCCTTTCCTCTACGTGGACATCTCCCAGGGCCGTGGGAAGATGTGGTGGACCCTCCGCAGGGCCTGCTTCAAGATTGTCGAGCACAACTGGTTCGAGACCTTCATCGTCTTCATGATCCTGCTTAGCAGTGGAGCCTTGGTAGGCACTGCCCTGAGAGATAGGCTGGGGAGGGGCGGGTGCCAGGCCCAAAGGAGGCCCTCCTGGGGCTCCCTCCTTTGCACACCACTAGACAGGCGAGGCCTGGACAGTCTTGATCCCAGAGAATCCTAAAGGGACTCATTTGTGGTTGCAGGATGCGATGTAGAAAGTGTTAATTTTCTTAAAGCGACAGGTGGGGTCCACCTCTGTGGGTACCCCCAGCAATAGGTGCCAGCGAGAACAGAGGTGGGAAGGCCCTGGGCATGTTGAGTCAGGGTTGAAGATGTGTCACTGTGAAGGCCCCCAAGCAGATGACTGTCACCCCTAGAGGAAGAGCTGCTGAGGGGGTTCTCCCTGTGGGCCAACTCACTGGCTCGCCCCCATGGTGGGCCCCGGGGATTCTGGGAGAAGCCAATAGCCTGACCCCAGGAAGCAGCCACCTAGGTGGGGTGGGGGATGTGGCCACTGCCCCAGGATCTGGGGCCCTGGCCACCCCTGGCCGTGCTGGTGTCCCCAGGCCTTCGAGGATATCTATATTGAGCAGCGGCGAGTCATCCGCAGCATCCTGGAGTACGCGGACAAGGTTTTCACTTACATCTTCATCGTGGAGATGCTGCTCAAGTGGGTAGCCTATGGCTTCAAGGTGTACTTCACCAATGCCTGGTGCTGGCTTGACTTCCTCATTGTGGACGTGAGTCTTCCCCCAGCGCCCAGCCCCAAGGCCAGACCCAGAGGTGTCCCTGTGGCCCAGGACCTTAGGAAGCCCTGGCCCTGAGGCCCCACACACCCTGACCACCCCACTCTCCCTCTGCAGGTCTCCATCATCAGTCTGGTGGCCAACTGGCTGGGCTACTCGGAGCTAGGACCCATCAAATCCCTGCGGACGCTGCGGGCCCTGCGTCCCCTGAGGGCTCTGTCCCGATTTGAGGGCATGAGGGTGGGTGCCGAGAGAGGCTCTGAATAGGGCCAGGGAGTTGGGGGGAGAAGCCACAACAGGGCAAGGTGGAAGGTGCACAGGTCTGTACTCCAGCCACCACTGGGGGAGGAGAGGCCTCGGTCTCTGGGTCCTGCTAAAGTCCAGATTTGAGCCCCTCACCCCATATCCTCCCACCCCACCCAAGTGCCCACCCTGGCCTCAGCCCCTCCTTAGCTCATCTCTGCCACCGCTGGGGGGCAGCAGAGGTTGCATCAGCTCCCAGGAGGGGCCACGAGGGTACTGTAGCAGGGAGGGAGGAAGAAGGAAAGCAGGTCTGTGGGTGAATAGGTGTCCCTCCCAGGCTCAGACTGGGGCCCACCAGGACTCTGAGAACTGGATGAGCTGGCAGGTGCCTGCTCCCAGGCTCTGAGCCTGCCCACCCTTCCCTCAGGCCCTAAAGAACAGTGACAGTAAATATAGAGTTTGGCCAAGACAAATGGGATTTTCCCCAGGCAAGAGAAGTCTTTTGGGAACAAGACCCACACAGAGGGATAAACTTCTGTGAGCAGCTGGTTGCAGGCCAGCAGTGCACTCAGCCCAAGTGGCTCCCTCCTGTTCGTGCTAGGCCCTCCCACCATCAGAACCAGGGACCCCTCCTCACTGAGGGGAAATGACCTGCCCCCATGGCCACGCAGCTGGTTGGTGTCCCAGCCAAGAATAGAGCTACCCGAGGCATCACCAGGTTTGTGCCACCCACTCTGTCTGGAGGTCATGAAACAGCTTCTCCTTGAAAAAAGACAAATCTCAAAAAAAAAAAAAAAAAAAAAAAGAAAAAAGACAAATCTCGAGCACCTGGGTGGCTCAGTGGTTGAGTGCCTTTGGCTCAGGTCATGATCCCGGGGTCCTGGGATTGAGTCCCATATTGGGCTCCCCACAGGGAGCCTGCTTCTCTGCCTATGTCTCTGCCTCTCTGTGTGTGTCTCTCATGAATAAATAAATAAAATCTTAAAAAAAAAAAAAAGAAAAAAGACAATTCTCAGATTTAGTCCAGCCTGACGTAGTGAAGTTGGCTTATGTGGCCAGGGCTGGGGAGTAGGGCCCAGGGCTCCAGCCTCAGGGACCTGCTGCTTTAAAGACCCCCGTGGCTTCATTTCTGTGTCCGCGTCTCTAATGCTGTGAGCAGACGAGCAGGGGGCTGGGTCACGGGGGCTGAGTTTCCTATGGGGGCCGAGGAAGGAGTGTTTGTCTCCTGCCTAGTGACCCGTGGCCAGGCTGCTTCCAGAGAAGCCTAGTGCCCCGACTCTGGGCTGATGGCTCCAGCCAAGCAGAGAGCCCTCTTCAACCACTAGGCCAGCAGCACCCCTAACCCTACTCCTCACTTCCCCACCCCACCCCCCAGACTAGAGCCCAGCAGACTTCTCCCCCAGGCCTAGCTCAGATTGACCGTCCTCCGGAAAGCCTTCCCTGAATAACAGTGCCCAGCCCCGATGGGTCCCCTTGTAAGTGTAGGTAGGGAGCCCAGTCCCAAAGGAGCCTTGGTAAAGATCTGACAGTGACCCCTCCCCCGGCCCCCGCAGGTGGTGGTGAATGCCCTTTTGGGAGCCATCCCCTCCATCATGAATGTGCTGCTTGTCTGCCTCATCTTCTGGCTCATCTTCAGCATCATGGGTGTCAACCTGTTTGCTGGCAAGTTCTACTACTGCATCAACACTACCACCTCTGAGAGGTTCGACATCTCTGAGGTCAACAACAAGTCCGAGTGTGAAAGCCTGATGCACACGGGCCAGGTCCGCTGGCTCAACGTCAAGGTCAACTATGACAACGTGGGTCTAGGCTACCTCTCCCTCCTGCAGGTGGTGAGTGTAGCCTGCTGCCCTTGCACAAAACTGGGATGGAGGTGCTCCCAGATTCTCAATGTACCTGAGCCCACTGCTACTCCTTGTTAGGAGGCCACTCACCCTGCTTCCAGTGCTGTGGGACACGAGAGGTAGTATCTAGACCTCCGTGGTCTCTATGTCGTGCTCTGGGGAGGATCAGGCTGGGGTGAGGAGGGAGACTCACGGATGGTGGAAATGAGAAGCAGCCCCTCTCCTCACACCCAACCACACTCCCCAGGCCACCTTCAAGGGCTGGATGGACATCATGTATGCAGCCGTGGACTCCCGGGAGGTGAGTGGGGCTCACTGAGATGTGGCTGGCAAGTGAGCCAGGGGAGAGGACGCAGATCAGAGGCACAATGACAGTTCTGCCCAACCCCACCCCCATTCCACCTCCTCAGGAGCCCCCAAAATCAGCAACCTGGGGGTGGAAGGATCCACCTCTGGGTCCCAGACTCCTCCTGCCCACAGTGAGATGGGGAGCCGGGAGCAGCCAACATACTCCCCCCAACCTCCCTATCCTGTCCCATCCCATCCTGTTCCATCCCCATCCTATCCCATCCCATCCTCTCCCATCCCATCCCATCCTGTCCCATCCCTTCCCCTCCTATCTCATCCCATCCCAGCCCCATCCCATCCCATCCTCATTCTATCTTGTTCCATCCTGTCCCATCCCCATCCCCATCCCCATCCCATCCCATCCCATCGCATCCCATCACATCCCATCCCCATCCCATCTTGGAGCCCCATCCCATCCTGCCCTGTGTCCTCTGCAGAAGGAAGAACAGCCACAGTATGAGGTGAACATCTACATGTACCTCTATTTTGTCATCTTCATCATCTTCGGGTCCTTCTTCACCCTCAACCTCTTTATCGGCGTCATCATCGACAACTTCAACCAGCAGAAGAAGAAGATGAGTATCCACCCACCCTCCCTGCACTCACTGGTCCCTTCATATATTCCCACCTGCCACCTCAGCACCCACTGTGCTGCCACTGGCAGCGGGACTGGGGCAGCCGGCCTGGGTTCAGGTTCTCCCTGGTGACTTTGAACAGTCACTTGGCCTCTGTGAACTCTGGTTACCTTATTAAGAAATGAGGTTGGTGCTACCTACCTGGCTGGGTCATCATTCAGAGGAGGCAGCAAGATATTGCTGAAAAGCATCCGGCCCCAAACAGGCTACGAGCCAGTGCTTGTCCCCTTCCCTCCACCTCCCCTCTGTTCCTTGTCTGGACAGAGTCCCCCTTCCCCTCCCTCCCTCCCTCAGCCCCTATCTCTGGGCCCTCCAGGTCCCCCTGCTGGTAGGGGGGCTGCCTTAAGGGTGGTGCCTGAGGTAGGGGGTCCCAGAGGCAGAGAAGAGAGGCCTCCAAACTTATAGGCACCATCCCACTATACTTTGGAGGGAAAGACATCTTCATGACGGAGGAACAGAAGAAATACTATAATGCCATGAAGAAGCTTGGCTCCAAGAAGCCTCAGAAGCCAATTCCCCGGCCCCAGGTACCAGCCCTCTGAGCCCCTCCTCCTCCAACCTGTATGAACCTCCTGCCCAAGGGGGCCCATGGGGGTAAAATGCAAGCTAAGTTCTGCCCACCAGCCCATATCCCTGGCGTGAGGCTGAGTCCACCTGCAAGGAAGCTGGGTTCCCTGCCAGGGGAATGTGCCTCTTTATAACTGCTCAGAGGCACCATGTGTGGGAGCAGCAGCTGCCTGATCGACCCCAGTCACTGGTTTGCCCCTCACCCGGCCCTGCACAGCCTCCCAGTGTCTACCCACTCCTTCAACTGATGACCTCTGGGGCAAGGGCCCCTAGAAGTAGGAGGAAGAGGATGTCCAGACACCTTCCCCAGTGAGTGATGACTGTGGAAGAAGAATGAGAGGTTGCTGGGGGCCTTGATGAGAGGAAGGGTCCTAGAGTAAGGAAGATACCCATGGACCCCAAAGAATGGCCTGTTCTGATGGGTATCCCCTCCTTGCCATGGCCAACTCTACCCCCTCTATCCCCTCCTCTCTCATGGCCACAAGCCCTGACACACACACCCCACTCTCTCTTTCTCTGTCTCTGTCTCTGTCTGTCTGTCTCTCTCTCTCTCTGTGTCATGCTGTTGTGTCATCTTGTGTCTCCTGCCTGTCCACATCCTGTGTGGGTCCTGACCACTGCCCCCCACATCTACCCACCTGCACCCCTGCACTCCTAACCATGCTGCAGAACAAGATCCAGGGCATGGTGTACGACTGCGTGACTAAGCAGGTGTTTGACATCACGATCATGATCCTTATCTGCCTCAACATGGTCACCATGATGGTGGAAACAGACGACCAGAGCCAACTCAAAGTGGACATCCTGTACAATATCAACATGATCTTCATCATCATCTTCACTGGGGAGTGTGTGCTCAAGATGCTTGCCCTGCGCCAGTACTACTTCACCGTCGGCTGGAACATCTTCGACTTTGTGGTTGTCATCCTGTCCATTGTGGGTGAGCAGGGCCAGGCTGGGCTGAGTCATTCTGGAAGGCCCGTTGCTCCCATCCTTATGTACACACACCTGCTCTCACACCTGGAAAGCTCACACATACATTTACACATACGCATGTGCAATATGCACCTGGCATTCACACTTAAGGCACAAAGATACATAGGATGGGCTCATAGGCAATCTGTCACCTGCATACACGTGAATATGCTTCTAGAAACATTTACCTACCAGTAGATGCACACTCAGGTCCATGTGCCTAGTGGAAGACATAAGATGGTTCTAGTATCATCCATACACACAGAAGTGCATAGACACATGTGTAATTATGATAGCAACTAACTACCACTTATTGATCATTTACTATTTGCCTGACACTGTGCCATCCCAGGAGGCAGGGACTGTTACCACCTCTGCCTTACAGAGGAGGAAACTGAATTATAAACAAGTTAAATGTCATGCTCAGAGTCACACACAGAGCTGTCTTCCCTCTCTGTCTCATCTGTGGCATCTGCAAACAGCCTTAGGAGTCAGCCTTACCCTCTCTCTATCAACTTGGGTGTATCTCACCTCCTTCCAGCTACAGTGTAACCCTAGCCCCAGGACCCTAGGAGAGCCCAGCCTCACGGGCCAGGTCATTTAGACTGTGCTTCTGTTGCTTCCTTTCCAAGGAAGAGCACACCAAGCCAGGTCCCCTTGAGTCTCCCTTGCCCCCACTCCCTGATCTAACCTCCCACCCCAAGGACAGTGCTCCTCACCACTTGTTCCCTGCAGGCCTCGCGCTCTCCGATTTGATCCAGAAATACTTCGTGTCACCCACACTGTTCCGAGTGATCCGCCTGGCTCGGATCGGGCGTGTTCTGCGGCTGATCCGAGGGGCCAAGGGCATCCGGACTCTGCTCTTTGCCCTCATGATGTCCCTGCCTGCCCTCTTCAACATTGGCCTCCTGCTCTTCTTGGTCATGTTTATCTACTCCATCTTTGGCATGTCCAACTTTGCCTATGTCAAGAAAGAATCGGGCATCGATGACATGTTCAACTTTGAAACCTTTGGCAATAGCATCATCTGCCTCTTCGAGATCACCACGTCAGCTGGCTGGGACGGGCTCCTCAACCCAATCCTCAACAGCGGGCCCCCTGACTGTGACCCTACACTCGAGAACCCAGGCACCAGTATCAAGGGTGACTGTGGCAACCCCTCCATCGGCATCTGCTTCTTCTGCAGTTACATCATCATCTCCTTCCTCATCGTGGTCAACATGTACATTGCTATCATCCTCGAGAACTTCAACGTGGCCACCGAGGAGAGCAGTGAGCCCCTTGGTGAGGATGACTTCGAGATGTTCTATGAGACGTGGGAGAAGTTTGACCCTGACGCCACGCAGTTCATTGCCTACAGCCGCCTCTCAGACTTTGTGGACACTCTGCAGGAGCCGCTGAGGATTGCCAAGCCCAACAAGATCAAGCTCATCACGCTGGACCTGCCCATGGTCCCAGGAGACAAAATCCACTGCCTGGACATCCTCTTTGCCCTCACCAAAGAGGTCCTGGGTGACTCTGGGGAAATGGATGCTCTCAAGGAGACCATGGAGGAGAAGTTCATGGCTGCCAACCCATCCAAGGTCTCCTATGAGCCCATCACCACCACCCTCAAGAGGAAGCACGAGGAGGTGTGTGCCATCAAGATCCAGAGGGCCTACCGCCGGCACCTGCTCCAGAGGACCGTGAAGCAGGCATCCTACATGTACCGCCACAGCCAGGACGGCAGTGGGGATGGGGGCCCAGAGAAGGAGGGCCTGATAGCCAACACCATGAGCAAGATGTATGGCCACGAGAATGGGAACAGCAGTGTGCAGAGCACGGGTGAGGAAAGGGGCTCAACAGGAGACTCGGGACCTGCCATAGGGCTCACGCCCATCAGCCCCTCAGAGGCTGTCCTCCCTCCCTCCCCACCCCCAGGGCAGACAGTGCGCCCGGGGGTCAAAGAGTCTCTTGTCTAGTAGCAGCAGTGAGGTGGCCAGCTGAGCCTGGCACAGTCCCCAATCTCCCTCATGGTGCCTGCCTGCTGAGGGAGCAGGGCTTTGAGTCTGCAACTGATCGGCTCCCTGTCGCGGACAGGATCTGGCCATGCTGGGGCTGACAGCCAGGCCATGGAAAATGGGAATTGCACTCGGAGGCTCCACATTGGGCCAGAGGTCCCCATCACCCACCGCTTCCATGGTTTCTCATTTCAAGCTGCTCTCACCTCCTTGTGGGCCCTGCTGCCTCTCCTCTTCGGGGAGGTCAGAACATCAGAAATCTCTGCCCCCCTTGTGAGTGAGGAGCCAGCCTACAATGGAGGGATTAGTGCCCTCCTGCCACCAGAGTCTTAAGGGCTCTAGGCCTCTCCCCAGGAAGTGGCTCAGGCCCCCCCAGGCCCCTCCCAGATAAAGATGTCTTAACCTCAGTGAGAGCGGACACCTGACCTCAGGGCCTACCAGCCCTCCCCTGACTGGGATCCAGCTTCATCCTGCCAGCTCACAAATTCCCTGGAGAAGAGAAACATCACTGGTCCTGAAGTGGCTCCCCAAGCGTGACTGGTCACTGGATCCTGATGCATCCAGTTGGGGTTGTGACCCCGAACCCATTTCCTGCTTTGTCCATTGTGCAGCGCCTGACTCCCCTGGCTGGCCCCTGGGGGAAGAGCAGGGGGAAGGATTCCACTTGAGAATCCTCTTTCTCTAGGAAGCATGGCAGGTTGGGATAGGTGGGGTCACGCCAGCTGTGTCACTGCACTGGGGGCTTCCTTGGCCTGAGCACCCAGACCTGGGGTGGGGGCAGGGACCCTGGAGCTCAGGAAGTAGATTTCTGTTCCCTCCCTCCCTTCCTCACTCCTCCATTAGCACCATCGGGGGCTCTCTGTAGCCTCACTGAGCCTTGAGACCCCTGTTACCCCCCACCACACCCTTCTCTTCCTCCCTCTTCATCCTTTTCTCCCCCTCCTCAAAGTGATCCTAAGAGTGTTATTGAGCCCATGTTAGAGATTTCGACACTGGGACATGCACAGCTACCTGGTTCAGGCCCAACCTTCCAACTTCCAACTTTCCCAACTGGAAAGCTGGGAAGCATTTTTGTTGGCATCACCGGTCCGGGCATGGCAGTGCCAGGCCTCTTCTGGTTCCCAGAGAACACACGGAGGCCAAGCTCAGAGGAGGGAGTGAGACAACTGCTCAGGCATCGCTGGATTTATTCATGTGTGTGTGTGCCTTATGTCTGCCTCATGCCTCTGTGTGCAGCTGTGTGTGTGTTCCAGTACACAAAGCACTGTGTCCTGCCTCTGCGTGTGTGTGTTGTGTCAGTGTGCCCCTGTAGAGTCTGACTGGTGTGTGTGTGTGTGTGTGCCTCCTATGTGTGTGTCTGTGCTGTGTGTGGATGAGTGTGAACATGCGTAGTAAGGTTTGACGTTGAGTCGCTGTGGACTTTAGTTCCTCTTCTCTTTCTTCTTGTTTCTTGTGAATAGTTTGATTAAAACTCAGGAAGCAGCAAAACCTCCAAAACAATGTGGGTGTGGGTGCGTGTGGGGGTGTATGTGTGCATGTGCCCACAGGCCAGAGCCTTCCTTTCTGTCTGACCTGCTCTCTGGCCTCCTGGCCACCCATTCTCCTTGCTCCCATTCTCTTCATCACACCTACTGCCCCAGCCCTGCCCCCTGTCTCTTGCCTGTGGCCTCTATGGAAGGAGGCCTCACTCCTTCTACCTTCCTGCAACTGTTCTGTCTTCCATCAGAAGATGCGTCCCAGAGAGGGCAGCCTCCTCCCTGTCCAGCACCCTGTCCACTGCCCTCCCCTCAAACTGGGGCCCTAGACTGGGGTGGCCCCAAGAGCCTCAGCATCTGTTGGACTGGATACTCACCACTGGACTGCATACAGCCTGTAGAGCCTCCCCAGCCTGTGGCCCCCTCCCCTGCACACCCACACCCACTCCCACTCCCACTCTGTCTGGGTGGGAACAGACCCAAACCAGTCTGGCAGGCAGGCTCCTTTGTACAGTTCTTATAATAAATCTCTCCCTGGTCCCTCTCACTGGCGGGCTTCTTCCTTCCACACCTCTGCGTGTGGATGCTGACAGGGCCTGAAGGCTGCAAGAAGCAAGAAGGGCTGGTGGGGATTGGAGCCAGATGGAGAAGACTTGGGGAGCCTCAGGGTGGATAGAGGGCAAGACAAGGCGAGCCCCAGCTCCCTCTCTGGCCCAGTCCGGCTCTCTCCTCCAGAGGCTTGGGCTTTGAAAATTAATAAAGGCAAACTTCATTAAATTGGAGTCAGGAGGTTCAGCAACGGGAGCTCTCAGGCACCACCACTCCTCAGCAATTGCCCAACCCAATGGGAGGAGATGGACCTTGCCCGTGTGGGTGGCTTTACTATCTGGCTGGGAGGGGAAAGGCTTTTCTCCTGCCCTGGCAACAGCCCAGCCAATGAGAGACCCTCACAACTGAGCCGATGAGAAGCCACCATACATCCAGCTCCCACTTTATTCCAATGGGTTTTTTGTTTACAACAGCCTTCCCACATCCCCCTTTCCTCTATAAAGGAGCAGAGACTTGCCTTTGTGGTGTAGTTTTGCCTAGCTTGCTTGTTTGGCGCTGCAATTCTCTGCTCCTCCTGCATAATCCCATCTTTTGCCAGTAAGATAACTGGCAGTTTTATTTTTAAGGTTACAACTCCAGCCTCTTAGCTAGAATCCAAGAGGCCAGATCAGGTCAGGGGTCGTGGCCCGGTCCCCTAAGAGGCAGCACTACACTCTCTCCCCTCACCCGTGTTGTTGCCCAGGAAATGGTTTTGTGACCCAATGGCCCCAGCCTCTCATCTCTGGAAGCCCCCCTCACTTCTCTGCACCCCCCAGGGACCCTGAGGTGCCTGAGAGACACATGGTGTGGCCCCTCCGTCTCCTCACAGATATTGTCCGCCCCTCCCCCCCAGGACCCTACCTCTGACCTCTGACCTCAGAAAGTCCAGGGTCCATGGGACAATGAGTAACATGATGTAGTGAGCTAAGTCCACAATCCTGGTGGGTGAAATACAATTTTTTAAAAAAGATTTTATTTATTCACGAGAGACTCAGAGAGGCAGAGACATAGGCAGAGGGAGAAGCAGGATCTCCACAGCAGGCTTGATGTGGGACTCGATAGCAGGATCATGACCTGAGCCAAAGGCAGATGCTTAACAACTAAGCCACCCAGGTGCCCCTGAAATATAATTTTTGTATATAATTTTGTTTTCCCAACTTGACTTCTCAAGGGCTGTGTTTGTCCAAACTAGTAAACAGTCCTTTACAAGATTTCTATACCCTCTTTTTTCCTGGGTCATGAAGTTACATGACACCTGTGCAGGGGGTGGGGCACCAGAGGCCACCCTGACAGGCCCCTTGGCTCCTTGCTGTTCTCTATATGTGCAGAGAGGGGTCCAGCAGCATCCCTGCAGGGTTCTGAGCCCCCCAATGGGATGCTGACCTCCCTCCCTGGGGTGGGGGGGCTCCTTCTTACTGTAAGAAAGATTTCTTACAGACCACACCTGGGGCTCTCTCAGGCTCCAAGGACGGGAGGGCTTGCAAGATGCCCTGGCCCGCCCTTCCCCTGAGCCTTGAATAGTAGAGGAAAAGAGGCAAAATACTAGATGAAAAACATAAGCCAACCTTTCAAAATCATCCCCCCTGCTCACTATCAGCACTACTCCCCACCTTCCTGAGGGTGAGCTATGCTCCCAGACTCCTCACCTAACACTGAGATACCGGATCCCCTCCCATGCCTGGGACTGCCCTGTGAAGAACGGATTATTATGATTATTTCTATTTTACATAAATGAGGAACTTGATCTCTAGAAGTTAAAAACGGGTGTTGCTTCACTGGGGTGCTGTTGGCGTATGGAGCGGGGACCCTGCTCTGTGAGATGCTGTCCTTCTCGCTGCCGGGGATTCAGCACCCCTGGTCCAGGAAGGTCAGTGGTGCCCGTTGGCCACTGTGACCATTGAAATGACCCCGGTGGCTTTTCAGATGCTCCCGGGGTGGGACCACTCCCCGCCCCGCTAGCTTGGGGCGGCTTTCTGGCTGGCACACGGCAGGGCCCGGAAGCAAGCCTCCGTCCTTCTTAGCCAGTGGGCCTCTGCCCCAGGACAGCAGGCCCCGTGGAGCCAGAAGAGCTGATGGGGGCGGGGGGGACGTCCGAGCCCCTCCTTCCAGACTGAGGCCCTGCCCTTTCCTACCCCTCCCGGGGTTGCGGGGGGGTCCCTGACCTCTTGCTTCCTCAAACTCCTCAGCCCCTTGCCCCTCTCCCTACACCCCTACCCCTTGTCTCCATGCTGCCTTCCTGGAAAGGTGAGGCGGGGGCTGCCAAATGTCGGGGTGTACTGCCCAGGGCAGCCGGGGCAGAGGCAGGAGTGGGCTCACGGGGCCTCCTGTTCCAGGAAAGTAAAGGCGTCATAACCTCAGACAGAGCTCTGTACTGTTGTCACTGGAGAGGGAACAGCACAGCCCCAACTGTGACAAATAACCCTGCAGGCGGTAGGGCCCCACTGCTTCCACCCACTCCTGAAAATGGATCCCTGCCAGGCATGAATGGGAATGAAGTCCAAAGGACACATCTGCATCCCTGCCCCCAGGGTATGTGGATGCGTGGATGTGTTCAGAAGATGCCATCTGCCCCCCAACCCCCACGCCCCCTGGGCCACAGGACAAGCTCCTGAGCAGGGCCTACACCCCACAGCCCAGGCAACACACCCATGTGAGCATACACACGCGTGCACACAAACACACACATGCGTGTGTGTGCCCCAAGCCTTCCCCATTTATCTTCCCAACTTTGGGGGGTCACTAACTCCAAAGCTAACCAAGGCCTCCATTGTGAGGAGGTACTTTGCTAAAGGAAGAAACCCCTGGATTCCCCCCCGCCCCCATTCCTCTGGGGAGTCTCCGACCACCCTCACCAGCACGGGAGGCCTATGGTCCCCAGGCTGACCTCAGGTGATGTTTATATTCCTGGGCTGTTTGTTCTGTGAACTGAACATCTGACACCTTTTCAGAGAAATGTTGTTTTTTTTTTTTTTTCCGTTTGGAACATCTGGAAACAGCAAGAACATCTGGGACTGCCAGGAATGAGCTGTTCCTTGGATGAAACCTTAACCCTTCCGTTCCTGTTTTTTATAGCTCTGGTCCTGGCCCACACTCCTTGGCGGTGGCCCCAACCTAACCAGATGAGGCACATGTCCACCAGGACTGAGGGGGTCTACCCAGACCCCTCCCTTTCTCATTGCCAATCCTGGCATGGAGCAGGTCCACATCTCTCTAAACCCACAGTCCCACTGGTAACACAGGCTGTTTGAAAAGTGGAAGGTGGTGAGGAGAAGGAGATGTAGGCAGGAGACGTATATAGGATTCAGCATCTTTCTTCCCCTCCTGGGAGTTGGAAGAAGAGAGGGATCAAGGGGACAAGTGAGAAAAAGGGAGAGACATAAAACTCAGAGTGGGCTCAGCTGCAGGGCTGAGGTATACAAACCTGCCATGTGTGGCCGTGCAGGTTGTGCACTGCACAAGGGCAGTCCCAGCCCCCGAGGTGCAAAATTTGGTCTGACCCAGGGACAAGGGCACAAAGACAGAAACTCAGACAAACGTCTGAACACTACGGTTCCATCCAACTCTACTGATGGGCAAGATAAAGCCAGAGAGCCTTTGAGTGTCGGAACCTGGAGATTCCCCCACACTAGCCTCCTGCCGCCCCCCCAAGAACTGGGAGCTAGGGACAACTCCCTGGGAGTCCCCTGATTGCTGAGTGGTGGGTTTTTTTTCTAAGCTATCTCTACATAAGACCACCCCCTTTGACAGCTTCTAGCAGATTCTCTCACCAAGTGAGGGAGGGAGGCCTCCTGCCTGGGTCTGGACCATGTCTTCTCCCAAGCGGCTACCATACCAGGCTCTTGCTCAAGAACCTCTGTGGCTCCCTTCCTCCACAGGGTCAGGTCTTCCTGTGCCCCGACATGGCTGCCTGCACTCCAGCCCAGAGGCTGCACGCTGGTCCCCTCCAGGTCCCGGCCTCGGCCCATTGCTACCCCGGCCCCCTCGCACCATCCTTCCTTGGTGCCTCTCTTCTGTAGCGCCCAGGAGCTGTGCTCACAGTCACCCATGGGACCTGTGTGTATCCAGCTAAGTGCCGGGGAATGCAGACTGTGCAATGGAAGGCTGGGGGACCCCGGGACACGACCACCGGTGGGGTGAGGCCACAGGGAGGGACACAACTGCCCTCAGAAGACTCAGCGGCCCTTGCCTCCCGGGGTCATCCACTAGAGACCCCAGCTGCGATGCTTTAGCAGCACAGCTGACAAGAGAGCCCGCCCTCCCCCAGGGTCCCGGGAGAGCTGGTGCCTCCCCTGGGTCCCAATTTGCATGGCAGGAAGGGGCCTGGTGGGGAAGAGGCAGGGAGGGGACAGGCTGCAGCCCAGGCAGTTACACGTTTCCCCCCTGGAGCCTCGGTCCTCATCACCAGCCTGGGTCCGAGACGGAGCGGAGAGGTGACCATGGCCGGGCTGGTGCTGTCTCCCGTGCCCCACAACTGGCTGGTGGTGTTGCTTCTGTTGCTTTCAGGTACAGCACCCCCAAAATGAGGCCTCCTGGTTTCACTCTCTGTCATGGGCTGTTTGGCTGTTTCCGCCACTCTGTGTCCTGCTCTCTCCACCTCCCCCTTCTGTCTCATGCTTTCTGCCTCCTGTCTCCCTTGACACCCCTGGGGCCTGGGTCTGTGGGTATCACCCAGGCTGATGGGCTCAGGGGTCTGTGGCCTGGAGCGTGCCAGACTGAGCTGGGTGTGAGGGGTCGTGCCTATGACACGGGAGGAGGAGAGGAGTAGGATTTACCCTGGGCCCCCTGAGGGCATTGTTGGGGGGGAGGGGACACAGGAGAGAGGCTGCCCGCAACCGGACTCTGGGATGCGGCACGTTCCAGAAATGGTCCCCTGGTCTGGAAGACAGGACAGCCCTCCCGCTGTGACTTTCCCCCTGTCTCAACCAGGAGCCTGCTCAAGGCCATCCGAACAGGCCAAGGCAGAAGGGGGGGCTGGGAGGTGCACTTCTGGCGACCCTTGCCCTCTCCCGTCTCTCCAGAGCGGTGCCAGGGAGGGCTGAGGCCTCCTGAAGCTGCTGTCCGGGGAGGAGGAAGTAGGTCTAGGAATGCAGGGGGCTGCAGGGGTGGGGCAGCCAGTTTCCAGCGGAGAGCCCTGACCCAGGCCCGCCCACTTCCTCCCACCCAGCAGGTGTGCCAGCAGCCAAAACAGAAGACAGGCACCAGGATCCCAAAGGTCAGCGACTTCCTCTGCCCCTTCTGGGGGCAAGTGTGCGTGTGTCCAGGGCTAGTCACGGTTCCAGGGGCTGTCCCATGGCTGTCCCTGTGCCCTGGTGCCCCTGGATCTCCCCAGCCAGGGCACCCATTTCCAGGTCATCTTAGGGTTTCCATCTCAGAGGCCTGGCTCTGGGGGGGGTCCCCGGCACCCCTCCTGCCAGCTGTCACCCTCATGAGATCTAAGTGCTCCAGGCCCCACGATTAAGGCATGTGGCTAAACCCAGAGAGGGAGGGGGAAGCCCGATGGGATTCCGTTGAGGACTCAGGCTGGGTCTGTCCAGCTGGGGAGTCGGGCTCAGCCCAGGAAGGGGCCTGTAACCTTAGGGGCTCTGACAGGCCACAGGGCCTCAAAGATTCCTAGGGGCCCCTCACTGGGAATGGCGCAGGAGGGGGACTTCTGGGTCCCGGTGGGTGTGGCCGAGATCAGGCTGTTTATGGGCATGGAAAGGCATAGGAAGGTTCCAGAGCCCTCCTGAAGGAAAATCAGATGTTGGGGTGGGGCCGTCAGGAAGGGGCGGGGCGCAGTGGTCGGCCTGTGGCCACTCCTGTGGCTCAGCCCCACACACGACTGTCCCACGCCCAAGAGCAGGCAGAGGCGAGGGGCTGAGCCGGGGCAGCGCCACGAGGGTCGGCGGGTGGGGCGGGAAGGCGCCGCGGGCTGCTGATCCCGGCCTTGGCGCCCGCAGGAAGCACTTGTTCTGGAATCTGGCAGAGCCCGCGCTTCATAGCCCGGAAGAGGGGCGCCGTGGTGGAAATCAGGTGCCACACGAAGGACGTGGGAGCCGTGAGCTGGTTGTGGAAGCGGGAGATGGACTTGGAGCCCAAGCCCCTGCCGAGAGAGGACCGCCTCCTCCAGAGCCAGAACGAGTCGGTCGCCACCCTCACCATCCAGGGCATCCAGTTCTCGGACAACGGCATCTACTTCTGCCAGCAGAAGTGCTCCAAGGGGTCCTTCAGCAAAGGCTGTGGCACCGAGCTGCGAGTCATGGGTGTGTTTGGGGCCTGGCAGCCCAGCCTGCCGCCAGTAGGGTGGACCACATCGTGAGGGTGGCCGTGGCCATAGAACACCCAGGAGAGCCGCTGAGGAGGTCCTGAGGGGGCCAGGCCCCAACAGGGGCCCCGGGCCTCACACCCCCCTGCCTCCCCACAGGGTTCAGCACCTTGGCCCAGCTGAAGCGGAGGAACACACTAAAAGATGGCATCATCATGATCCAGACCCTGCTCATCATCCTTTTCATCATCGTGCCCATCTTCCTGCTGTTGGACAAGGTGACTGACTGGGGGGGGCCAGGGAGGCGGCCACGGGGCGGGCCAGACACGGGCAAGGCCTTTGTCCCCCCAGCCCCAGAGCTTGCCCATTGACTCACCCATGATCTCTCCTTCATCCATCCAGTTGTTCTGGCAGAGCGCACCAGAGTACACCTCACTCCTTGACCCCTGACCCCTGACCCCTGACCCCTCGCTCCCAACCCCTCAGGCTGCGTGGACCTCCCCAGCCTGGCCCAGCAGTGGATGGGGTGGGGGAAGCTAACACTCTGCTCTCCATCCCCTGCCCCACCAGGATGACAGCAAGGCTGGGATGGATGAAGATCACACCTATGAGGTAAGGAAGAGCAGGACCCCACAGCGCTGAGGGCCGTGGGGTGGCTGGCGGCACCCTCCCCTGGTGTGGTCAGAGAGTGCCCAAGGCCTAAGCCCCATTCCGTGTCTCCAGGGCCTGAACATTGACCAAACGGCCACCTACGAGGACATAGTGACTCTGCGGACAGGAGAAGTGAAGTGGTCAGTGGGGGAGCACCCAGGTCAAGAGTGAGGGGCTGGCTTCCCCATGCCCCTTGACCCAGCCAGCTGGGCCCTCATTGACTGTGTGAGAGCCGCCTCCGCCTTCCAGCTCATCCCCTCTTCCCTGGACCTCGGTCAGCCTCTGAAGCTGGCCCACCAGATCTGCCTGCCCCTCCGGCCCCTGGTCCCAGCTCTTGCCAAAGAGACTAAAGTGGAAGGGCCGCAGGGCAGGGCAGTGATTTGGAGTGGGGAGTTCTCTGGGGATAGACTGGACCCAGTCTTCTGGGGGTGCTATGTGGGGATCCAGCCCACGTTCTGGACGGGGAAGGCAGAGGCTTTTCTGGAAACTGCAAATGGACTCAGAGCAGACTGGCTTCCTGCAGAGCCCATGGGAAGCCGTGGTCCGTCCCACTTGGCCATAGATGGGCTGCGGAGGGCCACATGCCTCTCCCACTCTCTCCCACCCTCTCCTACTCTCTCCTACCTTCTCCGACCCTCTCCCACCATCTCCGATCCTGTCCGACACTCTCCCACCCCCGGGGGGCTCCTAGCCTTGATCCTTTCCTCTCATGGAATAAACAGTGTGTCGAGAAACCACACACAGGCTTGTGACATCTATGGCATGGGGTGGGTTAGACTATCTCTCTGGGCACAACCGTTTGGTTCTCTGGGCCCGTAGTGTGTGGGAGAGGATGACTGCTATGGGTCTCACAGACCTCGCCTGTGCTTACTAGGGCTCTGTCTGAAAGCCTGGCTGGGATCTGCAGTTACACCCTCCTAGGTGGGCACCTCACCTAGCTTGGCCCAGACTGGAGAAAGGCTGATAGCCCTTCTTGGCAAGGATGCCTTCATCCTGCATCCCCTTTGGCCCACATGAGCACCTGGGTCCTGCTCTGTAGGGCGAGGGTCTCAGCCAATCCTACTGTCCTTGATGGCAGTCCACCTGCGAGAAGCCCTTCCAAATATCCCCAGGCCTGCCCAAGCCCCATGACTGCCTTGTTGCCCATGCTGGCCTCATTCTCCAGTTAAACTACTCCCCACCAAGCCTGGAAATTTTGTTTTTAAGTCCGACGACCCAGAGCCATGCAAGAGATTCCCAAAGAGGGAGGCTTTGCAGTGGTGAAGTTTGGGGGTCCTGAGGTGATTCCTTCAACATTTTCCAGAATCACATCAGAGGTCCTCCTAGGGTCCCAAGTCCCCACAAAATGATCCCTAGGGTCCTACAAATTCAAGCCCTGACCTGCCAGCTGCAGAAGTGACTGGAAACAGTTCCCAGCTAGGAGCTTAAGTGCAACTAACCTCTATGTGCAAGACCAGGCCTTGCTCCGCTTCCTGTTGACCTTGGGGAGGACACTGCAAACCTCTTTGCCACTCATGCTCTGGATTCAGGCCAGAGAAATCCCTGCCTCCAGGGAGAGCCAAGCCTGGCATGCGGGAACCAGTAAGAGTGGTCACCAGTTTTTACCAGCTTTCCCCCAGAGCTCCAGGTGGGGTGGGGTGGGTGGCTAAGGTCCCAGCGCCTGGAGTTTCAAACAGTCAATTTGTGCATCGTTCAGGGGTGCTCGCTCGGAGCCATGCTGGGCAGGCCAGGCAGGGTCTGCTCCCTCCGTGGCCTCCGGGCTGGGCTGCCTGAGGAAACTGGTTTGTTTAGGCATCTGCCTCCACTGAGCTGGAGCCTTTCCTCTCCTGCTTTGCATAGTGACGCTAATTCTGTCCTCCTGTCTCCACCAGGGACCCTAGCTAGCAGGGCTGGGGGCGGGAGGGTGTCTTCACTACTCCCCCCCCACCCCACCCCCCAGTAGGGTCTCCCCTGGCCTGGGGCTGCCCTGAGTCTAGGAAGGCCCTGACTTTACCAAAAGATTAATACTTTTGAATCACTGAGTTTTTCCAACGCTTTACAGTGCTGTTGGCAGAGAATTATTTGAACTGAACCCCTGTCTCTGTCCCCAGACACCCCTAAAAGGTATTTGCCCTCATGGTTATGATGTAGAAGTCCTCCCTGGTCTGTTTGTCTTTTTTTTTTTTTTTTTTTGGTTTGGTTTTGCTTTTGTTTCTGTTTTTCTGTTTTAGGGGCTTATGCTATGGGTATCATCATGTCTGTCTTAAGGGTCCCCGGCCCCCAGAACTGACTGAAGCAGGGCAGATGAAGCTGTGTGATGCTGGTGGGGATGATGAAAGCCTTAGGCCTCGGTTGCTTAATCTGTAGAATGGGAATCATAAAACCTTGTCTGAGGGAAGGGAGCTGAACCAGATGCTGTGTTGTTGTTTTTTTTCAATTGTCATATAGTAAAATTGAATTTGTTTTCTTTCAGTATACAGGCTGATGAATTTTAGCACATGTGCAGATTTATATCACCCCACCACCACCACAATTAGGATAAAACATGAACTGAAATCTTTTATTGGGCTCCCCAAAATATTTACATATTTACATAAATGCCTATAATATTGTATGGAACAGCTCCAGATTCACATACATCATCTTGCATAAGCCCCAGCATAATCCTGGAGGGGGGCGGCATCATCCCCATTTGATGAATGAGCAAATCAAGGCTCAGGGAGATAGCAATGGACCAAAACCATATATTCTGGGGTATGGGACGCCTTCTGACGCCAAACCCAGGATTCTTCCCAGTACATCACAACTGTCTCTCTTGAAGGACTTTGTGGCCCTGAGATATTGAGAAGGGAGAAAAAAGGAGGAAAACGAGGGAGGAGAGAATCCTGCGACAACTTTGGCCATCTTCAAACATTTCCCATTGTTTACAAGTCCCAACACACAGGGACACAGGACCCAGCTGGGCTGGGGCTCCTGCCACGGGGCCATCCTTCGAGGCGTCCGGCTCTGGCCAGCTCCCCCAGGCCTTCCCCTCCCCAGAACACAGCCCTGAGGTGCCTTGCTGGGCACATGCCCCACTGCCCACTGGGGGAATCCAACCTAGTCCCTCGGGGCCATGGTGTAAGCATAGGCTGGTTCCTTCTTCGTTCTAGCTTGACTTCCGGCCCTTTCGATGCAGGTGCTGGCAGGCCTGGGGTGTCTGACCTGAGGGTTTGGGTGTTTTTCCAGCAGAATCAGAGGTGAGAGAAAAACAAAACAAAATGTGAAAAGCTGCCACTGTGTGGGTGTCACTGGTAGATAGCGTTTGTCCCTTAGCAGTTGTGGGGTCTTCTGTGAAGGGCCCCAAAGGCCATCTTGGAACACGGGGTTTGGAAGTTCCAGATTCTGTCTCGATTATTCTGCTCTTTAGCCGACCCCAGTGGCTGGATTCAGGGCCCACGTCGGCAAAGTTCCCAGGTGAGTCCGGCTTCCCACGGTGCTGCTGGTTAGGCACCCTCAGAATCTGCCAGTGACTCAGTTGCAAACCAAAACAAAGCGACAACAAACCATCTACTGGGATACCTCAGCTGCCCCTCCAACTCCAAAGCCTTTACCTGGAAACTTTGATGACTCGCAGAGAACAAAAATCAACTAGCATTAAATCCTGATGTGCAGTTTGTTAAAACACGTTTAGATGGATCCAGTGCATTTTTCTCAATGAAAAAAAATAATAAAGACCTCTTTCTCTCTGACCGAACACCACTTTCTCACATGAGGAAAGCAGGGGGGTGGGGGGCGGTGCTAGACACCTCACGAGGTCCCCTTAGGGCTCAGGTTCTGCAAGTCGAGAGTCTGTGTAGAATATTTGTGTGTCCTTGTGATCAGCATCTGCATACCGCCTCATCTATTTTTTTCATTTAAGTGTTTTCATGCATGTAGTGCCGTGCATTGCAAGATCTTGTACTTTTTATGATTTTTTTTTGGTACTTCTTATTTCAAATTCATTCTATGATAAGGACATTGAGACACAAAGTGGCCTACCTTACCATTTCTGGGTGCGTGGGTATTCGAGTTCTTTCCTTGGCATTGTCCTTGCGTCCGCTCCGTCCACCTAGCACGTGCTGGTTGAGTGCCTGGCTCTAGGACTGTGCCCTCTGGCCATTCCCACCTCTTCCCAGGCTTTTCTCTCACCTCTATATCTTCACTGTTTCTTTCATGGCAATTTTCACAGTGTGAAATTTCCTGATGTATTTTGCCATTATGTATTTATTTGTTTGCTATTGTGTCTCTTCCCCATAGACTATAAGCTCCAACAGAAAAAGGATCCTGTCTTTTGTTCATCTGGGCATGCCATCTGCCTGGTACAATATCCGGCATCTAGAAAGAGCAATGACTACTTCTTAGAACCAGTTAATGCGTGAAGAAGAGAATGAGTGAATGAATGAATACATGAACGGCATGAACCCAGCCTCAAAGCGTTTACATTCCCACAAGGGGCATGAGATGTCCACAAACAAGCACAGAATAAGGTAAAAGAAGTCAGAGGTGATTTCCAGTGAAGGGCACCAATCAGGAAAGCACCCCAGACTTCCCACAGCTGCTGGACACACCTGGGTACTCACTACTTCTTTTTCAATGGGACTGTCTCCCTGGGGAATAATCCCCAAGGTGGAAATTACTGAAGAGGTCCAGTTATGTAGGCTGTGATGCACTTCTTGATGGTTCTGAGATCCCCAGCCAGGGTAAACACCCTTGTCAACCCCCAAGAGTGCCTACCCCTATCCTGTCCCCACCCCCACAAGCCCTCCACAGCCCTTCCTCCATGCTTGAGCCCTCTGGCAAACCCAAGGGTCCAATGAGATAAAGGAAGTGAAAACATGATGTACGCTGAAACGTGCAGTTCACATGTGAAGGATGATGAGATCTGGTTCATTAAATTGGGTTACATTGGGCTGTTTTTTTCTGCAGCTTTTCTTGGTGTCCGTGGACCTCATTCTAGGGTGAAGCTCCTTCCGCTCAATGTCCTCCAGCTTCAGTGAATATCTTCTGAGCAGGGATTTGACCCTTCTCTGCTGGCTTTGTGCTGAGGAAAGTTCTGTCTGTGTCCAGCAGCGCCACCGTCTTTCCCAGATGAGGGTTCTCAAGAGCTCCGTGTGGTGGGAAGATGGGGGCCTTGGGCAGCTATCATTTGGAAGCCAAGAGACTATGTACAAACTACTGTATTTCTTTAACTCTGAGTGCTCTCGTATGAAATGGGCCTCCCAACCCTCTCACCCAGGACAGAGCCTGGTACTCAGAAATGGGCACTTTTCCACCTCCCCGACAAAGCCTTTGGGAATCCCCACATAATAGTCTCTAGAAACCTTGACCCAATGCTGCATGATTGACGCAGTGCTCAGACGCCTGCTGGAAGCAAAGAGGAGGCAGAGTTACATCCCAGGGGCAATCCCAGCTTCTGGCCTCAAGGAAGGCAGCACAGAGCTAGTGGTGGAAACGTGGGCCTCAAGTGACCACGGTGGAAGGAGTGGAAAGAACCGCCACCAATCCTTCTGAAGCTATCCCTAAGGCCATGGTAAGTGTGACTCCAAAATAAATTGGCCCCACCCCACAGATTGAACCTCAGAGAGGATCCTAAAGTCTGACAGAGGCCACTTTCAGATCAAGAGCAGATCTGTGAGCTTTCACAAGAGGTACAGAAAACCCTAGATTTCAAATCTGGAAATATGAAAGGCTTTCAAACATTGAATTGCATGGATTCCAAGACAATGGGCAATTCATCTTGAGCCTTTTGAGGCTGACCTGAGAGATGTTAATCACAGCCTCTTCCTATCGGGCACCATACGGAAGCCATGGTTGGGCAGTCTCTGAACATGGAGAAACCTGGGGTTTGGCCCTTTGGTGCCCCAAGAAAGGATGGGTGACTCCCCAGCATGGGAGGGCAAATCTCATCTACCTCTGCACCCTTCGGTTCTTGCTGCCACCATGGTAACCTTTTGTAAAGGTGTCTCCTCAGACCTCCAGAGTCCTGTGAGCCAGTTGAGTTCTGCGGCCAACAGAAGTGGGTTTGGTGAGAAGAGAGACTCCCCTGATCTGGCTGGTTCCATCTGCTCTTGGCAGTACCCCGCCTGTGGGGAACCTCAGCCACACCTCACTTGTGCCTACCTAATGTGGTTCTTGAGCAGTCCCCAACTTGAGCTCCTGTACCCTCACTCAGGGGAGGCCTGAGGTTTCAACCTGGTCCACAGTACACATACAAGTCCCCCCACCATTAGCTAGAAACTGGTCATGACGGGTTCCACATCAGTCCTCCACAGGGTGGAAAGAGAGGGGTGGGGGAGGCAGAAGGCAATGTGGGGCTCGGAGAGTTTCCTCTATTTCCCCGCTGGCCCCTCCTCTGTGGTAGAGCTGCAAGGAAGACAGGAAAGCCTTCCTGATACCCAACCTCTTCCTCACACCTACATCTTTGATGACAGCCCACTCTGGCCCTCCCTCAGCCCGGAGAAGAGCTCTGTGCGTCCCAGGGCCTTCCCCAGCAGAGAAGGAATCAGGGCACCGTTGGGCAATGACTCTAGAATGATGGGAGAAGAGGAAGCTGTATCCTAAAAGTGGGAGGTGGCAAGATAAGCCCTTGCATCCTGGACCCCGAGGATGTGCCTTTTCAACATTGGTTGCCAACACCATAACCAACCACCTCTAGAAGAGTTTGCTTGTTCATTTGTTTATTTCCCCACAGGGCAAGTGCTAAATGTTCCTAGACTCAAGGGGTGGGAGGTTTAAATGGAAGAGAATGTGTTCTTTTCTGTTCTTAGCCCTGGGGGTGATCTGATGCTGGTGACCTGCAGGTGCTGCAGTGTCCTCAAGCCTGGGCTCTGGGGGGCTGGAGGGCAGCAGTCCTAACCCAGCCTTCTCGGCCCTCACCTTGCACAGCTACTTGGCCCCCGACACGCACCCCGTGTCTCTGGGCCAGTCTCACCTAGGAAATGAAGAACAACAATCTGCCTCTTAGGGGAGGATGAAACGAGACGAAGGGACCCTAGTGATTAGGGGCAGGATCCCTGTGTTGAGAGAGGCATTTAGAAGATAAAATAACTGAGTGGTCCGCCCAAGTCTGCTCGGGAGAAAGGGTTTGGGATGATCAACATGGGAAGAGCAAGATTCTGGAGGTCGGCTGAGGCTGAAGCTCTCACAAGCAAGGCTCTCTGAGCCTCCTCGGTCAGCTGCTCTGTAAAATGGGGTGGTAATGATATCGCCTTCACGAGATGGTCGTGAGGGTCAAATGTGACAATGCACAGGCATGCTGTCTCAAATGATGAGCTCTATATGAATATTAAAAGAAGAAAGCTGGGGAGGAGACTAGGGTGGCTGGAGAGAGCATCTTTTGGGGGTGCTGTACCTGGAGTTGCACTGCTGGGGACGAGACCCAAGCCCTCAAGGGATCTTCCAATCTTGAGATCCTCTGGTGGTGACTGGGCTGGGGAAGCCCTTGTGGCCGGGTCTGCAGCGGGTTCAAGGAGCAGGGCTAGGGGGACACCTCCAGCTTTGGTCTTCTGCCCCAGCCACCTGGGTGTGCCCCCATGTCAAGGAAATGGGGGGGCAGAGTGGGGCTGGGTTCCTCTGGAGGTGAGTGTCCAGCACCAGCTGCCTCAGGCCAAAGTGGTCGGATGGTGGTAAAGTGTCAGGGGGATGGTGACAGTGGCCAAGGTGGAATCTGGGACTGAACTGTGCCCAGAAACCCCAGAATCCATGGCTGTTCTGGGCTCCCTTTCCCCAAACACACATTCTCTCTGGTGGACAGAGGGGAGCCGTGCTGGGAAGAGAAATGGGAGGGTGAGGAAAGGTAGCACAGCTCTTGCAGCACACCCAGCCTGACATGCCCCCCCATCTTTTGGGGGCCGGGTTGGGTCCTTCTCACCTGGGCAGACAACCCTATGGTGATATCCCACCAGAGCCTGGACTCAGGCTCCTCCTTGCTGCCAGCTCCCCCTGGAAATGAGGATACATTGGGTGATGTCTCAAGCTGAGATCCCCATGTGCACAGCCTTCAGGGCTAGTGACAGTGGGGAGGGGGCAAGAAGGGAGGGAAGGCCTGGGGGACACGACCCCAAGAAGAGCGGGAACAGGACAAGAGGGAGGAGGCTCTACATAATCCATCAGCACAGAGCGGCCAGTGGCCCGATGAATAAATGTATAGAGAGAAGAGGTGGGGGCGGAGGGAGAGAGGGAGAGAGGGAAGGGACCAGGGTATAAAGAGGGCCCGCAAGGAACCGATTCCAGGATCCCAGCAGCCAGCTCCCCAAAGCGCTCAGGGTCCTGTGGACGGCTCACCCCGGCTGCGATGGCTGCAAGTAAGTCCCCCTGGGCTCGGTGTGGACTGAGGGGCGAGGTGGAGGGGGGCCTGCAGATGGCTGGGGGTGCCACCCCCGGGCTCTGGGGCTGCTGAGTGTGAGCATAGACAGCTACGCCCGGACGTGTGGCCCAGTGCTAGAGGTTCTGGGTCCCTGCGGGGTTGGGGCAGGGCTGGCAGGAACCAGGCCTCTTGCCCGCCGTCCGTGCCCCTCCGTGTGTAGGCCCTCGGAACTCTGTGCTCCTGGCCTTCGCCTTGCTCTGCCTGCCCTGGCCTCAGGAGGTGGGCGCCTTCCCGGCCATGCCCTTGTCCAGCCTGTTTGCCAACGCCGTGCTCCGGGCCCAGCACCTGCACCAACTGGCTGCCGACACCTACAAAGAGTTTGTAAGCTCCCCAGGCAGGGGTGCTTGCTGGGTGGGGGTGAGGGTGGCAGGAAAGGGTGAATTTCTGCCCCTCGAATGGTGGGTGGGGGGAACATGGGGGGTAACTGAGGAGTTCAGGGTGGTTCCCCCCGAGGGAAGAGGCTGTGGGCGGAGCGCAAACCGAGGGGGCTTCCGAATGAAGCAGCGATGAGGGCCGGGTGGGTGCCTGTCCCCAGGAGCGGGCGTACATCCCCGAGGGACAGAGGTACTCCATCCAGAACGCGCAGGCCGCCTTCTGCTTCTCGGAGACCATCCCGGCCCCCACGGGCAAGGACGAGGCCCAGCAGCGATCCGTGAGTAGGCCGGGCGGCCGCCCGGGGGCCTCCCCCCTTCCGCCTCGCCACAGGCATCAGGCCCTGGGCAGCCTCGCCCCGGGGGGCAGGTGGCAGGGTGGCAGGGTGGCAGCGGGAGCCCCCCCCCCCCCGGCCGAGGCTGGGGCGCCCACCGCCCGCTCCTCCCGCAGGACGTGGAGCTGCTCCGCTTCTCCCTGCTGCTCATCCAGTCGTGGCTCGGGCCCGTGCAGTTTCTCAGCAGGGTCTTCACCAACAGCCTGGTGTTCGGCACCTCAGACCGAGTCTACGAGAAGCTCAAGGACCTGGAGGAAGGCATCCAAGCCCTGATGCGGGTGGGGATGGCCACGTGGGTCCCCTGCCCCGGGCCTGGTGGCCTCGCTGGCTTAGACGACCGGTGGGGGATGGTGTGGGCTGGGAATCAGCGCCCCGGGGGTGCTTTGGAGTGAGCCCTCCAGCCTGGACCCCTGAGAGAGCTTCCTCCTCGTTCGTTCCCCAGGGGTGGATCCTGCCTGCCCTTCTCTGAGCCTGGTGGGGAGGGACAGGGAAGGAGCAGCGGCCAAGGACAGGGCCTCTCTGCCCCATCTCTCTCGCTCTCTCTAAGGATATCCACTTATTCATGAGAGACCCAGAGAGGCAGAGACAGAGGCAGAGGGAGAAGCAGGCTCTCCGCACGGAGCCCGATATGGGACTCGATCCTGGGGCTCCAGGGTCACGCCCTGAGTCCAAAGGCAGATGCTCAACCACTGAGCCACCCTGGCGTCCCTTCCCTCCTCTCTTCGGCAGGAGCTGGAAGATGGCAGTCCCCGGGCCGGGCAGATCCTGAAGCAGACCTACGACAAGTTTGACACGAACCTGCGCAGTGACGATGCGCTGCTTAAGAACTACGGGCTGCTCTCCTGCTTCAAGAAAGACCTGCATAAGGCCGAGACGTACCTGCGGGTCATGAAGTGTCGCCGCTTCGTGGAAAGCAGCTGTGCCTTCTAGTTGCTGGGCATCTCTGTCACCCCCTCCCCAGAGCCTCCCCAACCCTGGGGAGTGCCGCTCCAGGGTCCACTGTGCTTTCCTAATAAAGTTAAGTTGCATCATACCACCTGAGGAGGTGTCATGCTATTACATGGGGCAAAGGGCTGGGAAGACAACTGGGGCCTCCTGGGAACCATGACTGACCCGATTCTTCCCAGGCTGGAAAGAAGCTGTCACAGTCACTCCTCCCTGTCACATGTCAAGTCCACAGACCAGGCCCCAGGTCCCAGGTCTCTGGGCACTTCCACCCCCATAAAGTACCTGGAGGCATTCCTCTCCCCACCACACCACACCACCAGATGGAGCACCCAAGAGTGGGAAGAAATAGAAAGCAAGACAAGCTATTAAGTACAGAAGCAAAACACCCCAACATGGGAGAAAACAGAGAAATCAGAATTACTTTTGTGCAGAAAGTTTAAGATGAATACACATTAGACACCCCTACTCTTGGAAAATGGGAACAACACAAATTGGCTTTGGGACAAACAGACACAGAATATTTGGGATCTGAATGGTGGCAAGGGAAGCGGAAGAAAGACACCAAATTAGTATTGCAAATACAGCACCAGCAGGTGCCAGGTAGATAATTACAAATGTAGGGAGGGCTGAATGTAAAGGGATCAATCATAACTGATGCTCAGCTTCCTCATGGGCATACAACCCAGAGCTCGGGGACCCCAGCAACCTGGAGAACTCAGTCCCCTGCTAAGGTGGGGCCTATCTGGCCTTGTCCTGATTCAGGACCTTGGGGCTGGGCTGCCAGACCTTTGGATTTTTCAAGACACACAGGATATCCAGGCTTTCACGTGAAATCTAATTTCTAAACATTAGTGACTAATTCACATTGAAAACATTTTTTCGGGATCCCTGGGTGGCGCAGCGGTTGAGCGCCTGCCTTTGGCCCAGGGCGCGATCCTGGAGACCCGGGATCAAATCCCATGTCAGGCTCCCGGTGCATGGAGCCTGCTTCTCCCTCTGCCTGTGTCTCTGCCTCTCTCTCTCTCTCTCTCTCTCTCTGTGACTATCATAAATAAATAAAAAGAAAAAGAAAACATTTTTCCCCTAAGATTTTACTTATTTATTTATTTTAGAGAGAGGGTGGGGGTAGAGGGAGAGGTAGGGAGGGGGAAGAATCTCAAGCGGACTGGACACTGAGCATGTTGCCTGACTTGGGGCTCCATCTCACGACCCCGAAATCACAATTTGAGCTGAAACCAAGAGCCAGACACTTAATTGAATCAGCCACCCAGGCACCCCCATATAGAAAACATTTTTAAGGGCAAAAATTAACCCAAACACATTTGCTCTTCAAGCTGTCAGTGAGCAATTTGTTTGTTCTAAGGGCAGCAGATTGAGATAACTTGTAAGGGAAAGAATCAGAAATATTTGGACTTCAATTTAGCTTCATGAGATTACTTAACCTGTCTGGGACCCAGTTTCCTCACCTATAAAATGAGATGGTAATAAATTGCCTCCCAAAGCTAATGTCAGTATTCGATAAAATGGTGGTTCTGAGGTGTTTGACACATTATAGCACTCAAGAAATTGCAGCTGTTTTGCACTGAATTAACTAATCTAAAGTTAACACTTTAGAATTAAGTCTTCGGTCACCCAAGCACCTTAGCTAGGGAGTGACCTATATAAATCAATACTTAGATAATCAGAGTGACTCTATTATCCAAACATGATTTTACAAAACCAATAATTCTTGTATAATACAAAAGTCATGTTAAGTCAGTTAAGATGTCCCAATTAATCTTCCTGAAAAGTTCAGGTTTTCATATATGGTGTTGAATTTTCTTTAAAACAAAACCCACCTGTATTTATTTTGGATATTTTACATTTAGTAAGTCCTTGGGGAGTGGTTGAAAGCTGGAATAATCAGAACCCAGAGCTCCATTTCTTGGCTCAGAAACCATTAATCTGCCATAGATAATTCTTTTATTGTCTGACTTAAAATCGTGGACTTTAGGGGTTAGAAGGGCCTCACAGGTCATCCTAATTCTTTCTCATTTAGGAATCTTACTCCATAGCATCCCTTACCGTACTCACTGTGTACAAGTGTCACAGGAGTCACTATTTTGCAAGGCAACTTGCTCTAGTAAACTGCCCTGGTTTTAGAGAAGTATTTCTTATATTAAGCTGAAGATTCCTGTACTATCCCTCATTTGATCTTAGAATTATTTGGAAATCTCATATTCTTCAGAAGTTGATGTAATGAGCACAAATATAATAATCTCTTAGCTTGGATAAATGTTTTAGAAGGAAATGTGAGCCATCTTTAAAAATCAGGTTTGTTGAATGAATGTGGCAGGAGAACGGTGCCTACAGGGGCGTGTTACAGCTGCCAGTGGGACGGTTCTGGAGTGGCGTTGTCATGACAGCAGTAGACTGCAGGGGGAGCCACAGTCCAGTGAGCCTCTGCTCCTCTCCTGGGTTTAGCAGACTCAACCCGGCCACCACTTGTTGAGAAATTCAAAGAAGCAAAAAAAAAAAAAAAAAGAAATTCAAAGAAGCTAGTTGATCTTGCAAAATTTCAGAATTTAAAAAGACCTTAAAGACCACCTCCCCTAAATTTTTTGATTTGGCAAATGCTATTCTGCCTTTCAGCTTTTCTTTTTTTTTTTTCTTTCTTTTTTTTTTTTTTTCAGCTTTTCAATTAAGCAGTGGATGCCACCCTCCGTCACAAATTAGAAACACCCGAAATGTTTTCTAAACAATTCTTGCCTTAGCCGCCACTCCCTGCAATTCTGATTTAATTGGTCTGGAAGGGATCCAGGAAGGAGTGGTTTTAAAAACTCCCCAGGTGAGTCAAATGTGCAAACAAAGTTGAGAACCACTGAGTTAGAGACCACAAAGATGAGATATCTGGGTCCACCAGGGATGAAGACCTGGGTCAGTTGTGGCTCTATTTTTTTTTTCTTTTTAAAGATTTTTTATTTATTTATTCATGAGAGACATACAGAGAAAGAGAGACAGAGACACAGGCAGAGGGAGAAGCAGGCTCCATGAAGGGAGCTGATATGGGACTCGATTCCGGGTCTCCAGGATCACACCCTGAGCTGAAGGCGGCGCTAAATCACTGAGCCACCCGGGCTGCCCTCTCTCTGTTTCTAATTCTAAACAGTCATCTAAAAATGTTCTAATAAGCCAGTAACAAAAAAGACAAGTACTGTATGAATTCCCTCTATGAGGTACTTAGCATAGTTAAATTAAAAAAGACAAGAATGTAGAATGGTGGTTACCAGGGCTGAGGAAAGAGGGAATGAGGAGTTGTTTAATTGGTGGAATATCAGTTTTGCAATTAGAGTTCTGGAGACTGGCTGCACAGTGTGAATGTACTTGACCCTACTGAACTGTACACTTAAAATGGTTAAGATGGTGGGGGGGGGGGTGCCTGGCTAACTCCGTTGGTACAGCACTGAGCCCCACATTAGGTGTAGAGTTTATATAAAAATGCCTTTAAAAAAATAGTTAAGTTGGTAAATTTTATGTATATTTTACCACGAGTTAAAAATTTTTTAAAATTTCTAATAAAAACATCTTCCTAAAAAGTAAGGTCAGTGAGATTTGTCAAAGAGATTTTAATAGACAGAGCTCAAGTAATCTTGAAACAAACCCCCCCCCCCGCGAATAATGTTTTTCTGACTCCATATGATCTTTTAAATTGAGTAGAACCTCAAATAATCTAAATTTACTCTAACTTGAATTTCTTCTGTGAAAATTAATAAAAGGAAACCTAGTTTAGAATGGACTTGGGAGGCCAGTAGGAGGAGCTCTCATGCCCTTCCACTAGGCAATTGCAGACCCAATAGGAAGAGGCGAACCTTGCAGATACATACCACTTTACTATCACGCAGCCAGAGGGAAGGCTTTCCTCCTACCCCAGCAACAGCCCAGCCAATGAGACACACTCACAACTCAGCCAATGAGAAGCCACCATACATCCAGCTCCCATTTTACTCCAATGGACTTTTTGTTTACAATAGCCTGCCCAACTTCCCCCTCTATAAAAGGGCAGACCTCTGCTTTGTCCTGCAGAGCTTCCTATGATTCTGCTCTAGAGCCCTTTTGCTGGATTGTGGTTCTTTGTAATTCCCATATAAACCAATTTTTGCTGGTACAATAACTGGTGTTTTATTTTTAAGGTTAATATTAGTGATCATGGGTGGGCTCCAGAGAAGATCTTCAAACAGTTTGAGGCTGGAGAGCAAACAGATGCTCGTAGCCATGGAGCCAATCCGGCTCACTGCTTTTTCTCTAGGACCCTGGAGTTCCAGCATAAGTTTTCTGCTGGATTTTGAGCTCTGTTCTCTTTGTGTTTGAGCTCTCCAGGCTTTATTCAGGATCTGTTTTAAGATCTCGTTTTAGCAAAGTCTGGGGGGGCCATATCATTTGTTCCTCTTGGATCAGGTACCATTCTCTCTCTCTCTTTAGATTTATTTATTTATTTATTTATTTATTTATTTATTTATTTATTATTTATCTATTTATTTATTTATTAGATACACATAGAGAGAGGCAGAGACACAGGCAGAGGGAGAAGCAGGCTCCATGCAGGGACCCGGATGTGGGACTTGATCCCAGGACTCCAGGATCACACCCTGAGCCGCCCAGGCGCCCAGCTATCATCCTCTTGATGAGCAACATCTTCAGGTGATACTGACAGAATCCACAGTGCACCTCCCATCAGGATTCAAATAGATCCCCCAAAATCTCTTCTCAGAATGAATCAATACTGCATAAAGAAGCCCTCCAAGGCATCAAGGCTATAATAGAAGATTACGAGGCTCGGAGCCTCATTATCCCCTGCACTAGTCCCTATAATGCCACTATTTTACTTGTGAGAAAGCCCAGTAGCTGAAGATGGGCCTCTGAGCAATAAATAACCTTGTTATCGCTTGGCACCTGTTGTTCCTAAGCCCCCTATGCTACTGACATCCATTCCCACCGCAGGCAGATTTTTTTTTTTTTTTTTTTTTAATGATAGTCACACACAAAGAGAGAGAGAGAGAGGCAGAGACACAGGCAGAGGGAGAAGCAGGCTCCATGCACCGGGAGCCCGACGTGGGACTCGATTCCAGGTCTCCAGGATCGCACCCTGGGCCAAAGGCAGGCGCTAAACCGCTGCGCCACCCAGGGATCCCGAAGGCAGATTTTTCACTGTAATCGA